>NC_066529.1:6479865-6617365 GCF_024679095.1 Eriocheir sinensis
GTCTGTCTGTCTGTCTGTCTGTCTGTCTCTCTCTCTCTCTCTCTCTCTCTCTCTCTCTCTCTCTCTCTCTCTCTCTCTCTCTCTCTCTCTCTCTCTCTCTCTCTCTCTCTCTCTCTCTTCTTACCATCATCCCTTCTCTTTCCTAACCTTCTCCTCTCTCTGCCTTCTTGTCTCTGTCTCTCCCCTTCCTTCCTCGTATTCCTCCTCCTCCTCCTCCTCCTCCTCCTCCTCCTCCTCCTCGTCAATCTCTCCGTCCCTCCGCTTCCTTTTCCCCTCTTCCCGGACCCTCTCATGTAAAGGGTAGGTACACAATGGACCCTCAAGTTCTGCTGCCCGACCGGACTTAACTCGCCGGAGACACTAAGAGGCATAACTTGGGTCGTCCTGCTCACGGCGCGACACACGACACTCCGACGCTTGTGGTGGGGCTGTTGGGGGCTTTACTGTCTCGCCCCGCCCGACGCCGCTGTGCCTAGAGTTGGAGGAGGAGGAGGAGGACGAGGGCTTTGTGGGAGGAGTGCGTGTGTGAGCGTCAAGCAGAGGTGAGATATGCTGCCGTTCAGAGAGGCGGAGGATGAGGTGCGCCCGGCCGAGGGGGGAAAAATGGTGTGTGTGTGTGTGTGTGTGTGTGTGTGTGTGTGTGTGTGTGTGTTTTTTCTGTATGTTTGTTTTGTGTGTGTGTTTATTTGCTTATTTGTGTATGTGTTTATATGTGTGAAGTATGGTGAAAGATGTTACAGAGAGGAATAAACTGTGTATGTGTGTGTAGATGTGTGTGTGTGTGTGTGTGTGTGTGTGTGTACGTACGCGCGGCGCCCACCTAACTATGTATACAGTAAGGACATAAGAAAAAAGTTATTTACCCGTGCCGGAAAAAAAAAACGTCGCTAGGGAAGAAAATATGGGGGCTGTCGGGGAAAAAATAATGTTTAGGACTCTCCAGAAACTTTTCGTCGAGGTGCGAGTGTTTATAATTTCCTCCCTTTTTTTCCCCGGCGAGATTAGTTGGCTGGGGTGACTTTTTTATGTCGTTACTTTTTATGGCAACTTTATTCCAACGGAGGCGAGGAGAGGCAGTGTGAGGGCGGTGGGCATATGCGGCTGGGTGTGGGTGGGTGTGGGTGTGAGTGGGTGGATGTGGGTGGCTGGGTATGGGTGGTTGGGTGTGAACGGTTGAGTGTGGGTGGCTGGGTGTGGTTGATAGGTTGTGGATGGTCGTATGTGTGTGTGTGTGTGTGTGTGTGTGTGTGTGTGGTGTTAAGGTTTACATAAAAAAATACTGTATAGAGTCTGTATTGGCCTTATGTGCAAGAAAAGGAGGCCCTGGATACCTGGCGCTGGGAGGCTGATGTGTTGCAGGGAAAGGGAAAAGAGGAGGAGGAGGAGGAGGAGGAGGAGGAGGAGGAGGAGGAGAAAGAGGTGATTGGAGGTGGTGGAGGAGGAAGAAGAAGTAGGTGTCAGTGGTGAGCGAGGAGGTACTGGCAGTGTGTTGGGGTACACATCTGAAGTGAATCATAGGTGCAGGTATAAGAGGAGGAGGAGGAGGAGGAGGAGGAGGATGAGAAGCAGGAGCAGGAGCAGGAGCAGGAGGAGGAGGAGGAGGAGGAGGAGGAGGAGGAGGAGGAGGAGGAGGAGGAGGAGGGTAGTACACAGCGGCCTGGTAACACTTTTTGCCGGCATCAATTTCTCGGACATAACATTTATTGAAGAGCAACGTTCCTGGATCTCTTTTATTTTTATCTTTTTATGCCGCCGCCCACACCTCCCCCGCGGCACACACGTTAAAGGATCACACGATTTTTTTTTTACATGCCTTCAACTTGATATTTTGCAGCCCACGATGTAGCTGTTTTTTTATATATATTTTACGCTTACATTCCTTTCACTGGGTTTATATGACTCACCTTCCTTTCTCTTTCTCTGATCCTTTCTCCTCCTCCTTCCTTACAGCGGAGGTTTTGATATTTTCTTTCCCTTTCTTTAAATTTTATATATTTCTATCAATTTCAATGCCTTGTTGGGGTCTATTTGCGTTATATATTACTAACAAAAAAATAATGTGTCGGATGCCGCTATTAACCCGTAAAAGTGGTTCATAGAAGGTTCATAGGCAGAGAGAGAGAGAGAGAGAGAGAGAGAGAGAGAGAGAGAGAGAGATTAGCGCAACATTCTCCGCCAACACTTTTGACTCGTTTACGTCTGCATTATGTCTTGTCGTCTGGATTAGGGAAGTCTTTTTTTACTTATTCACCCAAGTTCTGACAACCCACGCCGTCGCTGTGTTTTGCTTCCCGGGCACGTGAATGAGTGGAGAAAGAGAGGCTTATGCAGCTGTGTTCCTCGACTCTTAACTTGTTTTATGGTGCACTGTTGTATCTGGGCTCTCGTGAGTGCTTAGACAGACAGACATAGGAGACATAGGAGACAGACAGTAGGAAACAGACAAAAGGAGTAGGAGTAGGAGTAGGAAACGGACTGAAGTTGAACATATTCCAAAGTCGATTAGGAGGAAGATTCGGACTTGAGCAAGACTTATAAAGAAAATGTTTAGGAATATGTCCAGAATTCAGTCTTTTTAATTTTATAATGGATACGTTAATGGCAGTTTTAGTGAGGGAAGTCGACCGATTCATGTTTACGTTGTGGCTTCAAGCGTATTTTCACATTTTGATTCCTCACTTACCGTTTAGTTGGTTCATGGTGATGCGGTGTAAGTGTATATTCTTTGGGCAGCTGAGCAGGTTTAGGGGTAACTATATTTGCATTCTCATTTTCTTCCTTACTGACAAATTACCAGCTCGCACTTTTTAGGCTTTTCCCTTGAGGAGGAGAGTAGTACAGCCAGGGGGCGTTGCGGAGCGTGTAGCACAGCGGCCTGGTAACACTTTTTGCCGGCATCAATTTCGTGGACATAACATTTATTGAAGAGCAACGTTCCTGGATCTCTTTTAATTTTACCTTTTTATGCCCGCCTGTATAATGCACAAGTTCTAACAATATCAGTAATGACTGGCGTCTCTTAGTAAAGGAGAGCTTGTAATACTGCCCTTATCTAATTACTTCATTAACTTCTTTTTAAACTGATGCAGATGGGATGTTTGGGCTATGTTTATGTATGAAGAATTCGATTATTTGAGGCAGCTGGGCAGGTATGGGTTGTGGTCCACGATGTCTTTCTTTCTCCTATTTTTTTTTTTTATTTCCTCTCTTTCTATCCATCATAATACTTTAGTTTCCCCTTTCTTCTTCTTGTTATTCTTTCTTGCAAGTTTTCTTCTTTTCTTCTTTCCCCTTGTTAAGTACGCATTTCCACGTTACTTCCTTATTTACCTTCTTTCTGATGTAACAGTACCTAATATCTTTGGACTAGACCTCGAAAAAAATAAGAGAAAATAAAATAAATGGTATGCTCTGTTACTTCTTTGGAGCAGACCTCGAAAAAAGAAAATGAAAATGGTATAGTCTGTAGTTTTTTTTGGAATAGAACTCAGAAAAAATAAAAATAGAAATGCCATGGCCTGTAACTTTTTTGGACTGAACTCAGAAAAAAGGAAAATAAAAATGGTACGGTGTTAATGATGAGTATGTATAACGCCTTTTTTTCAGCTATTGGCCTTTCCCCAGTGCTGTAGGCTATGATATTATTAAGAGTTACTGTAGCGTGTGACATTTTCATTCTTTACGGTCGTGAGCGCCGAGATATAGGTCAGCCCCATCCCCTATGGCCAACCTGCTAATCTACCGTTCAATTACCGTTGAGGAGAGAGATGGGTGGCGTTAAAATTTCAGAGGCCTTACACTGTCAAATAGCTCTCCGATGTGTAAAATTTAGTACCCCACGAACTGTCTTAGGCATACCAATTGACAGCCTGATCAGTTCCTATGTTCTTTAGAGACTTTTCAAGAAATCACACTGCAGAAGATGGCGCTCTGATATAGTCCCTCCCCTGATCGAACTCTTTGTTAACTTAAAGCTTGCGAAGTTACGTAACACTGAAGCCATTCATTATACGATTATGGTAGTTTAATCTGTCAACGAGGAAAAGACGATGGGAGAGAAAAGAAAAGAACTTCCTTACCTCCAGTTTATTATGGTCAGGGCTGTCAAGAGTCGTAGGGAAGACTATTATGAAGCTCCGCAGAGATGAGTCTACGGCTGGTATTTTTAGACGCTTCCTCCTCTTACATCAACTATTTCCAAATGCTGAAAAGGAGATTAATGGGGTTCTAGTGAGTGTTTTTTTCAGGTTCATGGTGCAAAAGAAGGGTCAGATTATCACCAGGCCCCCAAAAGTACGTACACATGCAAATACCCAGAAATCCTACGAAAGCCTTGTTAAATATGCGTACTTGGGTGCCGAAATATTTTAATACTAAGGCCGGACATCCCTAGTTTATTAAAGGAGACGAACTCGAGTTAAAGGGATCCATAGTTTGATCACCTCGCTTGTGGGGCTGATGGACAGATGCTGTTGTCTGCCTTGGATGGATAGTTGACATAGACTCTTTGGTCCAGGAGAAGACTTCCGCTGCTCTGATTTATACAAGCGGACACACACGAGCTAACGATTCAGCTTTTCGGGATTTGTTCCGTTGGAGGACTCAGGGCCAACCACTGCTGTCAGAATCCAGTTAGAAGGTTACATCTGTCACCTTCCCCTCGGCCTGTCACTGATTTGGGTTGTGTAATAGGTCAGGCAGGGGATGAGCAGTTACATATAGTTTTCTTTTCCCTTTTTCTTGCAGCTTTACCCTCACTGGCTTTCAGACCCCCATGAATACTGTACCATTTGTTACGCCGAGTCTCTTGAAGCCTGATAGTCACCCCTCCTTCACCCCCGCAAGCCACCCTTTCACTCCTTTCCTGAGCCCGTATTTTCAGACACGACTCTCACAACATATATTTCCAGAGGCCACAGAGAAGATTATATGGGTTATATTGAGTTCTTTTCACGTTAATGGTGCAGAAGCCTCGTCAAACTACCATTAGACTCATAAAACTACTCATGGAACTACCCGCAATCTCTACGAAAGCCCCGAAACGATTGAGAATAGAGTGTAAGTCAGTCTCCTGCACACCCTTAGCAGCCCCGGGTCTTATGTCACGCTTCCTGCAGCCCTTCACAACTCCCGCTGCTCCCCTACCCTCTAAGCCACTATGTATGTTTCCGTGCCTTGTTAACGTGTTCTTGAGCTTCTTGTCGGCACTCACAGTCCTTAAAGTCCTCCTCTTACATCCTCTTACAACCTCAGTCTCCGTCTTTGTCCCTGTCTTTGTCCCCTTGAGCGTTTCTAGCACTTTATTATCCCTCCTTCCTTCCCTTCCTGCGTCTCACTCACAAAGTCCTCATTTCTCTCACTCTTTCCTCCACTTATCTTTAGTCTCTCTCTCTCTCTCTCTCTCTCTCTCTCTCTCTCTCTCTCTCTCTCTCTCTCTCTCTCTCTCTCTCTCTCTCTCTCTCTCTCTCTCTCTCTCTCTCTCTCTCTCTCTCTCTCTCTCTCTCTCTCTCTCGTTCCCTTCCTGTCAACATTCCTCTTTGCTTCCTCTTGTTGCTCTTTTTCCTTTTGATTCCTCCTTCATCTCTCTCTTCCCTGCCTCCCTTACCTGTCTTCACATTTCCCTTGCTCTTATTCTCTCTATCTCCCTTTCCTTCATATCTCCTTTTCCCTGCCCCTTTCCTTTCGCCTTCCCTCACCGGCTCTTACTCACCTTGGTTCCTCTCCCTCTTCCACCCTTCCACCTTCCTCTTCAGTGTTATTAGAGAACGAGAACAGTTTGCCTAGTTGTCAGTTCCTTCAGTTTTCGGTAAAGGCGCTCAGATTGTAGTGATTGGATCAGGAGGGTCCTTACTCCTCAGCACAGTGGGCGGACGGGACGCTCGGCAAACAGAGTGCGTGTGGGTGTATATTCAGAGGGAGACGTATTCGTGTTTCATGCTGTGTTTGACCGTTCTGGTTGAGACTTGATGACATGATCCATTTATTATGCATCTTCCCCCTGCCGCGTCGTGTGTTCAAGAGGGATTAGTTTCCTGACTTGGACTTGTCACTGTTGGTGTTTATTATCAGTTAGCTTAGCGACAAGAAGAGAGCATCAAGGCGTAGGAAACAGACAAAAGTTGAGTATGTTTTTATGACGATCAAGAACAAGAACTGGACTTGGGGAGGTTGGATCATTCGTATAACTGATAAAAGACGAACAAGCAAAGTAACAGAGAGCATCAAGGCGTAGGAAACAGACAAAAGTTGAGTATGTTTTTAATTTTTTATGACGATCAAGAACAAGAACTGGACTCGGGGAGGTTGGATCATTCGTATAACTGATAAAAGACGAACAACCAGAGTAACAGAGTGGAAACCCGGATTTTCTTGACGTCGGGGCAGGCGGAGAGATGAAACCAGATGCATACATACCTACATGGATACATTCATACATACATACATACATACATACATACATACATACATACATACATACTACAAATTTTTTACAGCAAAGGAGGCGGCTCAAGGACAAAAACAAAGACAACAACAACAACAACAACAACAACAAAACAACAACAACAACAAAGAAAGCCCGCTCGACGCTGCTCCGAGCAGAAATAGAAAGAGCGAGAGGCCAAAAGAGAGGCCAATTTCATACATACATACATACACTCATATATTCATACATATCGACGCACAGCAGTTACATGGAGGAGCGTATCGATGTATCGGCCCGCGGTGGACAACTAACTATTTGGCGCCACGATTGTGTTTGTTTTCAATTTCCTCTTTGCGGCGGTGTGTCTTTTTTTTTTTTAACCTCCTTTCCATATTTCATTTTTGATTCGCTTATTTCGTGCCGGCATTTTCCTCGCTGTTCATGTTTCTGCTATTTCCTTGCTTTCGATTACACCAATTTTCACCATCTATAATCACCCTTGCCTTGTTATTCATTTCACCACAGATGATTATATCGCTTCATCGGGACTGGGGACGAGTGAGTGAGTGAGTGAGTGAGTGAAGGAGGGAATGAGGATCAGTAATTGAGTGAGGGACTGACTGAATGAATGAGTGAGTCAGTCAGTCAGTCAGCCAATCAGTAAAGAGAAGAGGGAAAAAAAATAGTGTGTAGGGGAGTGAGTGAGGAGGGCGAGAGGCACTTCACGAATCAGTAAGTAGGGAGTAAGTAAGGTGTGTCTGAGGGAGGGAGTGCGTCGGTGGTAGAGCGGTGGATAGAGTTAGTGAGTCAGAGGAAGAGTGAGTGCATGAAGGTGAGCGTCAGAAAGCAACCAGGATAATGAAGGAGGGAGATAAACGACTGGAGTGAAGTGATTTAGTGAGGCAAGCCGTGATGCTGCGGTGATGCATGATGATGCGAGGGGAAGGGAGGCAGGGTGGGGTGAGGTCAGGTTAGGTTATGTTATGTTAGGCTAGGTTAGGTTAGGTTAGGTTAGATTAGTCTAGGTTAGGCTAGACTAGGCTAGGGAAGGTTAGGTTAAGCTAGGCTAGGTTAAGTTAGGTTAGGCTAGGTTAGGTTAATTTAGATTAGGCTAGGTTAGGTTAGGTTAGGTTAGGTTAGGCTAGGCTTGGTTAGGTTAGGTTAGGTTAGGTTAGACTAGGTTTGGATAGGGAAGGTTAGATTAGGCTAGGTCTGTATAGGGAAGGTTAGGTTAGTTTTTGGTTAGGTTAGGTTAGGCTAGGCTAGGCTAGGCTAGGTTAGGTTTGGCGTCGGTAATATGCCTGGCGTTAGTGACATGAAGAGGCGCTGCGTTGTGTTGGGTGACCTGTCTTAGTGTGGCGTTGAATAACCTGGCTCAGTGTGGTGCGGCGGTAGGTGGTCTGGTTCAGCATGGCGGGAGTGAAAGGGCTCCTGTGGCTTTAGGTGGGCTGGCTGGGCTGGCTTAGCGTGGCGCGGGACCTCCCCCCTCCCTTTTACGGGGCTCGGATTTCGAAAATTATGGCCACCTGTTGTAGCCGGTGAGTAATGGGCCGAGTATTGGCGGGATTCGGTGGTGGAAATCGCGTCGTGAAATTATTCAAACGGAATGCAATGGTTTTCCCCGCAGACTCTTCGTGTTGTATTTATTTTATCCGTTGTTCGTGGTTCTCTGTGTTTCCATAACGTTTCTCTCCTCACAGATCTCACTACAGTACTGGTATTTATTTACTTTTTACTATTCGTGATGGTTTCCGTCCTATACATCCTTAACTTACTATATTTCATGAACTTTTTTAACTATACCCGGATGCCATCGCTTGGACTATTCATTCCATCACTCCGCCAAAAGTGTCACCATTGGAGCCATTTAGAGCCGCCTCCCGCTGGGCCTCATCTCGCCACACTCACGGGTAACTATTTCAGCGGCGACACATCCTCTAGTTGCCTTCCTGCCGGCATGGTTCATATAGCGACGCCACTCCGCTGAATTGTTATCGATGGCGATCCCTTTGTGCCTGGCCCCCCGCACTCCGCTCCTTCACATCGCCGCGGGTCGCTGCCTCGCCTTCTCTTTCAGCCAGCCACGTCGCCCCCCCCCCCCTCCCCCATATTATGCGTCAGAGTTTATCTGGCTCCGTAACAGCGAAATTGTTATTGATAGCGATCCTTTTGTGCCTCGCTCCACCGCATCGTTTGCTCATCCACTGTCATGGGACTCCCCTGAACCTCATCTCTCCCTGCTAGCCATGTGTTCCGCTCCCATAGCTGTTCGGGCGTATCAAGCTACACGTGTCATTAGCTTCTCAAGGATACACAGTAATGTAAAGAAGATACAAGAGACGCGTTGACCTACACACACCAGCTCCCGAGAACCAGTTATTCATCGTCTGCACTCCCGATCTATAAAAATACCTAGCCTTCATTTGAAACTCTCAGTTATATTTGACCGTTAAACTCGTCCTATTTAGGCTGTACAGCACTATAGTATCTTGACACCAACACACTATCACCGGAATCTATTGGTAACATAGACTTCCTCGCTAATGAATATAACATCCCGCTTCCTTCTGTGCCAGTGTCGCTGCTCTTTGCCTTTAAAAACATTCTATTAAGGCCCTGCAACACAATAGCATCTAACACCTTCACACTATAATACCGGAATCCTTTGGTAACAAACTTCCTCGCCTTAGAGTACAACATCCCCCTTCCTCCTGTACCTGTGTCATTACTCATTGCCTTTAAACACCTACAGTGGCTCTGCAACAATAGTAGATCGACAACAATACACTATTACCTATTTCCAGTAGCACATGGACTCCCTAGAGCTCAAGTATCACTCCGGGTTGCATGGTTGCTGATGAGGGCGGCGGGACCTCCCTCCGTCTGTTTGTCTCCCTGATGGATGGCTCTTGATTGTGTATTCTGTTGGCTGTCTGTGCCCAGAGACAATACATCTGGCTTGTTTTGCCTCGTGTGTGTGTGTGTGTGTGTGTGTGTGTGTGTGTCAGCCACAACAAACAGTCACCACACAGCCAGAAGTTGCATGTGGTATTATTTTGTTTTTTCGTTCCGCTTCTTTCGTGTATCGCGGCGCCGCTGGTGTGTCGGCGGGTGATCCCTCACAGGTTTAAAGCTCCTTAGGCGGCTTTCGCTGCTTGACTAGAGGGCGGCGAGAAGGATCAGCACGAACGACCTCTTTTGTAAACCGGGTCGAGAGTAACTTTTTTGGATGTGTATACAGTTTTAAAATCATTATTAGAAGGGAAACGGTTGGGAAAAAACAGGATTTATCACTGACCATTATGCTGTCATCTTCTCTCAGGCTTTTGATGTTTGTTTGTTTGTTTGTTGTCTTGTCTGTGTTATGAATAGAGTTTATATGTAATAGTTATTTTATGTTTACTTTCTTCTTGTTTTCTTTCCTTTTTCATTTTCTGTGGTTTCTTTCTTTCTTTCTCTTTCTTTGTTTCTTTCCTACTTTTTCTGTCTTACCTTCTATCTTTATCTTTCTTTTGTTTTTTCTCTTCTCTTTCTTTCCTTCCTCCATTCTTTCATTCTCTTTTTCTTTCTTCTTTTCTTGTTTTTCGCTCTTTCCTCTCTCTTTCTATAACTATTTATGTATATTTTCGCCAACATATCACCATTATTATTTTGGAGGAGATGGCTGTCTGGGGAGGCCTCGGGGAAATGATGACAGTGGGACGAAAAGGGGGGCGTGGGAAGGCATACGATGGGGCGAAATGAAGAAAGGTGAGACTGAATGAGGTGAGGGAAGGCCAGGTATACAGAGGTGAAATGAAATCAGGTGAGGCAGGGTGAAATGAGGCCAGGCGTACGAGGCAGGGTGAGATGAGGTGGAGGAAGGTGAGGTATGGTGATGTAGGGTTAGGCTGGGTTTGATGAGAGGAGGGAGGACAGAATACAGGTGAATCTGGGTTAATCTAAGCGTCACAGGTTGGAAATAGACAAGACCAAGGTGAGTCAGAGGAGATTTTAGCAAGTCGTCATCTTCATCATCAGGTCAAAACTCTTTCCCAACGTTCTCCAGTCATCATCATCATCATCATCACCACTATCATCATCAGTTCACTGCAGGACAAAACCTTTTCCCAACGTTCTTCAATCATCATCATCATCATCATCATCACCACCATCATCATTAGTTCACTGCAGGACAAAACCTTTTCCCAGTGTTCTCCAGTCATCATCATCGTCATCATCATCATCATCATCATCATCACTATCAGCTCAGTGGAGGACAAAAGCCTTTCCACCCGACGTTCACCACCTGTCTCTCCGGAAATGACCTAACCTATAATTAGTCCCTCCACCCGGTTCTCCGTCTCCCCTGACCGTCTCTACAATAGCTGGGTTGCCACTCGGTCACTCTGGTTGTCTGTCCGTTATCAGTCCTACGCATGGTATGGCCTGCTCAAGTCCATTTCTCAAAAGTCGCTAGGATACCTTCAACCATTCTTTGTCCGCTCCCTTATCCGTGACGTTCGCTTCCTATCACTTCATGTTACGTATACCCAATATGTTTCCTTAGCTTATAATTAGGTGTGGCATAAAGAGCGGAGACAAGGGTGATGCAGGCAAGACAAGATGACAAGATAGACCGAAAGATAGATAAAGAAGGCTAGATAGGTAGATAGATACATAGATAGATGGAGATAGGTAGATAGATACATAGATAGATGGAGATAGGTAGATAGATATATATATATATATATATATATATATATATATAAAGAGAGAGAGAGAGAGAGAGAGAGAGAGAGGGGAGGCGAGGAGAGAGGAGACGAGAGAGAGAGAGAGAGAGAGAGAGAGAGAGAGAGAGAGAGAGAGAGAGAGAGAGAGAGAGAGACTGAGAAACTAGGGCAAAAATAAAGTTACCAACAAAAAATGAACTTCAAAAAAACTCTTAATCCCTAAAACTCATCTCCGTGTCAAAGGACCAAAAAAAAAAAAAAAAGAGAAAAAGAAAAAAAAAGTAACAAAGGAAACAACAGCAGCAGCACGAGGCAATAAAAGGAACAAAAAATAATGTAGAGAAAGAAAAAAAAAAAAGGAATGTTTGTCGCAGCACCTGAATGAATGGGAAGTTAAAGCGACATTTCTCTTTTATTCCTGTCTCAAGAAGGTCCGTGGAGAGCTTAATGCGGGCGACAGGAAAGGGGGGTGGGGGTGGGTGGGGGGGGGACCGGGAAGAGAGGGTGTGAAGGAGGGAGAGGGAAGGAAGAGGGAGAAGAGGAGGAGGTTGTGGAGTGGAGTGGCAGGAGGAGGTGGAGGATGTGTATGAGGAAGAGGAAGTGGAAGAGGAAGAGGGAGAGAAAGGAAAGAGGAAGAAGAGGCAGAGGAGGCGGAGCAGGAGTATGGGAGAGGAAGAAGAGGAGGAGGAGGAGGAGGAGGAGGAGGAGGAGGAAGAAGAAGAAGAAGAGAAAATAAAGAAGGGAAGGAGAGGAGGAAGTAGAGGAGGAGGAGGAGGAGGAGGAAGAGGAGAAGGAGGAGGAGGAATAAGAGAAAATAAAGAAGGAAAGGAAAGAAGGAAGTAGAAGAGGAGAAGGACAAGGAAGAATTAGAGAAAGTAAAGAAAGGAAGTAAAGAAGGAAGTAGAAAAGGAGGAGGAGGACAAGAAGGAGGAGGAGGAGGAGGAGGAGGAGGAGGAGGAGGAGGACAAAAAGGAGGAAAAGGAGAAGGAGGAGCAGAAGAAGGAGGTGAGTGGGTTTTATAGTCGATTCGTATCATCTTTATTGACTTTCTCTCTCTGTCTCTCTCTCTCTTTCTGTCTCTGTCTGTCTATCCGTCTATCTGTCTGTCTGTCTCTCAACGTAAAGGTAAACGAATAAATTCAGAGATCACCTAATACTTTTTTCCCAGTGTTGATGTACGATAATGGAATAAGCTTCCGTCACCAGTGGTTCAGGGCAATGCGGTTGAATAATTTAGCAAAAAACCTCGAACGCCATTTTCTCCACTGTAATATTCACCAGTGTAAAGATGCAACGTCTTTTGGGATGTTGTCGTTTCGTGTAGGCTTAAAACAGACCACCTAGTATGGGCTATAGGGTCTGTGTGGTCTGAGCATCTATGTAAGTCTGTGTAAACTATCCCCCCCCCCCTCCCACACACACACACAAACACAGGTACACACATTTTGCTAATCAACTTCCATTTTTATGTTTCAGTTTGCCAATGTCGTAAACATCCTCGCTTGCCATATCCACGCTGCTGAATGTTTATGTGGCCAATACGTTACACACACACACACACACACACACACACACACACACACACACACACACACACACACACACACACACCTACTTCCTCCCCTTCCTCCCCACACACCCAGAGTACATTTAACCCAGGTAGAAAACGCGGTCCCTGAGACATGAATAGGTAATGGGGGCAAGGACGAACAGGCGCGGGAGTAATCTAGGAACAGCGAGTTTTACGGCCGCTGACACAAATGAAGCGACGGTGGAGGGGCAGGGAGGGGGTGGGGAGGCGCGGAGGAAGGCGTGACAGGGACTAAAGTGGAAGGAAGTGGACGGGAAACGGGACAGAGACAGAGGTACAGAAACTTAGTGAAGCGAAAAATGGAGAGACTTAACGTGGAGTGTGTGTTGTGGAGTAGAGAGATGGATTGATGGAAATGCACACACTCAAACAGATAGACAGAGAAACAGACAAACAGACAAACAGGCAAGCATACATAGAGACAGACATACAGATAGATACACAGCTAAGGGTAGATACATTTAACTCAGAGTAAGTGTGAAGGAGACGGTATGAATGGTCGTGGGTAACAGAGGAATGAGCAGACCGGCAGACAGACAGACCCCGCATACCTTCCTTTACCTGTAATATCCCCAACCCCGTCCCTGTATAACTTATCTCACCTGTAATTTATCCATCATCTCACCTGCAATATCTCAGCTCATGTCCCTCCTTACCTGCATACCCTTTCTGACTTTTGATATCTCCCCCTGTCCCTGTACACCTTAATTAACACTTTCCTCCACCTGTCCTATATCTACCTGTCTCCCTGAATACCTTCCCACGTAAACTGTTCTCTGATGTACCTGTTTGCCTGCCTTGTAGATAGCGGAGAGACAGACAGACGGACATATAGACAGACAGACAGACCGGCAGGATTGTAGATTGATTGACAGTAAAAAAGAAACACACACACACACACACACACACACACACACACACACACACACACACACACACACACACACACACACACACACACACACACACACACACACACACACACACTCAAACATTTTCCATTACGGGTTTTTTTTTTTTTTGCAGTATTGACGTTGTTTATTGACAGGCGCATTTTTGGAAATCTTTAAAGCGAATATGTCGGTTGGTGTTTCTGTCCGTTATTCTTCGTGACTGTTCCTCGGCGTCTGTCAGTCTGCCCGTCAGTTAGTCCTCGTGTCTGTCTAATTACCTGTTTGTCGGCCTGTCTGTCTGTCTTGCCTGCCTAACCTTTCTCTTTTTTTCTCTTTCCTTGCTTCCCTCTTTCCTTCAGCTTTTCCCATTTGTCCGTCTCTTTACCTGTCAGTCTGTCTTTCTGTTTTTTTTCCTGTCTGTCTGTCTAACTTGCCTAACTTTTTTCCTTTTTTTTTATTTCATCTCATTCCATCTTTCGTTCCTTTTTCCTCCTATTTTCCACTTCCCTTTTCCTGCCTTTTTTTTTTTCATGTCAATCTGTCTTTTTTTTTCCTGTCTGTTTGTCTTGCTTACATAACCCCTTTTTTTCTCTTATTTATTTGATATCATTCTTTCTTTCGTTCCTCCTTCCTTCCTTCAACTCTCCTTTTTTCTCTTTTCTTTTGTTGGATACATTTACCTGTCAGTCTGTTGTTTTCCTTCCCTTCATGTCAGCTCTACTTTTTTCTATTTTTTTTATTTATTTTTTTACGTATTTTTTTTCTCCTACTTTTTTTTCTTTTTTCTTTCTTTTTTTTCTTCTTTTTTCTACTTTTTTTCTACTTTTTTGTTGGTCGGTACGATGAGATACTTTCGCTTCTCACATCAGCTATTTCTAAAGGTTAAAGAGGGGATCAATCGGGTTCTGATGAGTGTTTCTTTAGGTTCATGGTACAGAAGGAGGGTCAGACTACCACCAGGGTCATAAAACTACTTCATGGAAATGCCCAAAACTCCTACGAAAGCCTTGTCAAATATGTGAACTTTGGCGACGAAATGATTAGTAAAACGGCCTTTTGTCTCTTCGTGTCATCTATTGTTTTTCTCACGATTCTTTTTTCTTTTAGTTTTTCCTTTCTCTCCTCCTTTCTTTCGTGGGGTCAGGTCGCCTCGCCGTCCGTACATCTGTCTGCGTCACCCGGTACTAAATCCCAATCTCCGTCAGTCTTCACATCTGCGTCCTCCAGCTGGCGGGGTCTCGTACAAGAGCAATTTCAAAGATGTAGATTGGATGTGAAGGTGGTCCATCACTGCTAGGCCTCCGTCACCGCGCAGTAAAATATTCAGGCGCGGCTTAGGGAGAGGAAGAGGAGCATTAGGAAAAGGGGGAGAGAGGAGGAAGAGGGAGGAGATGGTGGTGGTAGTGATGGTGATGTAAGAATAGGAAGTAGGAGAAAGGGAATGGGAAGAATAGAGGAAAAAGAGGGAAGTGGAGGAGGAAGAGAAGGAGGAGCAGGAGGAGGTAGTGGTAATGGTGTTGGAAATGGAGGAGGAGTAGGAGAAGGAGTAGGAGGAGGAGGAGGAAAAGGACGAGGAGAAGAAGAAGGAGGAGGAGGAGGAGGAGGAGGAGGAGGAGGAGGAACAACATACATAAGGGTTAGAGAACTGAGGATGAATATATTTTATTGACAATTCAAAGTAATAAGTGGACTTGGGCAGGTCATATCACGCGTATAACTGGTAACATGAACAATCAAAGTAACAGAGTGGCTGGCAGAGAAACATGTGGGAAGATGAAATTAGAACCTTTACAATAGGAGGATGCTGTACTATAACATCAGACAGAAATGTGAGAGTACTGGGAAAGGCCGTTGTAAGGTAGTAAAGTAGTAATACCCAATGATGATAATGGTGGTATTCGTGGAAGGTGGTGCTCACTAGTATGGTTTTTATGGGGTGTGGCGGCGGGCGTGGTCCTGCGGGGACAGCACCTTCCCGGAAATAGTGGCCCTCCTTGATGTGGCAGCGAAAAGAGGCAGTGAACTGTGGGTTCCGTGGGCGTCGCTTTTCCTTAATACTTCCCGCGCTGGGAAGCAGGGTGCGCCTCACGCCTTGTGCAGCTTGTGGCTGGAGTTTCCGCTGCGGCTCGGTGCGATGTCTTGGTTTATGATGCTGCCTCGGGCGTGGAGGCGGCGGCGTGTCTCAGCGTCAAGGGGGCGGCGGGCAGCGTCTGGCCGAGATGATAGGCTGTAGCGTGTAGACTGTGGTGGCGTTGGGATTGTCCTTGTGACGGCTCCTTTTCCTGTGGGAGTTATGTTACGCATCACATGAATACGCTCTTAATGCCTTTGATCCTACTCCCTTTAGTTTGTTAGTTCCTTTCACACGGTAGGTTTTACATCACTTTTTCTGGCTTCAATATACTCATCTTCGCACAGTGTAAAATTAATAGGAGTAAAGTTGATTTGATTTTTGTGTGTGCTATGCAGTGCTACTGTAACCTTTTGCGTGTCTTCTGATGTTCATAATTATATGCGATGTCGTGCCGCCGCCGCGTGGAGGGACCAGCACCGCGCCTCGCCGACCCACTGATGCTGATGAAGTACTTACGCATAGATTACTCGCGCCGGGAGGAGGTTGATGAAGTAGAGCATCTCACTGCGAGGGTCTGTTAATTACCACCTCTGATCCCCGGCCCTCCACTGCGTCCCCACCTCATTATCCTGCAGCCCCCCTCCCCCTCCCTCCTCTGGTCCCTTACCCCTCACTACAACCTCTTCCCGTTGCCCTGCTGCCCCCCCCTTGTTAGCCTCTTTTCCAGTACAACCCCCTTCCCTGTCCTTACCCCACAGCCCTCCACCACCTCCCCTTCAGTCCTTGAGCCCCCTGCCCTTCCTTACATCCTCCCCTCAATGCCCAGCAGCCCCTTTACCATCCATCCCCTCACTCACGAGCAAGCCACCTCCTAGCCTTTCTTTCCCCAGACCCGTTCGCTCTATCATTATACTAATCACCAAAACCCCCCTCCTTTCCTCCCTCCTTCCGTGTTGTCTGGCGTCCGGCGTCTCTTCTTGTTTTCTACCGTACTAAGGCGACGTAAGTAAACCCCGTAGGAAGAGAAGCAGCAGAGTGATTGTTGAATAAGTAACAGCCGTAATGGTAAAGGGATTGTTGCTTTCTGTACATGTATTTATATCAAGAGAGAGAGAGAGAGAGAGAGAGAGAGAGAGAGAGAGAGAGAGAGAGAGAGAGAGAGAGAGAGAGAGAGAGAGAGAGAACATAGCATGGAATAAACTTTCAATTAGACTGTTTGCGAAAGCCGGTCACGTGAGGCTCTGGAACGATCATGCTTGTGAACTGTGCCGATATTTGTCAGGAAAAGGCACACACACACACACACACACACACACACACACACACACACACACACACACACACACACACACACACACACACGGCATCATCCACTTACCTAGCGGTGAGGCCCAAGTGTCCCCAGGCGTGGCGGATGAGGACGGAGAGCGCGGGGAGGCTTCGAGTGTTGTGTTGTGTTTTAATTGTGTTCAGCTCTGTTAGGATGAAATTAGGAGTCATATTCTTAAAAAAACATTTCTGCGCCAAAGCATACACATTTGACAAGGTTTTCTTAGGTGTTGAGCAATTCCATGGGTAGTTTTATGACCCTGGTGGTAGTCTGACGAACCATCTGTGCTGTGAAAGTGAAAAAGATGACACTGGTGGGAAACCGATTGATCTCCCTTTGGACCCTTGGGAATAATTGGTGTTAGGGGCGGAAGCGTCTGAGAATACCGACCTAAATTGTCTTTTATTAGGGTTACGTTGGAGGGAAATAGTGATAAGTCGTGTTTTTAGACGTTGGGTCCAGTTAATTTGATGCTATTTGCTATATACGTTGGATCATGTTATATTGAAGTTGAGTTAGAATTTGGTTGAGATGGATTTCGTTGCTTTCAAGTTACGTTACATGGATTTCGTTGCTTTAAAGTTAGGTTTTGCCGGGTTTGTAATGGGTTCAGTTTGGTTATAGTTGAGTTATCATATTTTTCTTGGGTTAAGAGTTGAGCCTACCATATACACACTCAAATTACCCCCCCCCCCCCCCCCCCACGCCTCACACAGTCAAACTCTCCCCCCCTTTCCCCTCCACACCACTACCACCGTCACACACACACACACGCCAGTCTGTCACTCACGGGAACTCCTATACGGTCTGGTCTACGAAACACTAACCCCTATAAAGGCAATATCTCCAACCCTAAAGGGCCTAGGCAACACTCACCCCTAAGACAACTCACCCCACCCTTAAGACAATACACCCCACCCTTAAGACAACACACTCCACCTTTAAGACAACACACCCCACCGTAAAAACAGCACACCCCCACCCCTCATGCAACACATCCCACCGTCTAGACAACACCTCCACCCTAGACAACACCCCCTAGGCAACACACACTTCCATTCTCCACCCCCCACCCCCTTCCAGCCACCTTTCCAACAGTCCTAAGGAGCAATCAAACTCCTCTTCACTCCTTCAGCCGTGCCCGCCCCCCTGTCCCCCCTGTCTCCCACGCTGTGAAGGATGGCGCTATTTGGACACCGGCCAGGGTGATCAGGTGCTGAATGGCGGCCAAATTACTTGTCTTTTGCCAGTCTTTCTTCGCAGCCGACGAAATTACCGGCGGCCCAACGCGAGGGCGAGACAGGTGCAGATGTGCCCAGCAAGGCGGAGTTTTGTCTCCACTTATCGCGAGGAAGAAGAGGCGGAGGAGGGAGGGAGAGGGAGGGGAGGGAAGTAGAATGTCGGAGGGGAAAAGAGGCATGGATGGAAGGAGAGGGATGGAGGGAAAACGACCGGGGAGGGAGAGGGAGGGAGGGAAACAGAAGCAAAAATGGAGGCAAGGAGAGAGAGAGAGAGAGAGAGAGAGAGAGAGAGAGAGAGATAACACGTGGATTAGTAAACATGCAGGGCGCGTTCCTCAGGGTTTATTTTTGTCTGTCTGTCTGTCTGTCTGTTTGTCTGTCTATCTTCCCCGCCTCACATAGTCCTCACCTCACCGTCTCTTCTTTTTTTTTCTTTTCATCTCTTCTAACTTCTTTATCTTCTTCTACTTACTATTTTTCCTTCTCTTTGCCTCTTCCTTTCTCTCCCCTTTCGTCCTCTCCTCGTTTTACTTTCTCTCCTCTTCTTGTTTCTTCCGCCTTCCCCTTTTTTTACCTCCTTCTTCTCCTCTCGTCTCCTCCCACCCCGGCTGATTCTTCCCTTTCTCCTTCCCCTTTTATTTTTCCTCCTCCTCCTCCTCCTCCTCTCGTCTCCTCCCACCCCGGCTGATTCTTCCCTTTCTCCTTCCCCCTTTATTTTTCCTCCTCCTCCTCCTCCTCCTCTCGTCTCCTCCCACCCCGGCTGATTCTTCCCTTTCTCCTTCCCCCCTTTTTTTTTACCTTCTCCTTCTCCTCTCGTCTCCTTCCTCCCCGGCCGATTCTTCCCTTTCTCCTTCCCCCTTTACGCTTCCTCCCATCCAGCTTCTCTTCTCACGTTTCGCCTTTTGCCTTTTTCTTATTTCCTTTCGTCTTCCTTCTTCTTCTTTCCTCACCCCTTCTTTTCCTTCCTCACCTCCCCTCACTTTCCTCCCGGTCGGTCTTTTCTCTCTTATCCTCTTTTCCCTCTTCTCTCCTGCTCCTCTTCTAACGTTTCCATTCCTTTTCTTGCCTTTTACCGTTTACCTCTTCATCTTTCTCTGTTCTTTCCTTTCCTCCGCTCCTCTTCCCGATTTTCCCCGGCCCTCCCCCCCCCTGATCTCCCAAGCTCCCCTCCTCCTCCCCTTTTCTTCCTCTTATTCTCCTTCTTTTCTGACTTCCCTTCCTCTTCTTTTACCTTTTTACCTCCTCATCTCCCTCTCTGTCCTTTCCCCTCCTCCACTTCCCCTCCTCCTCCTCCTTCCCTTCTCTTCCCTTTTTCCTCTCTTTTTCTCCTCTTCGAACATTCCTCTTCCCCTCTCTGCCTTTTTGCCTCTTACCTCCTCCTCGTCTCCCTTTCTCTCCCGCTTCTCCTCTTCCGGCCCCTGATCTTCCCGGCTCCTTTCCTCCTCCTCCTCCCGCCTTCTCCTCGTCCCCCACCCCCCGCCTTGATCCAGCAGCGAGAGGACCCACTTGGAATGACTGAAGCGAACTGAACATCGAGTTTTACGACACGTGATCAAGCTTAACGACGGCGCTTCGTCAGTCTGCTCATCGAACATTCATTAACGACCGAAAGAGTCTGCTCCTCCTCCTCCTCCTCCTCCTCCTCCTGGTTCTTCTCCAACTCCTCCTTTTTTCTTTTCTCCCTTTCTCCTTCATTCTTTCGTCTTCCTCAACCGGCTCCAACCACCACCTCCTTTTTCTTTTCGACTGTTTGTTTGTTTGTTTTTCTTTCTCCTGTGCTGCTCATGTTATTATCTCAGGGTGTTTTTTTGTTTCTTCTTTTGTTTTCTTTTTGTTTCGTCTTGCTTGGGATTCTTGTTTTTCTTCCTTTTATTTTTTCTTCTTTTCCATTTTCTTCTTTTTTTCCCTTCATGTTCTTGTTGTTTTTCTTGCTCTTCTTCTTCTTCTTCCTCTTTTCTTCATCTTCTTCCTCCTAGTCATCTTCCTCCTTCTCCTCCTCCCTTCCTCTGTCCATCTTTGCCATCTCCTTGAACCCAGCTTTTCTTTTTCCCTCTTTTTCTTCTGTATTTTCTCCATTGTCCTCTCCCTCTCCTCCTCCTCCTCCACCTCCTCTTCCTTCCCCTCCTCCTCCACAACTGCTCTTCCCCCTCCACCTCCTCCTCCTCCATCTTTTTTCTCTCTCCCTCCCTCCTTTCTTTTTACCATTCTCTCGTCTATTTCCTGCATTATTATCTCTCCGCCGTTCTTCGCCGCGAAACCTTCGGGGTACAAGCAATTTCCGAACCATTAGGGATCCTCTGTGAACGCCTCTGGTCATTTCCGGGTTGAGATTCCCGTGGCGACGCTGCTAATGTGGCGAGGTGATCCATCCATCCCGTGCGGAGGAGGAGGAGGAGGAGAAGGAGGAGGAGGAGGAGGAGGAGGAGGAGGAGGAGGCAGAAGGTTTTGAGAGGAGTGGATTTCAGGCGGAGGAAAGGATGAGGGGTGTTCTAGTGAGGGAGGAAGTGGGGGATGTGAAGAAGGGAGGAGGAGGAGGAGGAGGAGGAGGAGGAGGAGGAGGAGGAAAGAGTGACATATGCTTTTTGGGGGGTGTATTTCAGGTGGGGGATATGGTAAGGGGAGTGACAGTGGGGGAGAAAGGAGATGTGCAGAAGGGAAGGGGAGAAGGGGTGCAGAAGGGGTGAGATGGGGAAGGAAGGGTAAGGAAGGAGGAGGAGGAGGAGGAGGAGGAGGAGGAGGACTTCAGATGCGAGAAATGGTAAGGGGAGTTTAACAGTGAGGGAGAGGAGAGAGGGGATGTGCAGAAGGGACGGTAGGAGAAGGGGTGCACAAGGGGAGAGAGGGGAAAGGAAGGGTAAGTTGACATTTAGAGGGGACCCACTATGAGGGCCTACTAAGTTATTGGGTTGGAGGGGAGGGGATGTTTTCTCGCAGGGACGGGATTGGTATGGGGTAAGGCTGGTAGGGTTATGCAATGGCTTCCTCTGCTTGGGTCGCATGGTGAGTTTGGGTTTGGTTTGGTTTGGTGTGGTTTAGTTTGGTTTGGTTTGGTGTGGTTTGGTTTGGTTTGGTTTGGTTTGGTTTGGTTTGGTGTGGTGTGGTTTGGTTTGGTTTGGTGTGGTGTGGTGTGGTGTGGTTTGGTTTGGTTTGGTTTGGTTTGCTTTGGTTTGGTTTGGTTTGGGTCACGTGGTACGGTATTTTGGTGGCATAGTGAGATTGGGTCACATGGTACACTGGCTGGGATACAAAATGAGCTATGAAAGAAAGGACGGACACTGAACCGAGTCGAAATGTACGATCGCAAGAAGAGGAGGCTGGCGAGAAATAGCTACCACATGTGACAATGGGATTAAGCTAGTAGATGAGGAAATGTGGTGGTAGGTGGGGTGGAAGGGTAGGTACTTTGGTCTTTGGTTGGTAGTAAGACAAAGGAGTGGTTGATGGTGGGGTGGAGAAGGTGAGAGTGTGGTTGCTGAAGTTCATAGGAAGTCGTGAAAGCCCTCTCACAATGCATACTCTTTACGCCATGGCTCCTCAGAGTACAGGTCCCGTCCCAGTACTGGCTCACGAGGGACCACTCACCGAGGCACCAATTTACCCGAAGAGATAACTAAATACCCGACGGCGTGAGGCTCCGAGTTTTTAGCAGCGTCAGGAGGCAGGCAAATGGGTCGTGCGGGAAATGCGTAAAACAGATCCGGGTCGCAAGAATAAATGGAGGAACAGCGCTGCACATGTTACCCTGCTGCGGTGCCTCGAGTGTTCCGCCGCCTTGTCTTTTTAAATAGTGAAGGAGGAAGCTGCGCAGGAATAAACTGAAGAACACCGCTGGTTACCTGTTTATATATTGTACACATGTTACCCCCAAACAGACCACATAAAAACAGGCAGGGATAAATTGGGGAACACCGCTCGTTACCTGTTTTTATACTGTACACATGTTACCCCCAAACAGACCACATAAAAACGGGTAACACGCTGTACATATTATATAGCATGCTGTTGTACCTCGAGTGTTCCGGCTTGAATAGTGAAGGGGGCAGTTCAGGGGACACAACAACAACAACAACAACAACAACAACAACAACAACAACAAAATAAACAAAACTGCCCCCCCCCCAAAAAAAAAAAAATTACAGGAGGAGTTCATAAAATCTTGATCAGTTTAGGTTTTTGAGGTTTCTTGAAAGTGTTTGTTTGTCCACACAATATACATATTAGAAGGACCTGTAACTCACCCATTAAGTCACATTGCTCATTCATCCCTTGGCAAGTCTTTCCCTTCATGTGAGTCGTTATGCCATGATGACGCAAGGTTTGGCGTGGTTCTGTGGTAATGCTCTCCCCGTAAGGGTTAATTATTACTCAGTTCGATATTTCTTACTCGTAATATCGTAATGACGTTGCGTGTCTGTAGTACATTTCAAACTGTCCTTTATATTCGAGAGAGAGAGAGAAAGAGAGAGAGAGAGAGCACTTTTAGCCGCGTTATAACCATTACCAAGAGTGATGGTGGGCCGCCTCATCCTTCTTGTTTTAGTGTAAGTTTTCAGCTCTCAGCGAGGAGCCGCCTTGTGCGGAGCCCCACTGTCTTTAGGAGGCTGCTGGGTATTGACCAAGGATTTTATAGTCTCGGAATGCAGCGAGAGGAGGAAACGGATTCCGAAGTGTAGGTGCGGTGAAGCAATGGCAGTCTGGGTAGTGTGGGAATCACTCGAATACACCCCCGACAGGTTGCTTGTGACGAAACAAGTTAATAATTTTTTCGATGACTGACAAGAAAATGAGTATAAGGCTAAGAATAAGGTTTCCCTGTTTATGGATCCCTCCATGTATGGCCTGGTAAGATCAGTCCGCTCAGGGAAGGGAGGGGACGCCGCGTGCCTCCCACCCATGCTAATACAACGAGAGCTTACCAACACCCCACTCTTATGTTCTGCTCTTGAAGCTCAGAAAAAAAGCCAACTTCTAAGTTACTTTAGGCTGTTGTTTCTGGTGCCTTTCATGCATACATGAGTTGGCGTGAGCTTTTTTATATGCTCGTGAGGCAGCAACGGGATGTTGTGTATGTAAGCAGAGGGCAGAGACTGGTGTGAAGTGTAGATAGAGTACGGGTGACAGCATCCCGTGAGGGCGTCACGCTGCGTGCCTCACGTGAGCCACGAAGACAACAAGGATCGTCGGCTGTCTCTGCCACGCTGGCATGTTGGTAGTGGTTCTCGTGTGTGTTATTTATTGATGCACACAAGTAACAGTGTAGGAGCAGCTGGCAGCTGACACTTTGTGACAGACGTGATGGGGAGCAGCTGGCCCTCTTCAGGTGCTGGTCAGCTGCTTCTGGATTCTGTCCGTGGCTGGCATGCTTGTCTGATATGACCGTTATTCTTGTACGTTGGTGGGTTTGTGTTGTAACTCTCGCTAAACCTGCAGACATGTTAGCCATATCGACCGTGTTGTTGTTAGGGAACAAGGGTTGAAGATCATTTTTATGTAACGATTAAAAGTCAGAACTCAACCTGGGCAGGTCATACTCTTGTTTGGTTGGTAAGAGATGGAAAGCCAAAGTAACAGATGGTTACATGGGAACAGCAAAAGCCAGGGCAAACAGAGAACCAATTGGAGAAATGAAAGATCCTGTGCAGAGAGAAGATGGTGTAACCTAACTGCAACTGCAAGACAAAAATGTCTTGCAGTTGATTAGTAATGCCAGGTGATGAATTACTTAGATCCTCCATAAAAAAAATATTTGTTAATGTTTCCAATTGTATACATATTTCATCATTCATGCGCTCTCTCTCTCTCTCTCTCTCTCTCTCTCTCTCTCTCTCTCTCTCTCTCTCTCTCTCCCCCCCCCCCCAACCCCCTCCTACACACACAGACATAAAAGAAAATCCCCCATAAGCCCGCACATCCAGAAAGATCCCAGACTCACGCCGAACAAGAGAATAACGTTGGTATTTTTGGCGCCGTGAAAAGTAAATATTCATCGGCCAAACGCGATCACCCGAACGTGTAGTGGGGAGACGGGGAGAGAGAGAGAGAGAGAGAGAGAGAGAGAGAGAGAGAGTATAGAAAGAATCCAGTAGTCATGAAGTGTAGCGATTCTCAGGTGCAAATAGTAGACTCAAAAGAATAAAAGTAGGACAAAAAATAACTCTGTTTTGCACGAAGTAAGATCACGATAAAAAGTGGACCCGAGTCATACACTGTAGAGATTCCCAGAACACTCAATGGAAAGTCGAGAGAAGGACTAAAAAAAAATAAAAAAATAAATAAAGATAAAAGTAGGAATTGGAAAGAAATTTAAGTGGTACAATGTTGCTTCCCATATCTGTATCGCACCCACTCACTTGCATAGTTGCGCGCACACACACACACACACACACACACACACACAGACACATTTTGTCTCTCTGTCTGTCTGTCTGTCTGTCTGTCTGTCTGTATGTATGTCTGTCTGTATGTATGTATGTATGTCTTTGTCTCTCTCTCTCTCTCTCTCTCTCTCTCTCTCTCCTGCCCCCCCTCCCTCCCCCCAGAAAACCCAGTTAGCCGAACCTCTAAAGTTCTCGATGATGTAAGGTGTTCTCTTTTTATGATTCTCCTTCCTTACAACCTTTCAGTGCTAAACAGAACGGAAGGAAAGGGAAGCGTAGCGGCGGCAGGCTTTAAGGGACCCCGGCGATCAAAGGGCAGAGCAAAAGGTCAGAGAAAGGCTAAGTGACGTAAAGGAAAAAAAAAAAGAGATCTTGACCATTACTGTATGGGGGATAATTGCGTCCAAGTGTATGACCTGTTTGGTTGGTTGGTTCTTGTAGAGGAGGAAGAGGAGGAGCAGAACTATGAGGAGGAAGAGAATGAAAAGTAGATGTGGGACGGTGGAAGAAGGAAAGTAAAGGAAGGAGAAAAGAGAAGGAGAAGGAAGAGGAGGTGAAAAATAATTAGATGGAAGGAGAATAATTCGAAAAGGGGGAAGAACAGAAGGTGGACGATAATGAGCAATTCGAGGAGGTGGAGGGGGAGGAAAAGTAGGAGTTTTTGAGGGAAGAAAGTGGAGTTAGGAAATAAAATGTACAAGAAGAGGAGTAGGAGAAGGAGGAGCAAGAAGGGGAAGGGGTGAAGAGGAAAAAGGGAATGTAAAGGTAAATACTGAAAGGAAAACTAAAGTAAATATGCAAATAGTTTATGAAACATGAAAGTTCTTACATTTAGGAGAAGTGAATTGTCGTGGACTTTTGGGTATTGGTAAAAAGTATTGCGTCACAGATATTTTTGGTCTTTACAAATAGGAAATGAAGTGAAAGTCCGTTGGAAAATGAACATCACTAAACCACCCTGAGAGCACAGCAAACATAAGTTAACTGAAGTCCAAAATATAGCTAAACCAACAACATGAAATCGATCGCACCATAAAGAAAAGTTCCTATAGACTTCCCGTTCATCTTCCTTACCGAGGCTTGAGGAGTCGTTCTGAGGGATCTAAACATTAAAGCCCCGAAGAAGCTGCCGTTCGAGGCTCTTCCGGCAGAGTGCGAGGCTGTATAGTTTTGCTGTTATGGGTGTAATCTACATGAAACATCTGCACGCCTCGCCCGCATCTTTACTCCAACCTTTTACTACCTTTTTATTTGAATGTATTCTATACGCAAATTAAAGATCCTAACAATAGTATTCCTTTCTTTCAGCGGCACGCATGCAGAGGAGCATCGTTACCTTTCCGTCCCATTGTAAGTAACAGCATTTTGTTCCTTCGTATGCTACCATAAAGGAAGCATACACACACTGCACCATTTTTCTTCCACTGCATATCCTCCTTCCTCTCTCTTGGACTGTTTCAAGAGGGCCGCACGAAGACACCTCTCGAACTAAATTAGACTCGTTTTTCGGCATCTGCGTCATGAGAAGGCCATGTGGTGGTAATGTTAATTGGTGTGTATGTTTGTGTGTATGTGTGTGTGTGTGTGTAATGGAGCACAGGTATTTCGTGCAGCAAGGGCGCGAAAGGGCAGGTGGTGTTGAACCTTTCCATTCGGGTCTCCCCTCACTCGCCCCCATACTTAGCGCCCCCTCATGTCTGGCGGGGCAATTACGCCGTTTGACAATTACTCGGGGATCGCTGAGCCTCAACGGAATGGCCGGGGCGATGATTAGTCATTATATGCGAACCAATGTTAATGCTGATGAATGGTCGTTTTTATTGCCTCTTCACTAGCGGAAATGTTACATAAATCCACGGACCCATTGATGCTTTTTTGGGTAATTTTCTTTTTTAACGAATGGCCACATTCCCAGGCTCTTAGGCGTGGGCAGGGAGGAATGTGTGGAAGTAAAGACACTTTCCGCAGATATTTCTAGCATTCCTTGCACACTGAGTCGTCAGCTATTGCCGAATCAGACATTATATGCAGTTTCTAAGTTTCGATAAGGTCCATCCATATACGTCACACAATTGATTTTTTTTCTGTGTTTACGGACACGATAATATTATAGGTAAGAAAATTTAGTATGTTGGATGTAATCACTAAACTGTAGAAGTGGTCCATATAGGCAACTGCGTCTGGCACACTGAACTGTTAAAAGTGATGTCGAAGAAGGGAGAACTTGTACCGCAGGCATGTCATCCACGCGGATAACATTTCTATAATATATGCCCATGGTGATAAAGTGAGAGTAAACCTAAACAGCGATCAAGATAGATTACACGCACACACACAAGACAAACGTGAATGATGAAGACAGAAATAGATTTTGGTCTTGGTCTCCTCTGTAACCTCTCCTCCCAACCATGGAGTGAGTCACATCCTCGGCACGTAGACTATTTGCAAAGTATTGACCTGAACATGTTGATGGCTCGCTCTTTTGTCCACTCTGCGGGCCGCTCTGTTAGCCGCCATCCAGCTTAACGATTAGCAAGTGTTTGACTTTATATATATAAAAAAAAAAGTGTATTGGTGCGCGAGGTGAGGGCCTGTCATTTAAACTACATACAGCTTCATGTGGATTGGTTATTTGGTCTACATTATTAACGTGTCTGACAGTGATTGGAAAGGCTTCATGTTGTCAGTCATTTGACCGCACATGCATCCACTCCCCCCCCCACACACACACACACTCCCCAACCCCTCACTCCTACTCCCCACCCCCCACCCCCGCCACACACACACACACAGCTAGAAATTGTCAATATCACCCCACAACACGCAGACAAATGGACAGACAGACAGTTTGTTGACCCCAGTTACGATAAGAAAATTACAGTAACATGTATAATTATCCAAGAAAATACGACTCTTCATACACTTTGCACCCTCCAACACGTACATACCCTTGGTCCACAAATAATGAGACACCCGTTATCCGCGAATCGTAAACAGGCAATATACTTTCATACTCAAGAATAGATGCCGTCTAGACGTTGACTGTTTATCTTTGAACCGTAAACACACAATCTACTTAATAACCCACCAAATAACTGGCATCCATACACACACGATCATTGCACGAAATTATCCCTGAAAATATTATCTCATCCAAACATAAAGCATCATTACACCGCCTTGAATCATGTCAACAATAAGCCTTATACACCAACAAACAAACAAAATTATAAAAAAACACCTACACAACCCATTAGTGCTTCCTGATCCTTCCCTGGCCATTTAGGTGAATGTAAACCATCACAGACTAATTGTCAAGCCGCCTCTTTACCGGCTCACCTGGACGTTAACAGGTGTAGGGAG
Organism: Eriocheir sinensis; assembly: GCF_024679095.1. Taxonomy (NCBI): domain Eukaryota; kingdom Metazoa; phylum Arthropoda; class Malacostraca; order Decapoda; family Varunidae; genus Eriocheir; species Eriocheir sinensis. Next base: position 6,507,871 of record NC_066529.1, read on the forward strand.
GGAGGGAGGGAGGGAGAGAGGTGACCCGCCAGCAAGTAAGGGAACACCGAGTCTGACGTGTGGGTTTATTACCATCGTCATGTCCATCATCGCCATCAGTCATTTCTAGTTTACTGCAGTTCAAATCCCTTTCCCGAGGTTCTTTCCTACTCTGGTGTTGTGTGCTGTGTTCCATTCTGCCGTGACAAAAGTTTGGATTTCGTCTCTCCTCCTGTCTTATTTTTTATTTTATTTTTCTGCCTTTACTTTTACTATTCCTGGGCTGTCATTTTTTCCCTTTGGTTGTCCGTCTGTTATCAGTGTACATGAATATAGAAACCGTCTGTTGTACCGTATTAACCGTGTAGTTTTGGCATCAGCTTTCCACGGCGGACCTTTCATTAGGTGCACGAGATTAATCACCTAATGGTCTCCTTGAAAGAAAGCCACATTAAGAGAACTTCCTTTCGCGTTCTTTTTTTTAATTTCTTCCTCGTCGATCAGAGTTAATCTATTACTCCTCCCCGGAACGTCTATTTTTACAGGCGGAGAGAAAACACTCGCGCTATAAAGCCGTTAACTCGTAAAAAGGCGATGAAAGCCTCCATTTATACGAGCAGGAGTGAGGGGGCAGGGATTGAAAGGCAGGGGAAGGAGGAGGAGGCTTTGTGAAGGGGAGTTAAAGGAAGAGATAATGATGTGATGAAGGAGGAGAGCTAAAGGAAAGGAAAAGAGAAGTAATGTGATGGGAGGAAAGAGAGGTGAGAGTGGAAGGAAGGTTAGGGAAAGAGAAAGGAGGGTGGAAAGGAAAGGAACAGAAGTAAGTAGTGTGTTGGGAGGAAGGAGAAAGGTGAAAGAGGGAGGAGAGCAGAGGAAAGTGAGGGAAGAAGGGTAATGAATAAAAGGGAAGATATACGAAGGAGGAGGAGGATAGGTAAGGGAAAGGGACGGAGGTAAGAGAGAGGTGAGGGAAGGGAAGGGAAGGAAGGGTTATACGATGGAGGAAAGAAATGTGCTGGAAGAGTAATGGCAGGGAGAGGCAGGGTAGTGGTGTGGCAGTAGGATTGAGGGTAGAGGGAAGAGGAATTAAAGATAACACGTGATAAAGTAAGCCTGTCTCTTTCACCGCAACTAAAAGAAAATAAAGAGAAATAAAATACGCATTGTGTCAAGATTGTGTAAAGAGAAGTGCGTAAAGAATGACTGAATGGTGGTCATGTGGAGTCTCTTACCTGTTCCTCTTTGTAGCCAGCCCAGGTAGGAGAGAAAGGAAAGAAACACGACAGCCGAGAGAGTGAATCCCACCTCAGAACGTGAAGCAAAATGAAAACAATCTAAATTTATCATAAGCCAATCACAGTTAGCAATATAATCTCTCTAATTTTCACTTAATATCTTCTCTGTTATTCATGAAGTGGCCGATCATTTTGCAGGTCATTATACAGGTAAGGGGTTATAGGGAGAGTAGAAGGAAGGAGGGAGGGAGGGAGGAAAGGGAGAGAGATAGGGAGAGGAAAAAGGTGTGGCGGATGGTCGTTATGTGAGGGCCCATTCTCTCCCTTCCCGAGCCGCCCCAAAAGGAAGGTGAAGGAAGAGAGATAAAGAGAGGGAAGTAAAGATAGCGTTATATATGGAGAGAGAGAGAGAGAGAGAGAGAGAGAGAGAGAGAGAGAGAGAGAGAGAGAGAGAGAGAGTCAGACAGAGAGAGAATAAAGGTGAGGTAAGGGGTACTTGTCTCGTTCCTCTCCGCCTCCAAACCGACCCAGCGAAGGTAAAGAGGCGAAGATAAGGATGCTATAGGGAAGATGTAGAGGGAGGGAGACAAAGCTAATGAGGTAGGAGAGGACGACAGGTAGAGGATAAGGGCGTGGTGATGGGTGGTTATGCGGGCCTCCATCCTCTCCGTCTCCTTAGCCACCACACGCTCGCCGCTGCTCACTTGAAAGGTAATAAGGAAGTGAATAAGAGCAGTGGACTATAAGGTTGAATGGTTCCCGACGATTTTCTCTCTCCCTCTCCATATATTTTTTCTCTTTCCCTCTCTCTCTCTGTCTCTACCTATCTCATTTCCTCCCTCCCTCTCCTCTCCCTCCTCCTCCTCCACTTTCCCTGCAGTTTAGGGCGACCTTCTCTGCCTCTTCTCTTTTGAATGTGTGTTTTTTTCTTCCCCTTAATGGATACCTAAACTCCCTCGTGACTCCGGGAAAAAACAAGACCCGCTGCCGAGAAAGGTTTTTGATGGATGCAAAGTTCTTGTTAGTTCTTTTCTTTTCTCTCTCTCTCTCTCTCTCTCTCTCTCTCTCTCTCTCTCTCTCTCTCTCTCTCTCTCTCTCTCTCTCTCTCTCTCTCTCTCTCTCTCTCTCTCTCTCTCTCTCTCTCTCTCTCTTTTAGTATTGACGTATAACTCTCTTGCAAGGCACTTATGAAAAAAATATTACACTCGAGGAGAGAATGAAGCGAGAGTAAGCGAGTTAAAGAGATAGAAGACAAGAATGTAGGATGTGAGTTCGTACCCTCCCTCCTCCTTTGGTCTTGGGTCGCCTCGAAGGGTGACTGTGAAGAATGAAAAACGGATTGGAAAATACATGGAATTGTTTCGATTGCTCTGAGTCTCTTAGTCCTTCACCCTCCCCTCCTATCCGTCTTTCCTTCTCTTCCAAGTTATTTTCTTTTTCTGTCTGTCCTCCTCCTTTTTGTCCCTCCTCCTCCTTCCTCTCTTCTCCACCAGTCTTCCTCCTCCATTTACTCCTGCTTCTCTTCCCTATCCGTCTTCTTCTTCCATCTCCTCCTCCTCCTCCTCCTCCTCCTCCTCCTCGCACTCTGATTGCCGCCTCTGCCAATACTCTCAGTCAGCAGTGTTTATTTCGCTGCGCCAAAAGGAAAGTGTGTGTGTGTGTGTGTGTGTGTGTGTGTGTGTGTGTGTGTGTGTGTGTGTGTGTGTGGTGTGATGTATTTTTTGTTCTGTATGTGGTTGTAATTTTGGCGGTGGATTTGGTGGTCTGTGTGGTGTTGATGGTGATGGGTAGTGTTTTTTTTTTGTGTTGTTCTTGGTGGTGTTGGCGGCAGCGAGGTGATGAAAGTGTAATGGTGGGGTCGTCCCTCGCCGTGGTGGTGGTCGTGATTTCTCTTAGGTGCTTCCCATAGCACCGGCAGACTTTCTTGGAGGTCTCTTGGACGACCCCAGCCAGTTAGTGGAGCAGGCGAATTTTCTTTATTGTGGCTGCCGTGATCTAAGAGTCTTGCTTGGCCCATGCTGCCCCCCGGTGCTCCTCTTGATTGAATTGAAGATCCGGTCAGCATGTGGGTAATCTTCCACCACGCGGCGATGGTTGAAAATCGTCAGCGTGTATCGGTGGGACTCGAACCTAGGTCCCCGGACTCACCACGCCCGCATACTGACACTCGGCCACCGTCTCCCTGATACTTGTTGTTTAGTAGCAGTAGCAGTGGTAGTAACATAACTAGTTGTTGCTGTTTTTATTGTTGGTTATGGGTACTAATGGTGATGGTGATGGTACAGTGCGTGTTTTGATGGTGGGAGTGTTGATGGTTGTGGGAAGAGTGATGGTGGGGTGTCTACGTGTTACGGTTGATACATTGCAGTACTGTAATAGTGATTGTAATATTTTTGTATTATCGCTCTTGATAAGGATGATGATGGTAGTGGCTGTGCCGGTGGTGACAGTGGAAGTGATGGTGGTGGCGGCCGTAATGGTAATAGTGGAGGTGGTGGTGGTGGGTGGAGGTGATGCTGGTGGTAGTGGCACTCCATACCTTTCGCTTGGTGGTCAAAGGCTGCCGAGATGGTCGTATTCTTTGCCCGGTCTGAATGGAGGCTCAATTATGGGGCACATCAAGAGGCGGCGGGAGGAGGAGGGGAGGCGGGAGAGGAGGAGAAGCCGCCCTCTGCCAAGTGGTTCGAGGCCTCGCTGCTCATTTCCATTTCCTTTATTATCGAAAAAAGTTATAGGGCTGGAGGCCAACTCATTACTATATACTTATGAGGTGTCAGATAGGCCATGCTATGTTGTGGTGTGGTGTGGTGTGGTGTGTTGTGATGTTATGTGGTGGGGTGTTTTAGAGTGTGTTGTGGTTTGGTGTAGTGTGGTGTGATTTGATATGTGGTGTGTTGTGGTGCGTCTGTGGAGTGGTGTGGCATAGTGTCCATTAGTGCTGTCCTTTAGAAGTGTTGTGGTGTGATGGGGTGCAGTGTAGTGTTGTGTGATGTGTATCGTGGTGTGGTATATTGCCCTGTGGTGTAGTGTGGCGTGGTGTAGTGTGGCGCCATATACTCGTGATTACCCGGCCAAGAAGAGCACGCGCCTCCCTTTACCCTCCCTTCGTAACTTTTAGACATGCTTTACGCTTTCCTTGCCGGCACGGTGAATCGGCCGCGTTATCTCGCCGCTTTCATCCCCGGCGCTGGTAAACTCTGCGAACAATGCCCGCCGTTTTTCATTCTGGCCGCAACTTGGACACTTCTGAGAAAAGTTTCGGGTCACTCAGAATCCAAATTAGTCTGTTTTACTTCTCTCTTATATTAGCTTCCTTATTTTCTTTTGTCTGAGTGGCATTAGCATATATTTTCATAAACATGTCTAGTTCAAGCGTTACGCCTATTAAATGGGTTAAGGTAATTGGGGTAAGTACATTAACATTTTTCTCCACTTGTTTGCTCGTTTGTTTGTTTGTTTGTTTGTGTGTGTTTGTTCTTGGTACGGTGGTGGTATTTTGGTGGTGTTGTTGTTGTAGTTGTTAATGTTGTTGTTGTTGTTGTTGTTTTTGTTGTTGTTGTTGAAGGTTTTGTTTGAAATGGTGATGACTGATAATGGTTTTGTTGTTGGCATTGATGTTAGTGGACTTGGCTATGGCTGTGATGATGATGATAATGGTGGTGATGGTGGTGATGATGGTGGTTGTGTAATGACGGTGGTGATGGTGCTGGTCTTCTCTCATCGGGACATAGAGTGAAAAAAGGAACTATACTCCATAAACTACTCCGATAATGACGTAAATATGGGAAAAGGTTTCTTGTAGCCCACATAGATATTTACTCGACCGAAATAGTGAATGCTGCCGTAACTTTGCAGCGTGTGTGAATTGCTAACATCTGGCAAGCTTTGTGTGGAATGAAAATGTTCAGAATTGGGAAAATAAATTCTTTTTGTACATAATGATGTTTACGTGACTGAGATAAAACAGTGTGAGGATCTATCCACGTCATAAAAGAACATTGAATTATAGAAAATATATAGATGAAAAAAACGTCTGCAAGAGGTCAGTTAGCGTCCACAGGCGAGCTTCTGTAAATCTGTCGCCAACATGAATCCATCTAATCCTTTTTTGACGGTATCTATCCCGTTATCCCTTACCACATGACTGCCGGGTCTGTTTCACTCACCCTCGGCAGTCATTATGTAGGCGGTCATAGTATTGGAATTACTGAACATCTGCTAAAATTTATGTGCCGGCTGTGGAAGTTTGTTAGTAAATGTTTTATCGTTAATGACGTGAAGCTGCAACTCAGGGAGGCCGCGGCGGCAGAGTGCTGTTGTTTGTGGCTTAGCTTCCATCGTTAACATTCTCCCCGCTGCCCGGTCCTCTCCCTCCCTCCCAGCCCCGGGCAACGCAGCGACCACAGCATAAACATGAGCCACTCTCCGCTCTTTGGTTGTGTTAGATGTTTTAGGTTACCATAAGGGGGAAGGCAAGGAAAGGAAGTTCACTGGAAAGGCGGGGACAGGAGACCGGGGAAGCTGAGCAACATGAGGGTGTGAGAGGTCAAGATAGGGAGAGATATTAGGGGAGTGTACAAAGGGAGATAATACAGAGAGGCAGTCGAGTGAGGGGAAGGGTATGGTAGAAATTGTCCACTATGGCGGACGATATGTATTCTTTAAACTGTTTCATTCCGTTAGTTTTTTTTATCGGAGTATTCACAAAATTCAGTCAGTTTAAGATACTCACCCAAGTCTTTTTTCATGTACATTTGTGGCTTTGCGTCCATATTTTTTTAGTTATTTTGGCAACGAACAAACAAACAAGCAGACTAAGAAGCAGATAAACAGACAGACAGACGGAAGGGCAACGACAAAAACATTACCACCCTCCTCTTCAGCAGCGAGGCGGGCGACAAAAATAAAACAAGAACAAGAGAGAGTATGAAGGGGAGGAGGAAGGGGAAAGAGGAATACCAAGGAACATGAGGAGGGATAATGAATGAAAGAATGGAATAGGAGAGAAAAATGTGGAAAGTGCATGAGGGGAGAAAATGAAATGAAAGGAGTAAGAGAGAGAGAGAGAGAGAGAGTAAAAAGTAGGGAAAAGTAGGAAGGGAGGACAGGATGAAGAGGAGGAAGGAGAAGGGGGAGACGCCTGAGAACATGGGTGAAAGGATGGGATAGGAGAAAAAAACGAAGAAAATGTACGAGGGGATAGAAAATGGAAGAGACAAGGAAAAATGCAAGTATAAAAAAAACAAGGGAGAATAGGATGAAGGGGAGGAAGGAGGAAAGGGAATAGCCGAGGAACGTGGGTGAAAGGATGAAATAGGAGGAAAAACGAGGTAGATATAGAAGGCGAGAAAATGAAAGAGGTAGGAGATGATGCGGAGGGCGGGAGAAAACAAAACTGGGAGGGAGGAAGGGATGATGATCGAGGTCAGGGAAAGGGTGTGGGGAAAGGGTGTGGAGAAGGAAAGGGGCAGATGAGGGGAGGACAAGGAGGAGAGAGAGAGAGAGAGAGAGAGAGAGAGAGAGAGAGAGAGAGAGAGAGAGAGAGAGAGAGAGAGAGAGAGAGAGAGAGAGAGAGAGAGAGAGAGAGAGAGAGAGATAAACAGGCAGGCAGATAGAAAGACAGATACAGACAGAAATAAACACAAAGACAGACAGAGAATGGAGGGACACGAAAGTAAGTCAAGGATAGGAGGAAGGGAAGGAGGCGGCGGCGGAGGAGGAGGAGGAGGCAGCGGCGGCGGGAAATGCCTGTCCTCGGCGTCTTCAGCGTCACCGCGAGGAGCAACAATTTTGACTTTATGAGGCAGGTTGTCATTTCCGAGGGCCAGGGGTGGAGCGGAGGATGCGGCGCGGCGGTAATTTCATCTCGACACCGCCAGACGCTCAGGTGGAGTTTAGAGGCGCGCTGAATAGTGGCGGAAAGAACACACAAACTTGAGGGCGAGATTTCGTATATACCTACACTCGAAGCGACCTGGTTTCGCCTCGACGAGATAAAACTCAACGTGGAATGTGTCTGAGTGTTTGTTAGGTGTGTTGTGCTGTGTTTTGCCGGGTTGTGTTGTGGCGGGGTTTGCTGTGTTTGGATTTGCTGTGTTGTGTTGCGTTATGTTGCTTTGTGTGAGGCTGTGGAAGTATTTGCTGTGTTGTGAGATGTTATGGTGTCATGTGATATGCAGTGTTAGGAAGTGTTGTGCTGCATTGTTCTGTGGTGTGCCGTGTCGCTATATGTTGTGATAGGATTCGCTGCATTGTTTTCCGTTCTACTATGCCGGAATAGTATATTGTTTTGTACCCTGTTATGCTGCATAGTAAACCTCCTGCCTACGACTTGAACTCTCTCAGCAGGGGGTATTTTTACAAACTTTTCCGTCCGATATTGACCCTCTGTTTTTGGCCTGTCATTCCATTTTCTTTGTAGGAGCACTGCACAGCGGACTTTTTTTGTTTTTTATGTATGTCCATGAGCCGGTTCCTATGCTGTAAAAAAAACCCCGCTCCATGCACTCAACGGACCTCTGTTTAGCGAATATCTAATTTATCCAACCTCATATGCTTTCTAAACATTGATATGTAACTTTAGCGAAATACATTGTTGTGTTTTGTTACCTTTAATGTAATAATTTGATAACGCAATATTTTTTGACAATTAAAACAATTAACCCTTTTTTTATTAAATAATATTATCGAATAACAGCAACAACTTTTACTGTCCGTTGTTATAAATATTAATTCTACTGGATATAGCGAACTCTCGGGCGTAACAATTTGGCGTTTAACCTAAATTAGTTAATTAAATTGAGTGTTTATAGTGGATGTACTTTTCTATGATGTGTCGCGTTGTGCTATGCTGTGCTGTGTTTTGTTGTGTTGTGCTTTGTTGTGAAGTGTTGTGACGTGCTGTGCTATGGTCGTCGGGTTGTGCGAGGACTGGTCCATCCCTCCGCGGCACTAACGATCACCGCCACTTCGCCGCTCTGCTCGGTGGCATGGCAGCAAAATCTGGTTAAGCGACTCGAAATTCGTTTATTCTCGTGCTGTTGTTGTGTGTAGTGTTATCAGTGTGTGTGTGTGTGTGTGTGTGTGTGTGTGTGTGTGTGTGTGTGTGCTTGCGTGCTTGTTTACTCTTTTCTATGTGTCTTTACTTGTATTTGTAATTTTACGAGATTGAGTCCAACAAAAGTGTGTGTGTGTGTGTGTGTGTGTGTGTGTGTGTGTGTGTGTGTGTGCGTGTGTGTCTAGGCCAGCACACACGCCTCCCCCCCACCCCACTCCACCCCCCTGTCTCACGCGTGTCGAGGCCATAAGCTCTTAGGCCGTGTAATGCCCCTGAGTGGTGCAGTTTTGCCTCTGTTCAGCGGATCCCTACGGACGGCCATCGAGCTTTTAAGGGATGATGACTCCATTAACTTTAAAGGGGCTCAGCTTGCAAGGTTAATAACGTCCTTTAGGTGATGCTTCCGACAGGCGAGTGATTGTCTTTTCCGTCTTTTTCCTTTTTTTTTCTATCACCTTTTAACCTATGTATTTTTTTTCTTTTTTTCATTTTTTTTTTTCATTCAGCCTATCACTTTCAGGTCGTAGAGTTCGGTGCAGCGAGATCGATGATGTTTCTGGTAACACTTATTTTTATACTTTTTCCTTGTCATTCTTTTTTTTTGTCTCGTTTTTTCATGATTTTCTCTTTTCTGACATTTTTTTCTGTCGAGTTTTGTTTCCTCCTTTTTATTTTTGTTTTGTTTCTTCTCTTGACACTTTTCCGCTCATTCACTCAACACTCACTCTCTAACCCGCTCATGCATTCGCTTATTCACTCACTCACCACACTGACAATCGTTCTTACTCACTCACTCACACACTCCCTCACTCATGCTCTCACTCCTTCACTCCTTCATTCATATAGACAGTCGTTCTCTTACTCACTCACTCACTCACCCACTCTTTAACCTATTCTCTCGTGCAAACCTACACACGCAAACATTTACTTACTTACTCACTCTCTCACTCACTCAATCACTCCACTCACTCACACCCTCCCTCAGTCAGGCACAGGCACACACACACACACACACACACACACACACACACACACACACACACACACACACACAAATTGTCGCTCACACGCTCTGTCGCTAGCGCAATCATTTCCTTCCTCTCTCCGCTACAACTCTCACTACTAACTTATTTAACCAACCAATCTATCGACCAACCAGTCAATCGGTCTCCTAATCATCCAGTCAGTCAATCAATCAGTCCTTCCTTCCCTCATTTCTTTATTTCTTCTTCCATTCAATCATTTATTCTTTTGTTTATTCCTTCCTTCCTTCCTTCTTTCACTTTTTCCTTCCTTCCTGTCTTCAGTTAATCAAGCAATCAGTCCTTTCTTCCTTCCTTCCTTACTTCATTCCTTCCTTCATTTATTCATTCAATCGTTTATTCCTAATTTCCTTCTTTTCTTCCTTCATTCTTTCATTCATTGAATCTCATATTCTTTTACTTATTTATTCATTCATTCCTCCATTCTTTTCTTTCTTGCTTATTGCCTTTCTTTCTTCAATTAATCAACCAATCAATCAATTAGCGGCCAACCAAATAACCACTCACTTAATCAGTCAGTCAGTCATCCCATCAACCAATTAATCAACAAGTCAGATCAGTCAATCATTCAGGTAGTCAGTCAATCAGTTAGTCAGTCAATCAGTCAATCAACCCATCAACCATTTAATCAACAAGTCAAATCAGTCAGTCAATCAGGTAATTATTCAATCAGTTAAATAGTCGGTCAAGTCACTCCATTGCTCCATGCAGCCACCACCACCACCACCACCACCACGACCTTCTGCGTTTCTTTCTCTCCTTTTTTATATTTTTCTTAGCTTTGACACACGAGAAACACGCGGACCAGCTGCAGAGCGTTGAAAAGTCCCTCTGTTCCTCTGTTTCTCTTTGTGTGTACGCGGGGGAAAGGTTTTACGTGCTTCGATGATGGAAAAGAAAAAGTTGCGTGCGTTTCCACCTTTTCGCTGTTTTGAAGTGTGGAAAGGATTAAGCGGAGGACGGTGTGGGAGGGAGGAAGAAAGGAAGAAAGTAAGGAAGTGAGGGAAAGAGAGAAATAATAGACCTTAACAAAGCGAAATGTTTTAGAGGACGGTGTGGGAGGAAGGAAGAAAGGAAGAAAGTAAGGAAGTAAGGAAGGAAAGAGAAATAACAGACCCTAACAAAGCGAAATGTAATGGAGGACGGTGTGGGAGGAAGGAAGAAAGGAAGAAAGGAAGAAGGAAAGGAAGGAAGTAAGGAAGGAAAGAGAAATAACAGACCCTAACAAAGCGAAATGTAATGGAGAAGTAAAGGATTATGTTGAGGAAGCAAGGAAGAAAGTTAGAAAGGAAGAAAGGAAAAAAGGAAAGAAAGGAAGGAAGGAGGGAAGAAAGGAAGGAAGGAAGGAAGGAAGGAAGGAAAGAAGGAAGGCTGAAAAAATGAATGTATGAAGGAAACATGGAAGGAAGGAGGGATGGAAGAAAGAAGGAAAAATATGAAATAACAGACGTTGACAGTGCAAAATGTATCAGTGGGAACAGACTGTGAGGCCGAGTGACAGGCAGGCAGAGAGGCAGACAGACACACTAACAGATACATACATACAGACAGACAGACAAGTAGGGCGGCAGACAGACAAGCAGACAACGGTAAACAGACAAAAAAAAAAAGACACATGGAAACAGACATTCACAGCCGCATAGCAATTATAAACGAAAAACAAACAAACATACAGGTAGACAGACAAACAGGAAGACAAACAGATAGATATAAAGGTAGACAAACAGACATATTCAGGGAGACAGGAAACAGACAAACATAAGGAAACAGACATTCATAGCCGCATAGAAATTATAAACAGACGAAAAACAAACATACGTACAGGTAGACAGACAGATATAAATGCCAGACAGTCAGACAGATAGAACACAGCCAAGAACGGACGTAGAAAAAAAACACACACACTAATGAACAGACAGATAGACAGACAGACACACGGACGGAGGCAGACGAGGAGGCACATAGGACCCAGATGAGCATAAGCGAACAATTACAGAAGTTTTGGCGGATGTTTGAATGCCTCGAGTTAGTTGGTCCTTTAATTAAGTTCTGTTTTTCATACCAAGTCCCCGCGCTATCAAGCTGTTGGGTGGGGGTGGGGTTGGGGTGGGGAGGGGTGATTATGGTGGCAGAGTGGCATAGCATTTTCTTCACTTCATTCTGGTACATTGGCGCACACACACATGAACACACACACACACACACACACACACACACACACACACACACACACACACACACACACACACACACGCACACGCACACACTCTCACTAAGAGCCCCGCCGTTCGTTAAGCCGACAGATAAATGTGAGCTGCAAATTTATGTTAATCCTCGTAGTTATAACCCGGAATCAGTTATTTAGGATTCTTGTACACACACACACACACACACACACACACACACACACACACACACACACACACACACACACACACACACGCGCGCGCGCGCAACAGTGGGAGAACAAAAGTACCCGAGTTCAAGTCAAGCCCGCCTTCTTAACTGACTCTTGGTCATCCTCTCTTAGCCGTTTCGGTGAAACTTTTGCTATTGCGCTGGACATATCAAAAGCTTTTGATAGGGTCTGGCACAAATCTTTGCTTTCTAAACTACCCTCCTACGGTTTCTATCCTTCTCTCTGTACCTTTATCTCCAGTTTCCTTTCTGACCGTTCTATTTCTGCCGTGGTAGACGGTCACTGTTCTTCCCCTAAATCTATTAACAGTGGTGTCCCACAGGGTTCTGTCCTATCTCCCACTCTTTTTCTGTTGTTCATTGATGATCTTCTTTCCAAAACGAACTGTCCTATCCATTCCTACGCCGATGATTCCACTCTGCATTATTCAACTTCTTTTAATAGAAGACCCACCCTTCAGGAACTTAACGACTCAAGGCTGGAGGCTGCAGAACGCTTAGCCTCAGACCTTACTATTATTTCCGATTGGGGCAAGAAGAACCTGGTGTCCTTCAACGCCTCAAAACACAGTTTCTCCACCTATCCACTCGACACAATCTTCCAAACAACTATCCCCTATTCTTTGACAACACCCAGCTATCACCTTCCTCAACACTAAACATCCTCGGTCTATCCTTAACTCAAAATCTCAACTGGAAACTTCATATCTCATCTCTTACTAAATCAGCTTCCTCGAGGCTGGGCGTTCTGTACCGTCTCCGCCAGTTCTTCTCCCCTGCACAGTTGCTGTCCATATACAGGGGCCTTGTCCGCCCTCGTATGGAGTATGCATCTCATGTGTGGGGGTGCTACACTCACACAGCTCTTCTGGACAGAGTGGAGGCAAAGGCTCTGCGTCTCATCAGCTCTCCTCCTCATACTGATAGTCTTCTACCTCTTAAATTCCGCCGCAATGTTGCCTCTCTTTCTATCTTCTATCGATATTTCCACGCTGACTGCACTTCTGAACTTGCTAACTGCATGCCTCCCCCCCTCCCGCGGCCCCGCTGCACTCGACTTTCTACTCATGCTCATCCCTATACTGTCCAAACCCCTTATGCAAGAGTTAACCAGCATCTTCACTCTTTCATCCCTCACGCTGGTAAACTCTGGAACAATCTTCCTTCATCTGTATTTCCTCCTGCCTACGACTTGAACTCTTTCAAGAGGAGGGTATCAGGACACCTCTCCTCCCGAAACTGACTTATCTTTCGGCCACCTCTTTGGATTCTTTTTAGGAGCAGCGAGTAGCGGGCTTTTTTTTTTATTAATGTTTACTTTTTTGTGCCCTTGAGCTGTCTCCTTTGCTGTAAAAAAAAAAAAAAAAAAAAAAAAAAAAAAATCTTATCTATCTATCTGTGTCTATCTATCAATCTGTCTATCTATCTCTCTATCTGCCTATCTATCTATCTGTCTATCTATCTATCTATCTATCTATCTATCTATCTATCTATCTATCTATCTGTCTGTCTATCTATCTATCTATCTATCTATCTATGTCTCCATCTATTTATCATTGTAACCGTAGAAAAATGTAATGGCCAGCGTGTGTCTCTTGAGTCAAAAATGCATGGGCGTATTGTTGTGGCACACCTCACATTATTTCAGTGGACAATGCTCCGATAGTTGCGGCGGGAAACGGGGCCGCGAAAGACCAGCAGCCACAAGGACTAATAAACAGCATGCAAAGAGGCGACACGGGGATGCGGAGAGAGAGAGAGAGAGAGAGAGAGAGAGAGAGAGAGAGAGAGAGAGAGAGAGAGAGAGAGAGAGAGAGAGAGAGAGAGAGAGAGAGAGAATGCGCCAGAATCCTTGAGAGTTGCGAAGGGGAAGTTTGGGGTAAGCAGGAAAGCGAGGGCGTAAGATGCAGCGTCCAGACCAAGTTGACACAAAAACGCCGGGATAAAAATAACGACAAGAAAGGCATCATTCAGTGGGGAGCGGGAGGAGGTGAAGGAAACTTTAGAAAACAGAGACTGGAGAGACGGAAATCAAGTCTCAGAAGAACCGAGAAGGGTGGAAAAGATTAGGTAACGCAGGATGGATTGGAAGAGAGAGCAGAATGGAGGAGGAACAATTGGAGGAAGGAAGGAAGGATGCATGAAGGCGGAGGGAAAAATAGCTAAGAGAAGAAAGGAGGGAATATGCATGAGGTAAGATGAAAGAGGAAGGAGAGAAGTAAGGAAGGAATTATGTATGATGAAAGAGGAAAATTGAAGGAGAAAAGGAATGAACGAAGCATGAGAGAGAAGGAAACGGTGGAGAGGAGGAAGAAAGGAAGAAGGAATGCATAAGGGAGGAGGAAAAGGTGAAGAAGAGAAGGAAAGAGGGAAGGATACATCAGGGAGGAGGAAACGGTGAAGAAGAGAAGGAAGGAAGGAAGGAAGGATGCATGAGGGAGGAGGAGAAAGGGAAGGAGAGGAGGAAGAAAGTGAGAAAGGATGTATCAGGGAGGAGGAGAAAGTGAAGAAGAGAAGGAAGGAAGGAAGGAAGGAAGGAAGGAAGGAAGGATGCATGAGGGAGGAGGAGAAAGGGAAGGAGAGGAGGAAGAGCGTAAGAAAGGATGTATCAGGGAGGAGGAGAAGTGAAGAAGAGAAAGAAGGAAGGAAGGAAGGAAGGAAGAATGCATGAGGGAGAAGGAGAAAGGGAAGGAAAGGAGGAAGAAAGTGAGAAAGGATGTATCAGGGAGGAGGAGAAAGTGAAGAAGAGAAGGAAGGAAGGAAGGATGCATGAGGGAGGAGGAGACAGGGTAGGAGACGTGGAAGTAAGTTAGATAGGATGTATAAGGGATGAGGAGAAAGTGAAGAGGAGTAGGAAGGAAGGAAGGATGCATGAGGGAGGAGGAGAAAGGGAAGGAGAAGAGGAAGGAAGTAAGAAAGGATGTATCAGGGAGGAGGAGAAAGTGAAGAAGAGAAGGAAGGAAGGAAGGATGCATGAGGGAGGAGGAGAAAGGGAAGGAGAGAAGGAAGAAAGTAAGAAAGGATGTATCAGGGAGGAGGAGAATGTGAAGAGGAGAAGGAAGGAAGGAAGGATGCATGAGGGAGGAGGAGAAAGTGAAGAAGAGAAGGAAGGAAGGAAGGAAGGAAGGATGGATGCATGAGGAAGGAGGAGAAAGGGAAGGAGATGAGGAAGAAAGTAAGAAAGGATGTATCAGGGAGGAGGAGAAAGTGAACAAGAGAAGGAAGGAAGGAAGAGGGAGGAGGAGAAAGGGAAGGAGAGAAGGAAGAAAGTAAGAAAGGATGTGTCCGGGAGGAGGAGAATGTGAAGAGGAGAAGGAAGGAAGGAAGGAAGGATGCATGAGGGAGGAGGAGAATGTGAAGAGGAGAAGGAAGGAAGGAAGGAAGGATGCATGAGGAAGGAGGAGAAAGGGAAGGAGAAGAGGAAGGAAGTAAGAAAGGATGTATCAGGGAGGAGGAGAAGTGAAGAAGAGAAGGAAGGATGCATGAGGAAGGAGGAGAAAGGGAAGGAGAAGAGGAAGGAAGTAAGAAAGGATGTATCAGGGAGGAGGAGAATGTGAAGAGGAGAAGGAAGGAAGGAAGGAAGGAAGGATGCATGCGGGAGGAGGAGAAAGTGAGAAAGTATGTATCAGGGAGGAGGAGAAAGTGAAGAGGAGAAGGAAGGAAGGAAGGAAGGATGCATGAGGGAGGGTGGAAGGAAGCAGCACCCCCGGCCTGTCCCTCACCTTGAAATCTTTGGACAGGGCACACGAACTCTCGCCAGACGGCCAGAGCAACACAGAATTCACAAATTAGATTCAAGGACCTTAGCTTTCGGAATATCGAAGTGGGGGATGGCGCCTTTGGACGCCCGCCGAGGGAATGTGCGAAAGAGTTCTGCATAGATTTTGCGATTTTGGATTCCCTTTGGCCCCCGCCCGTGAGTGTAAGGAGCGACAACTGCTGCAGGACGTGACGGGAGACTTGTGAATTCCGTAGTAGTGTGTCGAGTCGTGGCTTCGAGGCGCCGCGATGTGGAGGGATAGGAATGTGCAAGTACCTCTATTGATTTTTTTTCTTTTACCTCTATAAAGTCTTTCTTTTACAGTATCAGGAGGCAAAGCTCTGGCTGAAGAACAACTATTAAAAAAAGCGCACAAAAACGTTACTTAAAAAAAAGAGAGGGGTTAAAAGGAAAATATCAATGAACTTCCAATAGGGTCGTCATTTTACCCTCGAAAAAGAATTTAAGTTACAAGAAAGAGGAAATTCAATAGCAGGAAGACTGTGGCAGAGTTGACCAGTGAAAGATATGAAAGAATGGCGCTTCTGGTCAACTCTTGCATTAAGGAATTGGAGAGCATGAGAATGAGCTTGGGTAGAAAGTCGTGTACGGTACAGCATGGCCGTTGGAGGAACGACGGGATCCAGTCAAAAAGTTCGGAAAAGCAGTTTACATGATTAAAAGCCATATGAGATAGCAAAAGAAACGACACTGGCTTGGTGGCGGTAATGACTTGGCATGGTAGCGTCTGATCCTGAAAGAATGGTGGACAATCTTCACAAATGCACGTTGGGATTGACGAACAGTAATGAGAAAAGCTAAGTGTTAATTCGTTCGTTCATCCTTGAATCATTAACTCCCTTATTCATTCATTTATCAATTAATTCATTCATTTAACTACGTGTTTGCTTGTTAGTTTGTTAATTTATTCCTTCATTCATTGGTTCCTTCCTTCCTTCCTTCCCTCTTTCCTTTCCTCCTTTCTTCCTTCCTTCATTCCTTCATTCATTCATCCGTCCATTCATTGAGTTAGGTATTCATTCATTCAGTCAGTCAAAGTTAATCGATATCGTGTCTATTGATTTTGCACACTGGTCCCTCCCTGTTCTACCAGTGTATACACAAGCCATTTCCCCGGCACGCCAGACCCCCCACTATTAACGAAATTTGCCTCTTTCAACAAAATTTGGCTGTAATTGAATAGACGTGTAATTGTATCTGGTTATCATTATTGAAACATAATAGCCGATAATGCTGGGAATGACTTTGTTGCTGTTTTGTTTTTTAGGGGAAAAAGGTGATATTTTTTTGTGAGTGTGCAAGCTGAGAGACATACATGGAATTTGTCCTGCTGAAGTTATTTTCACTTTTTACGAGCGTCATTTGCCTGTTATCTTGGTGGAGCAAAACTAACAGCAGATTAACACATAAAGTAACTGATCGACGAGCCGTACAGTTGACGTCAGGGCAGACAAAAAAAAAGGGCCAGGTAGATAGGTAAGATAGACGACAGATAGATAGATACATACATGGATAGATAAACAGGTCCTACAGTCCAATACAGCAAGTTTGTAATAAGCTTTTTTTAAATTTTTTTACGCCCTTGAACTGTCTCCTTTGCTGTAAAAAAAACAACAACAACACAATATAGGACGAAAATTCTTTGTAGCTCTAGTGTTTGGCGTTGATATAAAATGGAGGAGGAAATATCTTAGGAAGCTACACCGGAAACCTCTTTATTAGTACCTGGTGTTGAGTAGAAATAGCGGATCATTGTGGTGAATATGGTTTGGGGTGGGCGCTTACCATGACCCTGTGTTGGACCGTCGAAATGGCGAAGAGAACGAGGGAGGAGGGAGGAGGATATGGATGGTATTGTCACTTGTCAGACTCTTCCACCCCTCACATCAACTATTTTCAAAGGCCAAAAAAGAAGATCAGTCGGGTCCTTATGAGTGTTTTATAGGCTCAGGGTACAGAAGAAGGGTCAAACTACCACTTGGGTCATAAAACTACCCATGGAAATGCCCACATATCCCACGAAAGCCATAAGAACATAAGAACGTAAGGAGTCTGCAAGAGGCCGGGTTAAATGTATGTGCTCGGGTCCCGGAAGGTTAAAGAATATGACCCTGTAAGTCTGTGCCGGAGCCGAACAGAGCACGATAACAAAAGACACAGAGAAATGGAGGCCGTTGAGAACCACCACTCTTCTGCATTGGACTATTAACTAATGATAATATTGATTAAGACGGTGATATCGGAAGAGAACGCTTACGGTAATTCTTGAACGTATATTTTTTCTCCATTTCCTCACTCACACATTTTTACTATATAGAGGCTTTCATTCTCCTTCGTACTCCTTTATGCTTGCTTGTTACGAAATATTTGTCGTAACGTATATCTCTGCCTCACATCTAGGGCAGGAACGCGGTTTAATTCTGAAATATTTTACTCTCCGCTATATTGCCGGAGGGGAAAGAACGGAGGACGAGTTGAAAAAGGCATCGGAAAGGAGGATTGGAAAGTCTGCAATATGTGAAGGAAAGATGACCGAATAAAGGAAGGATAGAGGGGGAGAAAAGAAAAAAAATCAGTGGAGGAAAGAGGAAGGAAGAAGGGAGAGGGAGAAAGAAGGATTTTAGGGATGGAAGGAAGTCAGCGTTGGTGGGGAAGGAAGGGAAGGAGGAAGTAAGGAAAAAAAGAAAAATAGGAAAAAAAGGGGATGTAGAGAGACGGACACACAGACAAGCACAGACACAGAGCTAGATTGAAGGAAGATAGGTCAATATGTAGGGAGGTAGGGAAGGCTTGGGGAGGTCATACGCAAATGGCTCGTTACCCGATGACTGAGTAACATGCCCACGAGGACTCAACACCTCTTTTGTTTTATAGTCCTTCCTACCTGTTTATCTATCCTTGTGTATATGTATCTATCTGTCGTCTATCTTTCCTATTTACCTACCTACCTTCCTATCTACTTACCTAATCGTCTATCTACCCACCTAACTTCCTATACTTACTTGCTGAAGCACTTTCCTTCTTTATTTGTCTTTTTGTCTGTCTCTGCCTTTCTATGTTTGATTTTCAACTTCTTTTAATTTTATCTTTTTTTTTTTACTTTTATTGTTTTATCTAAATTTATTCGCCTTTCTCTTTATCTATTTTCAATGTATTTATCTGTCTGTTTAGCTTTAACCTAGCAGTCTTCTTGTATAATCATATAGAGGAGTCACCCATATTCTCTCTCTCTCTCTCTCTCCCCCCCCCCCTCCCATTTTCAGATGGTAACAAATCGAGCAATCTTGGGAGCGGCGCATCACGGACAAGGACGAGTGAGGAATACGGCACACCTGTAATTGGCTGGACGCAGGTGTATAGGCAGGTGTATAGGTATCTCTCTCTCTCTCTCTCTCTCTCTCTCTCTCTCTCTCTCTCTCTCTCTCTCTCTCTCTCTCTCTCTCTCTCTCTCTCTCTCTCTCTCTCTCTATCTATTTCTACTGACTTCTCTCTTCCATCTTGTTCCTTCTATCTTCGCTCTCCGTTTCTCCTCTTTTTTTTCTTTTTTCTTTCTTTCGTTCTCCTTCTTTGGTGTTCCCTCCCCTCGTTGTCTCTCCTTTTATCCGGCTATTCCTTCACGCAATCTCTCTTCCCCTCTCTTTTTTTCCTTCCTTCCTTCCATCTCTTGCCGACTTATTGCCTTTCTCTCTCTCTCTTTCTTTCTTATCTTCCCTTTCATCCTCCTCTCTTCTTCTTCCTCCTTCTCTCCTTTCCTTACCTTGTTTTTCTCTCCTTCTTCTCCTTCTCATGTTTTCCTCCTCTTATTTTCTTTTATCTTGTTCTCCTTCACTTGTTATCCTTAGTTTTTTCCTTTTCTTTTTACTTTTTTTTTTGTTTCCTTCCTTTTCTCCTTTCTCTTTTATTTATTTCTCTTTTTTTGTCCTCTCCCTTTTTTTTTCGCTTGTCTTTTCTTTTGTTCGTTTTCCTGCTGCCATTTTTCATGACGTTTTCTGCTGACGAGTTGCTGCCTTGCCTTCCCGTTTTCCTTTTTCGCTATTCGTATTCTTTCTTTTCTTTATATTTTCTTCCTCCTGTCTTTAGCCTTATCTTCTCTTTTTCCTTTTCCATTCTTCTCTTCTTTCTTCTCTTCTCTTTCTTTTTTTTCACATTCTTTTTCTCCTTTTTTTTTCTTCATCTACCGACTTGTTCTTTCTTTATTTACGGTTCTTTTCTTTGATTCTTCCTACGCACGATACTTTCTTTCCTCTTCTCTGTCAGTCCTTCTCCTTCTCCTCCGCTCCTCCTCTCTTTTTATCCTTCCATCTCCTGCTCACTTGTTGCGTTGCTTTCACTCTCTCCCCTTCCGTCTTTTTACTTCATTTTTGTTGATGCACTTTCTTCGTTTCCTTCACCTGGTCTTCCGTGTTTCTCCTCCTCTTTCTCCTCCTTCTCTACGCTTTTTCCTTTCTTTTTTTGCATTCCCTCTTGTGTCTTTGTCTCTTATTTCGTCTCCTTCTTTGCTCCTATAGTCTGCGTTGCTTTCACTTTCTCCCCTTCTGTTTTTTTCTTCTTCAGTTCTTTTCGTTCACGTCAGTTTCTTTGTTTCCTTTGTCTGCTCTTCCTTGTCTCTCCTTCTCATCCATCTTCTCAGTGCCTTTTCCTTCCTTTCTTTGCCTTTCATTTCGTCTTTTTCCCTTTATTTCGTATCTTTCTTCACTTCTTTCATATGTTTTTTTTGTTTTGTTTTTCCGTCACTTTTCCTCTTCCCCCGCCTCGCCTCTTTCTCTCGCCGCCACTCCCGCAATAAACACGTAAAATTGGACCGCAAAAATTTCATAAACTTACTCTCATGTTCTCGTCACGTATTTCGCGTCGGGAGGGGCCACAGTCACCCACCCACCTCTGACGTGGGTAATGGGGGGGAGGGGGGGGGTACGCGCGGAACACCCACACACATTATCAGAAGCTGGCATAATCAGGGGCTGAGAGACGCGGGATCAACCTTCTCGTTATCTTTAAAATGCGTCAGGTTTAGATTGCTATCCGTCACTCTGGGGACGAAACGGGACGAGCTGCCGCGGGATGTGTGACAAATTCTACAACTTCGCGGCTGCTGCTCAGATGAATTATGTTCGACTCCCACCCGCGGACTGCGAGGGAATATTTTAGTCGCTTTTATTACCGAAAGAGGTCACGCTTACGAGCTCTTCCCAGGAGGCTGACGGTCGCTTGATTTCATCGTTATATTGCGAGAGAAACAAAGAGTAAGCCAACGAGCGTGTGGCTAAGGCTCGGAGCATGGTATGAAGGGTTGGAACGTGTGACAAAGGCTTGAGACGTGTCACGAGGAGTTAAGACGTGTCACAAAGGCTTGGAGCATGTAACAAAGGCATAGAACGTGTGACTTAGGCTTTGAACGTGTGATGAAGGCTAAGAACGTGTCAGTAAGGATTTAGATTTGTCAGGAAGGCTTGAGACGTGAAACAAGGACTTAAGACGTGTCACAATTGCTTGAAGCGTATAACAAAGGCATATGTTAGTAAGGCTTGGAACTTGCAGTGAAGGCGTAGAACGTGTCAGTAAGGCTTTAGACCAGTGACGAAGGCCTGGGACGTGTAACGAAGACTTGAAACGAAGATCACCACTCCTGAGACGTGCGCAGACCACTAACTTGCCTTAACTTGCGGCTGGCTGGGGGCAGGGACGAGGGAGGGAGGGGCGGCCTGGCCTCCTTCTCTCGCTAACACTCTCAAACTTTCCTCCCGCCGCTGCCCCGCGTCGTCTTGGCCAGGAGTTTGCTGGTGTTAGAGTGGCGGAGGCGGTGGCGTCTGAGGAGGATGCAAACTGCTTCAAGACCCGCACGTGGAATGCTGATAATGTTGTGGCTCCCGAGATGCAGAGGCTTGTGTGTGTGTGTGTGTGTGTGTGTGTGTGTGTGTGTGAGAGAGAGAGAGAGAGAGAGAGAGAGAGAGAGAGAGAGAGAGAGAGAGAGAGAGAGAGAGAGAGAGAGAGAGAGAGAGAGAGAGAGAGAGAGATGGCAGGTGAGTGCTTTCCTGTATATTATAGGTGTGTAGGTGTCTGTCTGTTTGTGGCCTCTCATTCCCCTATTAATTAAAGCCTTCACGGCGAGGAATTATTAACACATTGGAATAAAAAAAGGCTAAATGAAAGGTGCGAGAGGCGTCAGTCATGTCAGGCCGCCGCCACCTGTCTGCATTATCACCGCCGAGGCTTTCATCATCATCATCAACCCTCGCGCGCTCTCGGTCCCTTTGCGAGGCGCGGAAAATAAATGTTGGTGTCAAAATCTGTGGCGGCCGAAAGAAAATTATTCATGAACGTCCTTCGGTAAATGATGGACGATTCATTTCTGTGTTCATTTTGCGATTGATGAGAGCATAATTTCTCGCGTTTAAACACATACACACACACATACACAGACACACACACACACACACACACACACACACACACACACACACACACACACACCAGAAAAAAAGCATTCTCTCTCTCTCTCTCTCATCTGCATGTCAGCCTACACGCTTTTGTCTCGCTTTACACGGTCACGGAATATCGGTGAACTCTCTCCCTTGTTTTTTTCTGTTTATTTATTTATTTATTTATTTTTTACATATACGTTGTTTGTGCCTGGCGTCGTTGCTTTTATGACTGTTCTGGCGACTCCAATGGCTCGGTTGTGACGGATGACTCGGCTCAGCATGTTTTCGCTGTTTTATTTCTTCCATTCTCCTTCCATTTTGTGTCTTTTTTTTTTGCATTGATTTAAGTTGGAATGTGTGTGTGTGTGTGTGTGTGTGTGTGTGTGTGTGTGTGTGTGTGTGTGTGTGTGTGTGTGTGTGTGTGTGTGTGTGTGTGTGTGTGTGTGTGTCTCTGTGTGTGTGTGTGTGTGTGTGTGTGTGTGTGTGTGTGTGTGTGTGTGTTTGTCTTTTTTCCCTCCACTTTTCCATGAATTTTTTTTTTTCTTTTGCAATGATTTTTGTTGGATTGTTTGTGTATGTAACGGTCTGTGTATCCATGTACCTATCTATTTATCTATATCTGATTATTCTAACGTCGTATTTATCTATCTATCTTTCTCCATTTTTATTCTTATTTATCTGTCTACTATGTCCATGAATTGAGATAAACTTGTCTTTTTTTGCTCTACGTCCATCCCCGTGTCCCATTGTCTCTATTCCTCACTAGTCCCTCATGGAAAGACACGCACACACTGACCTTTCCCAATAAATCTGCTCTGTCAGGAAGCAAACAAACAAACATGTAGCTACACGCCCGCTAGCTGATGACCAAACCTATCTGTGCGTGTGTGCTTGTGCGTGCGTGTGTGTGTGTGTGTGTGTGTGTGTGTGTGTGTGTGTGTGTGTGTGTGTGTGTGTGTGTGTGTGTGTGTGTGTCGAGCAGGGGTCAGGTTTACATGTTCACCGTCCAACACAGGATGAAAAACAAACTGCGGTAGAAACAATTTTTTTTTCTCTCCTCTTTTCTTTCTGCTCGCGACAACACTACTCACCTGACCTCGCCTTCACCTGCGTCACGGGGCGTCATGTGCTGTGGTCTACACGCCAAGGGTGAAGTAAAAATACGCAGACACACGGCCGTAATCCGAGCTGTCCCCGAGATGTATCAGTTATTGCCGATTTACAAACAGTGGCAGATTCTCAACCGTTTTCGCCTTTTTTAGCCTTTTCTTTCTAGTTGAATTAACCTCCGTCCTAGCCTTTGATGTGGTATAGAGGGTGAATGACTGAAAGGTAAAACACACGCACACACATACACACACAATTATCAATACAAACGCTCAATTTAATTTATTTTCTTCTTCATGGCATCATAAAAGTTGTATGCTGCGGTGTGCAAGAAAAAAAAAACACAAAAAAGCACACACACACACACACACACACACACACACACACACACACACACACACACACACACACACACACACACACACACACACACACACACACACACACACACACACTGCATTACTTTTTCCTGCGTGCGTGTCGACACAATTCAATTTTTGGCCACTCGTTGCTGATTTCTGCGTTTCCGTCAATCACGTCGAGTCGTCCGGCGAAGGGAGCGAGGCTTGGTGGGGGGTTAAGGGGGGAGAAGGGAGGTTAAAGGGGCATGTGGGAGAAGGGGAGAGAAGAGCGCTGGGGAGATGGGACATGGGAAGTGGGCAAGGGAGGTGTAGGATAGGAGGCGGAGAAAGAGGTGGTAGAGGAAGGGAAGAGGAGAGCGTGGGAGTGGGGAGATGGAGGCTTTGAAGGGGGAACTAGAATGGGTGAGGGAAAGGGGGGGAGGAGAGGGCGAGTTCGTAACAGGGGAGAGTCGGGTGCTGGGTCGAAAGGGGAGGTTGAATGAGAAGGTGGGAAGGGAAGGAGTGGGGAAAACTTGTTGGGTTAGAATGGGGATGATAAAAGGGAGAATGCCTGAGGGGTTGATGGGGAGACAGAGTACATATAAAGGGTAGGACGGGAGGGGGAGGAAATGTGTGAATGGAAGCAGAGAATGGGAGGCGAGGGGTGAAGTCAGAGGGGTGGGAGAGGAGGGAGGAGAAGGGCCTGAAAGATAAGAGAGGAGAAAGAAGGGAATACCTGTTGATGGGAGAAGAGGGGAAGGGGAAGGGAATATATGAGAGGATGGAGGGTTGGGGAGGGTAGATATCTGAGGACTGGATGGGGAGGGAAAGGGAGGGTGAATTTCCAAGGGATGGGAGAAAAGGTGAAGGGAGGGGAAGAGCCTGAAGGGAAAAGGGCAGGGGAGGCGAAAGGGCTTGAAAGGTGGGAGAAGAGGGGAGAAATAGGCCTGTTGGGAGGGAGGGGAGAGAAGCTGAATGCCACGGAAGGTAGGTCAGCTCAAGGCAGGGGAAGGGAGTGCATGAATCAGCGGAGGAGAATCCCTGGATCAAGGTTAACAAACACGACGGTATATTTTTCAGGCCGTGTAAAACGACCTTGGTAAAACAAGCTACAGCTGCCACCCCCCCTCCCTCCCTTCTCTCCCGCCCCTAGGTATCCACGCACACACACACACACACACACACACACACACACACACACACACACACACACACACACACACACACACACACACACACACACACACACACACACACACACACACACACACACTCTCTCCTCTCTCTCTCTCTCTCTCTCTCTCTCTCTCTCTCTCTCTCTCTCTCTCTCTCTCTCTCTCTCTCTCTCTCTCTCTCTCTCTCTCTCTCTCTCTCTCTCTCTCTCTCTCTCTCTCTCTCTCTCTCTCTCTCTTCTCTCTCTCTCTCTCCTCTCTCTCTCTCTCTCCTCTCTCTCTCTCCTCTCTCTCTCTCCTCTCTCTCTCTCTCCTCTCTCTCTCTCTCCTCTCTCTCTCTCTCCTCTCTCTCTCTCTCACTCTCTCTCTCGCACTCTGGCTCTCTCTCTCGCTCTCTCTCTCTCTCTCTCTCTCTCTCTCTCTCTCTCTCGTGCATGTCGGCATATCACACCGGCTTTGGGCATCTTAATCTCCCTTGAACAACAATACTTGTTTACGTTAACCTCAATGCAAACCACCAAAGCCTCAACGCTCTTAGTCAAGTTTTCTGTAATACTCTCCAGGGGATTAAACTGCAAGGTATTTGAGGTCTGTTGTTAGTCACTTTCCTCGGAGTCCGTCTTTTGTGGGTTAAGCGCTGTCCTTCCTGGGTCTGTGCGGGATGGGTCTTGCTTTTCTTTTACGAGTTTTAAAACATTAATAAAGTAAATAATGTTAAACGCGCCTTCCATTATTCCATCAGACTTAATTAAGCTAATTGGTAAGGCAAGTCAAGTGAAAAGGCGTTGCAACACGGACAGGAGGATGAGGTGGTGGTGGTGGTGGTGAAGGAGGAGGAAGAGGAGGAGGAGGAGGAGTCAGGATGATCAGTAAGCAGTCAACGTAAAAGTGTAAGTTGGTGGAAGGAAGGACGCATAAAAACCTGCAATTTATTTATTTATTTATTTGTTTTTAGTCTCAAGCAGTTTCCCGCCGTCACTCTCGTTTCACTGGGAGCAAAAGCCAAGTTGAGCCGATCCGCGCGCGAGTTTCGTGAAGAATATGGGAAACTCATTTAACTTTTTGCCCGTAAAAGAGCCGCTTTTTTTACGCCTGTCGGAGCAGCGCCGTGATTTATTGCAGGTGGAGCGTCGCGCGGCAACGGAAAATGACACATCCTTTTTGCTGAGCTCGGAGTTTTCTTGTCTTTGGTGTTAGGGAGTCTAAAATTGTGAATAATGCTTTGGCGTGTATAATGGAAGGAAGAGCGATGATAATGACAACAATGATAGTGATAATAATAATAATATTGATAAAAAAATAATAATAATGATAATAGTAACATCAGTAATAGAAAAATACCACCAAAACACACACAAACACAGAGTCAGAGACATACATACACACCGACTCACAGAAACATAAACAGAAACAGACAGACACGCGTACAGGGATCCCGTCATATATTATTCGCTCACAACGATGCCGTCCTTGCTCCTTTGTCCTGAGCGTCCTTCAGCTTCTCCCTGTGCTAATGTTCCTCCTCTCGCCCCCCCGCCCCTCTCACACAGACCAAGGGAATAACAAGGTATGGTAATAATTCCTCCAATAACAAGGTTGCCGTCATCAAGGTCTTCCACACATTCAAGAGTTTCGAGGCTCCCTGCTTTTCTTGAACCATGACAGGAGTAGGTATATGTATTTTTTCTGAGACCGCCGTAAAAGACTGAAAAAAATCACATATATGTTGAAAATACTTAAACGAGCCTAGAAAACATATTATGATGGGGGAACAAGAGGCTTTGGTTCTTTGTCCTGCGGCGGGGAAGGGTCTTTGTGCGGCCTTCGTGTCCCCAACTGGCCACGCGCTGCCCGCCCTTTGTGTACCGCCACCACTCGCAGGGCGCCTTATTATATTATACACGCTGCCAGCCATCACTGCTTAGACCCTCATCCTAATCCACAACGATCCGCCCGAGTAACAGTATCAGGTATGGCGCTGCTGGAAGGAGAACAACAATCAACCTATGTCGTGTAGTTTCATTCTTTGACATATATGAAATTTGGTCGTAGGAAGCGTAGAGATCAGGGCAACAAATAACCAGATGGAAAGGTCAAATTTAAACTTATGCGTGAGTAGAGTGGAGTAAACTAACATCACACTAGTAGTGGAAAACGTTGGGAAAGTCTGATGATGATGATGATGTTGATGACGATGGTAAAGGGAAATATAGTTCAGTTCCTACTTGGAAAGTCAGGTGAGCGTCAGGTGCCCTTCCGCTCCGGCTTGTCCTGCAGGAGTGTCAGAGCAAAGCCAGACCAGATTAAGGAAGTTGAATTAATTACGTTCGGAGATAATTAGAGTGAAATGCAGCGATAAAATTAAGGAGAGGGAGGCGTGTGTGTGTGTGTGTGTGTGTGTGTGTGTGTGTGTGTGTGTGTGTGTGTGTGTGTGTGTGTGTGTGTGTGTGTGTGTGTGTGTGTGTGTGTGTGTGTGTGTGTGTGTGTGTGTGTGTGTGTGTGTGTGTGTCTCCAGTTTCTCCACGCTCTAATTTTCCTCCTCCTCCTCCTCCTCTTCCTCCTTCTCCTCCTCCTCCTCCTCCTCCTCCTCCTCCTCCTTCTCATGTCCCATCGAACACACAAACCAAGGTACACGATATTGTAAGGATTCAGCCATAAAGGTTTTGACACATACATGAGTTGCGTGACATGTTTCTGCTTGTCTGTAGTTAATATTCTCCGTGTGATCCATTGGTCTGCCTGTCGTAGCAGATCCCGCGGAAGGACAGCTTCTTCAGTGAATTATAAATGATGGGATTGCGGTACATGTGTCCATTGGTTACCGTTTTTTCTGTTTGCATGTCTGTCTGTGTGTTTGAGTGTGGTGTGTGTATGTGTATGTGTGTGTTCTTGTTAGTGCCTAAGTGTCTGTCCTCTGTCTATAAGTGTGACTTTTAAACTTGCTTCCCAGTTTGCCTGTCTCTGTATGTCTGCTTGCCTGTCAGTTTGTCTCCCACCCACTCTCTCCTTCTCTTCCCGTCTCTTTCCTCTTCCCTCACTCACCACCCCTCCTTTACCTCTCCCCTGTCTTTTCCCCTTCCCTCCCCAACCACTTTCTCTCACACTCCCCCTCTCTTCCTCCTTCCCCCACTTACTTTTCCCCACCCTTTCCTTCTCTTCCCCTTTCTTTCACTCACCGCTTTCTCCTTCCCTTCCCTTCTCTCTCCCCTTCCTTCATCCATCCGTTCTCACCCACTCCTCCCCTCTTTGTTCCCTTCCATCCCTCACCCCCTCTCCCCAACCCTTCCCCTCTCTTTCCTCTCCCTTCTCCTCATCTCCCACCTCTCCCTTCTTTTTCCCTTTTCTTCACTCACCCTTCCCGTCTCTTTCCCTTCCTTCCCCTCCTCCTCCCGCTCCCCCTTTCTTCTCTCACTCCCCTTCCTCTCCCTTCCCCACCCCTCACCCTCTCCCTCGTGTTCTCCGGAGCGGTAATGAGTGTCGAGGAAGCTGACCCGGCAAGTGATGGTGATGGACGAGGCGGGTCAGGCGGCGGCGTGGGACATTCTTCACCGGAAAGTAATGAGGAGGAACATCTTGCTTCTCAGGGAAATGAGGAGGAGGAGGAGGAGGAGGAGGAGAAGGAGGCAGAGGAAATAGGTCATGCAAAGAAGGAAAAGTAGAAAGAGAAGGATAGAAAGATGAGCCTAAAGAGAAAGAATGAAAAGAGTAACGAAAAAGTGAACGACGAGAAAAAATGGAAAAAGAAATCGAAGGAGGAGGAGGAAATAGGTCATGCAGAGAAGGAAAAGTAAACAAAGAAGGAAAGGGAGAGAAAGAGGAGCATGGAAAAAAGAAGCAAGAAAAATAGTAGGAGGAAATGAGGAGAAGAGGGGACGGGGACCAAACTATAATGGGAAAAAAGAGGTCGGAGGAGGAGGAGGAGGAGGAGGAGGAGGAGGAAAGTTTTATATTAATGAAAACTGTTATGGTGCTTTACGTTTCTCGTTAATAAACAACCTCTTGTATCTCATTTCCTCCTCCGAAGCCTCACGTACGAACACACACACACACACACACACACACACACACACACACACACACACACACACACACACACACACACACACACACACACACACACACACACACACACACACACACACACATTGAACCTTCTAATGGTGAAAATATCCCCATTAGTGCTTCCCTTCACTGCCTGGCTGATGATGATGATGATGAGGGTGGTTGTTATGGCGGAAGAGGGGATGGTGATTCTTCTTTTTTTTTTTTTTCTTCTTCTTCTTCTTCATCTTCTTTTTCTTCTTCTTCTTCTTCGTCTTCTTTTGTGCTTGGATGGTGGAAGATAGAGGGGGAAAGAAAAGAAGGAGGAGGCTTTATTCACATTGGTGGTGGTGGTGGTAGAGGTGGTGGTGGTGGTGATGGTGGTGGTCTTAATGGAGGTGGCGATGGGGTGGGTAATGGAGATAAAGGAAGTGTTAGTGGTGGTGGGGTGGGTTGATAGGTGGGGTCGTTGTCAAGGGGGTGATGGTGGTGGTGGTGACAGTGTAGGTGGTGTCTCTTGTGGAAATGGTAGAAGGGGTGCATAGGTGGTGGTGGTGGTGGTGGTATTTTATGATGGTATGGTTACTGTTGAAAAAAGCGTTGGGGGTCAGCAGTGATGGTGGTGAAGGGTTTAGAAGACGATGTGTGTATGTGGGGGGTGGTGATGGTGGTAAGGAGGGGGTGATAGGAGGAGGAGGAGGAGGAGGAGCTGTTGTGTGTGATGGCAGAGGTCGTGGAGAAGGGAGTAGGGTGGTAATGGCGCTGGTGGTGAAAAGGAGGAGGAGGCGGTGGAGGAGGAACTGGTATATGTGTGGTGGTGGAGGTGGTGAGGGGTAAGGGTATGGAGGAGAAGCTGGTGGTGGTGGCGGTGGTGGTGAGGCTGCAGTTTCCTTTGTGCTACTCCGGGATAATCTCTTTCCAGGGGAGAGGTAAAGCGGGGCCGATAATTACCGCAGGTAGGTACACTGGCGGGAGGAGGAGGAGGAGGAGGAGGAGGTAACAGAGTCCGAATAAGGTTTCAATTTAGATCTGGCTGGTTGTTGGTGGTATACTGTGTGTGTGTGTGTGTGTGAGAGAGAGAGAGAGAGAGAGAGAGAGAGAGAGAGAGAGAGAGAGAGAGAGAGAGAGAGAGAGAGAGAGAGAGAGAGAGAGAGAGAGAGAGAGAGAGAGAGAGAGAGAGAGAGAGAGAATATTGTACCATCTTGCTCAATTTTGCACTCTTCCATAAAATATTAATCTCCGGGAAAAGTTTCGATGGAAGGGGTGAAAAGGGTTATCAGCTTAGCCTTTCAATCCGCCCTGTTAATCTGACAAAAACAATACTCACCTAATGGCAACAGCTTCAATCATTTACCTGCATAACGTGACAGCATGGAATGGGGAACTGCGCTAATAAATATTCTGCCATTATCCATCATTACTAACGTGTCGGTATTAATTAAAAAGAATATTCGGAAGATACGTTGACGAGAGCGTTTTGTAAATAGTCTAAAGAATAAATGCAAGAAACTTTTGCTATATATGAAGAAGTACTGGATCGGACTTTGGTCAACGGAAGGAAGAGTGCAAAGGAAAAGAGGTGAAGGGATGGAGGAGAGAGGGGAAGTGGTGAAGAAAAGAGGAAGGAAGGAAAGGAAATGCTGTTTAGTCGAAGAAAGGGAGGAAGTGAAGGGATGGAGGAGAAAAGGCAAGTGGAGGAAAAACGAGGGAAGGAAGGAAATGCTGAAGAGTCGAAGAAAAGGAGGAGTAAGGATGGAGGAAAGAAGGGAAGTACCGGATTAAAGAGGGAGGAAAGGAAGGAAATGCTGACGAGTCGAAGAGAAGGAGGAGAAAGGATGGAGGAAAGAAGTGACATACTGGAGTAAAAAGGGAGGAAAGGAAGGAAATGCTGAAGAGTCAAAGAGAAGGAGGAGAAAAGATGAAGGAAAGAGAGGTAGGGAGGGTAAGGGGGAATGAAAAGTATTGGGGAGGAACATCTGGGAAGTATATTAAGGGGACGAGGGGTGAGGGGAGAGAGTGATAACGGTGTGTAAGCCAGGTATGGGGAGGAGCAGTATTAGCAGATTGGTGGGGGACAGATTAGGGCGGGGGGTGGGTGGGGGGTGTATTGCATTGTGTAACACCTGGTTAGTCTTCAGGAGCCGGACAGGTAAACAATAACAGGGTGTTTTTTGTGTTGCAGGCATTGAGAGAGAGAGAGAGAGAGAGAGAGAGAGAGAGAGAGAGAGAGAGAGAGAGAGAGAGAGAGAGAGAGAGAGAGAGAGAGAGAGAGAGAGAGAGAGAGAGAGAGAGAGCATAAGAACGTAAGGAGTCTGCAAGTAGGCCAGTACACGGCAGCTCCTGTGAACCTAGCCTCACCTAACATTACTGTCCATGAATCCATCTAATCTGTTTTTCAAAGTGACTATTGTATTGGCGATCACAACATGAATGCCAAGCCTGTTCCACTCATCTACCACTCTGTTAGTCAACCAATATTTACCTATGTCCCTGTTGAATCTGAATTTATCCTGTTTAAACCCATTACAACGTGTCCTACCCGGTTCTTTTATCATCAGAACCTTATTAATATCCCTCTTCTTAAACCCCTTCATCCATTTATAAACCTTGGTCAAGTCTCCTCGCACACACACACACACACACACACACACACACACACACACACACACACACACACACACACACACACACACACACACTACATCTAAGTAGACAGACAAATAAATAAAGAAATAACGTTGAATATGTCAAGCAAGTGAACTGGTCTCACCGTGATCGCTCCAGGAAAATGGAAGGAGGAGCAGAGAAAGGAAATCCGGATAGACTGTGGATCAACATGCGAAGACAAGTCATGATAAGTGGGGTGGGATTATTGGTTGCGAGGAAAAGTCCGAGGAAGAGAATATGCAGAGTCGAGGAGCCGAGCCGAGGAAAGGATTGTACGCGTCATCTTAAAAGCCAGGCAATCACTTGGGGACGAGGATGGACAAATCCGGCCCTGGTAACTGAAATCTAATCAAAATATATTATGGGTCACGTATGATGTATTTTCTTGCACCCATTCATGAAAAGTAAAGGGACACTCATGCAGGTAACTGTCCATTATTTCGGTATCTAATCATACACTCAGAAAATATTGCTTCAATGCACATCGCCCCGCCCCGTTCCAGCGGCCAAAACAGTGCTCACAGTTCAGGAACAGCTTCGACCTCGACGTTTCCTTGACAATTCCGAAATGATTTATCAATGTAATCAAATCCACTTTTTTCACCAATACTTTATTACTGATTGGTAATGGCTGAAAACTTAATAAGGAAACAGCTCACGTCATGCTGTCTTGATAAAAACTTTAGAGATAACAGGAAAATATTGTCACTGGGCGAGCAATGTTAGTTTTGAGCTTCACCGTCTTAGTATCGCGAGGCGCAGTGGTCGTGAGGGAATGTAGATGGCTGGTGGGTGGGCTGGCTGATGGTCGAAGGCCTCCGTGCCAATTCTGTAAGGTACCAGCTTTGTGGTGTTAAGTTTGGGCGTAACGAGTGTCGGTAATGCTTAGCGCCGAGCATGATGGCAGCTGTTCCCGGCAGGACTATGAGGGAATTTCCTGCCTTGTGTTGAACGTTTATAGAAAGATGGCGGGAGCTTTGTCAGTGACGGCTGGAGGCGACACTCTGCTGTAAATTTCCGACTGTTTTTGTTTGTTAAGGGGTAGCGTAGTAAAGATAAAATGTATTCATCTAATCATACTCACCATACCTGTTAGTACACATGTCAGGATAAGAAAAACTTGAAGAATACTGAGCTGGTTTATGAACTCTAGAAGGAATTAATAATGTGGCGCTAAGTGTGGTTGGCGGTTGCGGGTACGGGTAACGCTTTTATAGGATTCTAATAAACAAACAGCGCTGATAGAGAAATAAACTATCCCCCACCAAAAGTCACTCCCTTAATTAAAATCACTCCCCCCACCACACGCACACACACAAAAAAAAATCCCTTGCAGAAAAAGTCATCCGCTGCCCCCTCCCCCCCCAAAAAAAAAGTCACACCCTACCCACTAATAAATAACCCTCGAGAAAAATATCCCCCGGCAA
The DNA here is from genome assembly GCF_024679095.1 of Eriocheir sinensis. Classification (NCBI taxonomy): domain Eukaryota; kingdom Metazoa; phylum Arthropoda; class Malacostraca; order Decapoda; family Varunidae; genus Eriocheir; species Eriocheir sinensis. Next base: position 6,540,561 of record NC_066529.1, read on the forward strand.
AAACTCACCATCCAACACACACACACACACAAACACACACAAAAAAAAAAAAAAAAAAAAAAAAAATCATCACTTCCGAATATCATCCCTTAATTAAAAACTCATCTAACAAATCACACTCACTCCATATAAAATATAAAAATACAAGCACACTACTTAAACATACACAAAAAAAGCACACTCATATCAATCACTCCAAGCGCGCAGCGGCAAAGACGAAACACGCAATAAACAAACCCGGCATTATTATTATTATTATTATTTTTCCCGCCTCCGAGCACATGCAGCATTTGTAGAGACTCGGCTCAAAGTTCAATCGGCGCTGCGGGGATGGAAGAGTTATTATTCCAATCACCAAAGAGCGGCGGGGCTTCCTCCATCAGGGGACCGTCGGGCTCGCTATAATAGGTGTCGTGGGGCTGTTAGTGTGTGTGTGTGTGTGTGTGTGTGTGTGTGTGTGTGTGTGTGTGTTTTGCATTTACTAAAAAAAAAAGTAGTGGTCCATAAACTATATCTATCTACCTCTATATCGATCTATGTATGAGAGAGAGAGAGAGAGAGAGAGAGAGAGAGAGAGAGAGAGAGAGAGAGAGAGAGAGAGAGAGAGAGAGAGAGAGAGAGAGAGAGAGAGAGAGAGAGAGAGAGAGAGAGAGAGAGTATAAGTTAGGTATTCCGAGGCAAACTCCCGGAAAATGTCTGTGGAGAAGGAGGGAAGAAGTGTTGGAGGAAGATAAGGAATACATGCAAGCTCGGAGGAGGAGGAGGAGGAGGAGGAGGAGGAGGAGGACGACGAGGAGGAGGAGGAGGAGGAGGAGGAGGAGGAGGAGGAGGAGGAGGAGGAGGAGGAGGGCAGCAAGGAAATTAGTAGGAGCGAGAGGAAGTGTTCGTAGATTAAACTATAATTAATGCACATACATAATTAGGCCTCACCGTCCAATTTATGTATTTTACAAAGAATAATTTGCTAACTTTCGTACCTGTCTTGGAAGAGTTTTATCAAGGCCAGCTAGCAAGATATTTTGGATGTATTAGTAAGCTTTTAGCATTCACTCCCACAACAACAACAACAACAACAACAACAACAACGTGAATCATTGCAGTTCCATAGTCGAGATAAAATACTTTCCATACCGAACAAAGTGAACTAATTTACTTCACGTTTAGAAAAGAAAACGAGAATTAAGAAGATAATGAGAGACTACTGTGTGGCGGTAATCCGACACACACACACACACACACACAAACACTCGCAGGCCTGGTTTTACAACAACTTGGACAGCGAGGAATGGGGTTTCAAGGCTCCATGACCTTGTTTAGGGAGAAAATAGAGGCCGTGCAATTCCCCGCCTCAACCTGCGCCGCTGTTGTTTCCGGGAACCACACCAGTTTGTTTGGGCCCATGTAGCAGGTGGCGGGCCGGGGGGCGGGGTGGGAGGGGGAACGGAGGAGCGCTGAGGGAGAGGTGGTTGTCGGCCGGCAGTGGTAGTTGTGCCACGCTTAGACTGTAGCCAAACAACGATACCAACAGGAGTGGCAGGATTGTTATTGATAGTATTGCTGTTGCTGGTGCTGCTTCTTGTATAGCAGTTGTAATAGCACTGGTAGTGGTGGAATTAGCATTGATTGTGTAAGTAGTAGTAGTAGTAGTAGTAGTTATTGTTGTTGTAGGAGTAGAAGCAGCAGCATTTCTGGTGACGGATATGACATTTTTCCAGAAAGATTTTTATGTCGGCCGTAAGGAGGCATCGGCCTGGTGATCCTTCCCGAGCGGCTCCCGCAGCCAGCGAGCGGAAGGAAGGTCTGGAGTGGCGGGCTGGCGGCTGGCGTCGAGTGTGCTAGGGGTGCAGGCTCGACTGCCGCCCGCCGCAGCCCACCAGCCTTCCCTTCCGTGCTGCAGCTCGAGGGGCTTCTCGCGTGGGACTGTGTGGAGCGTTGTTATTATTGTTATTATTAGTATTAGTATTAGTGTTGCTGTTGCTGTTGTTGTCGTTATTGTTGTCGTCGTTGTTGTTTTCATTATAGCTGTTGTTATTATCATCATCGTCATCTTTTGTCGCCGAATTTCTGCCCATTGTTTTCTATTTGTTGTTCATGCCTTTTTACTACTTGTGGGTTGGTATTTTGTCATTCGCATTGGCTAATTGGGGTAACTAATACACTCTTGAGCGCATACAATCCCGGCATCATGAGTATCATCGCTTTTTCTTCTCCCCTCCACACTCCCTGCCCTCCCGCCTGTCGGACTCTCTGTCTTCTCCTCCCCCACCATCCCCTTTTTTTCTCCATTCCCCTCTTATTTTTTTTACAGGCTTTCATTCTTCGTTTGTGTTTTTATTCGCCTCCCTCCCTCTCCTCGGCCTTGCTATGCTCCAGAGGATTCATACTTTTACCTTCATCTAAATTTCAATCGTGTTTGTCTGTGTATTCGTCCATTGTTTTGTGCTGCGTTTTTCTGATTTTCTTTTATCACTTCAATAAATGCAATACAACGAGTTTTTTGCATACTCTCTCTCTCTCCCCCCCCCCCCGTACAACGCTGGCCAACAAAGATGAATTATAAAAAGCGTACCTTGTTGCTTTTCCTTCCTCATTTCCCGCGGGTAGAGGCGTCACCTGCTGTCATGGCTGTTTCCTGGCACGCAATGGATTTCCTCGGCTGTTTATTTCTCTCCAGGATCGGTGTTTGTTATGGCTGGGACGAGGACGTCGGTTGTTATTACTGCTGCCTCCGCTATTGTGGACACACTGTTTGTCTCATTGATTGTCGTGTTCCCTGTGAGCCGCGACTGTAATTATTGTGGGCGTTGTACTGGAGGATGGTATAGCTGGCGGGTAGTGATGGTGGTAGTGGTAGTGGTAGTGGTAGTGGTGGCATCTGTCGGGTATGATTGTAGTGGGTTCGGCTGAGGACTGTCGTGAGTAGATACAAGGTAAGGTAATGGTTTTCGCTGTGGTATTCATTTATTAATGGCTCCTGCTTCATGTTAATGCTCCGTTGCCTCTCGTCCATGTGTCGATATCCATTAGTGTTTCAAGGTGTATCAGGTTTGCTTTAATATTATTGTAGATGTGTGTGTGTGTGTGTGTGTGTGTGTGTGTGTGTGTGTGTGTGTGTGTGTGTGTGTGTGTGTGCGTGCGTGTGTGAAGACATGGGCTTATCACAGTACAATCAGTTACATGCAAAGGACAAAGAAGGCAGACACGCAGAAACCCTTTGAATTAGATAGCCATTTGTAGATAATAAAAAAATAAAAAAATCCGGTGTTGCCTACATGTAAAGACTAATACCAGTGAACTTAATAAAGAAGACAGCCGCTCTCAATAAAAAGAGGCCAAGAATATAAATCACATAGCCTCTTAAGAAAAAAACAAACAAACAGTACGTGGGCTGAGCAAAATGGCGTCAATGTAAAATCCCAACAGTGTGAGGACAGGCATTGAAGCATTAAAGCAGGGACAGGTGAGCGTAAACTGATGTCGGAACGGATTATATGCATCATAGAGATTGTGAAGTGTTTAATCAGGAACACATCAACTTGTCCGGACGTTAAGGTATAATGTAGACAGCGTAAATACGTTAAGTCATTAAAACATCTTTCTGCCGGACGTTCTCATCAGACAAGTGTTGCTTTCCGGCGTGACTCGTGTCTGTGGCGTGGTGCCGCTGCTCACTCCCTCCACTTTCATCTCTCGCGCTCTCGTTTTTTCCTCCCGGAGCACACCTGTGGCAGTGAGTTGATTATATACATCCTCGCTGCCTCCCTCCCCTTCACTCGCCTCCCCTTCCCCACTATTTCCCTTCCTTCCCTTCCTCCACTCCTCCTCTCGTCTCCTCTTCATCTCAGTTTTGTTCCCCATCGCCCTTTATTTACTTCTCCCCTTTCCCTTTCCCTTTGCTGATCGTTTCTTCGCCTTCCCTTCTTCTATACTCTCACCGGTAATCCTCCCTTCTTCATACTCTCCTCTCTCTCTCTCTCTCTACTTCTCCACATTTTCCTTTCAACATCACTCTCCTCCTCCTCCTTCTCCTGCCTCTTTCTCTCTCCTCTCCTCTCCTCCCACTCAGCGTCCATCCCTCTGAACACGGCGAGGGTTGTTTACTTGGCAAATTTGTTTACATTACGTACACACGAGTGGCGGCGCCTGGCAGCCTCCGCGCGGGTGTGTGTGAGTGGCGGGCAACTGATAACATTCTTCTTTTCATATAAACTATTTCTGAATTTCCTAACAAACAGGTTTCTTGGGAGAGAACGTTGGAGGTGCTCACCAGTGTGATGTGTATCCTGCATGTGGCCAGCACGAGCTTAAGACGCACATGCATATGCACAAACACACCTCACGTTACCGCAGCATGTGACTGAATCTATCCCGCAGGTAGCTGAAGAACATCTTGGACTTATAAAAATCACTAAATTAGGCAGTCTCGTTACATGTCAACTTCCCTTCATTTCCCTACTCTTCCAAGTTTTCCATATATCCATGTTTCCTCTTGTGCCATCGCTCTCAGGACACATTGATGTTGTCCTCTCTGTGTGCAAGTCGTCGCGGCCACCGGATGATCTCCTCTTCCTGGTAAAGCTTTTGAAAGGCGTAGGGAGATGCGATGATTGTAAAAGAGGACACGGGAAGGAGAAGACTGAAGCGGAAGAGTCGGAAGAAAAGTATAAGGAAGATAAGAAAAAGGAGGAAGAAGAAGTTAAACAATAGTGACGCTAGACAATGCATAAATAAGCACGGATAACAGAACTTCCATGGCGTTATTTTCATTTGTTCTCATAATATAAGCTTTCTACTAGCATGAGAGAGAGAGAGAGAGAGAGAGAGAGAGAGAGAGAGAGAGAGAGAGAGAGAGAGAGAGAGAGAGAGAGAGAGAGAGAGAGAGAGAGAGAGAGAGAGAGAGAGAGAGAGAGAGAGAGAGAGAGAGAGAGAGAGAGAGAGAGAGAATGTGCAATGGACTGGGAGTGGGTTCGTGGAGGTGCATACAAACCCGTGCACGTGCTCGTATCCTCACCTCCCGGCCCCCGCACCAGCTTTACCTCTTCACCCGGGTGTCTCAACCGGCGCCGGCGAGGACAGGGACGATCTGAGAGGAAACCATTTCACCCAAACCTGATTGTGGGATTTATGTGAGGCGCCTCAATGCCATAACCAGGACACACTTTCTTTCTCTCTCTCTTTCTTTCTCTCTCTCCTCCCCTCCTTCTCCTTTCCCTGGTCCATTGTTTTTCTATTTTTGGTTTTAATCTTTCGCCACTTACATAAAGTTAATTACGTAATTTTTTTTTCTATATTTCCTGAAAAATAGTCGCAATTTATCTCAGCATCACAAAAGGTTTCGTTAAATGAACAATAATTGTGTTGGGCTTTGTGTTAAGTCTCCCCGTGCAGACGATACAGAGAAAATGTGATTCATGAGAGTTTACACAACATCTCGACTTGAGGGCTGCATTATTATTATTGTCATTATTATTATTATTAGTAGTATTAGTGTTATTATTGCTGTTGTTGTTGTTACTATTGTCATTATTGGTAATAGTAATAGCGCGTTTGCTAGAAATCACGAATGTCACGAGAGCTTGTCCTTAATGTCGCTGGTGGAGGAACTTATCGTGAGATTTCTGGGTCAGTGGAACGGAACTTATGTCATGTCTTACGACATGACATAAGTTAGATCCACGACGAGCAGAAGAGACTTGAAACGAATCCCTCCTCGTAAGTCTCGGATTTGCTCTGCTTCTGTCACACACAAAGGTTCGTTTTACATTTGGTTGTTATCATGAGGTTATTTATTGCTTTTCCTTCTTCGTACCTGTTTACCTTTATGTGGCGCACGTGTCTATCCTTGACCCAAATGTCTTGGAATAGGCACCAGACTCATTTTCTATTCTGTCCTAAGTACTCGCAGATAGTTACTCTTATGCCCATGTCCTATATCCGTTTAGTCTGTCTGCTTCCCATCTTCTGACTATTTGTTTGTCTTTCTGTCTGTCTGTCTCTTTCCCTCTGTCGTTGTGTCTTTGTCTCTGCTTTTGTCTTTCTGTGTCTCTCTCTCTCTCTCTCTCTCTCTCTCTCTCTCTCTCTTCCCCTATCTCTCAATCTCCACGTGACTGGCTTTATTGCGTACGTTTAGAACACTGAAATACATCACCCTTCCTGTCCTCACGCCGCGCCATGCATCAGCTTTATGGCGATCACTTATTGCTGGAAGGACGGGGCAGCGGCGGCCGGCCTTCACCCCAGTAACGGCTGAGGTGTCTCCGTCGTGATAAACTTAACCACCCTCACCGGAATGGATCGAGGGAGCACGTTATGGTAAGCCCCTCAAAACTATAGCATTGATACGCCTCCCTAGTCGCCCACATATCCCTTCCCACCCTCCCCACACTGACGCGTTTGTACCCCTCGAAGGAGAAATGATATACGTTGGCATATCTTCCTTTCCTCCCACTTCCAACCACTCGCTTTACTCTGTGTGTGTCCTGCGGCAATCTTCAAACACACGCTCATACATCCTCCCCTCTCTCTCCCCCCCCTCACACACACGTCGCTCTCCTTTACGGATGTTTTTTTTGTGTGTGTGTGTCATGTAAAATAAACTACCAGAGGATCATATGCACGGAACTATAAATGTAAAAGAGGAGAATATACAACATTGAGTGCCAAACCAAGCAGGGATATATACTAGCCAGCATATCCACTCCATCTCTGCCCTGACATTGTGTGTGTGTGTGTGTGTGTGTGTGTGTGTGTGTGTGTGTGTGTGTGTGTGTGTGTGTGTGTGTGTGTGTGTGTGTTTATCGCCGTTATCAATCTCTCCGCCCCCACTGCACCGAATAGGTTACGGAGATCAAAGAACAAGGAGATCAATGAATAACGAGCTTCGCCTTTGTTGTTCACCGCGTCTCCATAAGATAAAGTAGGATACTGGGTCACGAGAAGATCTGTTTGCCATTATTGTGATGTCGCGGAGGGCTTTTATTGAGGCATGATGTTACCTGTGAAGACGGTCCCACGTTTTCTGTGCGGCGGAGGCGGGGGCTTTACTATCCATCTTCCGTGGAAAGGAGATTTTTCGGCAAGCGCGGCGTGAGACAGCCTTTGCATTCCTCTCTGAAGAAAAGAAAATACAACGCAGAGCCATCACTGTAAAATTTTTTATGTAACTGAAATGCGGAATTATTATCCGTAGATTTATTAAGACAAGTGAATTATGTTATCCCTCGTGTTGCTCTCGAAAAAAAAAAAAAAAAGAAGAAAATATGCGAAATGTCTCAGTTTATCATTGTTGGAGTTTGAGCAGCTGACTACAATGACGTATTACTATTGCTCTGTACTATTGCCGTTCATCTTTGGAGCTGCAACGATCGAGTACAACGAAATATCACTCCGAAAATGTCGCTATCTGTCCTTGGAGCGGGAAGAATCGAGTTACGTGAAATACTACCCAGGAAAATTATACTCTTTTTTTAAAATGAAAGAAAGTTTATTTGTTTCTGCTCTTGAAGGTAAATGGAAAGTGGAAAGCAGTAGCAATTAGTTTTATTCTCTTGAGCTGAAGGTATTAAGTACAGCGTGTGTGGGATGATCCAGTTCAGAAAGCGTTTTACCGAGAGTCTCAAAAGATTAGTTGGTGCTTCTCTTTTATAAGAACGTAAAGCGTGAAAACGAATCTGTGCGACGCCATTCAAGGTGACATAGTTAAATAGAAGTGCGCATCTCCTTCACGTCCCTTTAAAAGTAATCTGCTTCCGCGTACTTTTATTGACGTGATCCATTTATTTGATGTGTAGGATTGGCGTTTCCTTGACCAGGTGTTTGCTTATATATCTGAGGAATAAAAACTGATTAATAGTAATGGTTTTACTCTGCGTCACCCGGCGTTTTTGTTTCCTCTTTTTGTCGCCTTTAAGCTGCTTCCATTGTTGTGAAGAAATGTGTGCGTAAAAGAGCACCAGCACTCAACCATCTCCTTATCAGTCTTTGTAGGCCCGAGGGAGTCGTTGTATACCTGGAGGAATCTTTATGTACCTGTGGGAGCCTTTGTATGCTTCTGGGGATCGTTGTATACCTGTGTGAATCTTTGGGTGCCTGTGGGAATCTCTGTATACCTGTGGGAATCTTTGGGTGCCTGTGGGAATCTCTGTATACCTGTGGGAATCTTTGGGTGCCTGTGGGAATCTCAGTATACCTGTGGGAATCTTTGGGTGCCTGTGGGAATCTCTGTATACCTGTGGGAATCTTTGGGTGCCTGTGGGAATCTCTGTATACCTATGGGAATCTTTGGGTGCCTGTGGGAATCTGAATACCTGTGAGAATCTTTGTGTACCTGAGGGAACTTTTGTATACCAGCGAGAAAGGGCACCATTAATTAATCATACCAGTCTAAATTTATGCGAAGAACAATGCAATCAGGCCATTACTAAATACAAGTGCGCCATCACCTAAAGGTCGCAGCCGCAGAGTAGAACGTGTATTATACTTCGCCACGCTTATGGGAGGGAAGAAAGTACCACGCCATCCCCTAACTGCTCGCTTACTATGGAGATATTAACCCCAACACCGCCTTTGATAAACACGTATTAGAAAAACCCACCAAATCATTACTCTATTGCTGGTATTTATGACGCCGTTACCTGTTTTGTCCGTCGCGCGTGTGGGAGGGAACAAAGAGAGTAACACGCTATTACCTCGTCACCTACTAGAGAGAAAGGAACTCTATCACCGCCTGGACAAACACGTATAAAAAAACACCCCATACCCAAGCCATCACTAGGTTACTGATACACAAAACACCCCCATCTGTTTCGTCATCCGTCACGCTGCTGGTGGAGGGGAACAAAGTAACACGCTAATAGTCGCCCCCACACTGGAGGAAGTTACCCTATCCCCGCCGCAAACAAAGGTGCTCGTGTAGGTGTGGTTTCGTGTCCTGGGGCGGGGGCTGGTAATGGTCCGCCGCACGTGAGATGTAATTACGGTCAGGTAGGCTTGCGGCTCCGTCACCAGGTTAAGCCATTCATTAATTGATGGTGGTGGTGGTGGTGGTGGTGAGGGAGAGCGTGAGTGAGTGGGTGGGTGAGGCAAAGGGTTGTGTTTTACCTTTAGGAGTTGTTTTGTTTGACTCTGAATGACACAAAACAAACACACACACAAACAAACAAATAAACAAACTAAAATAACACACACACAGACAGACAAACATACTCATTCGTATAAATAAGCACGGATAAACAGACTGGTGTACCAATACACACACACACACACACACACACACACACACACACACACACACACACACACACACACAAGGAGGGGTCTCGGGGCCTGCTGCTGTGAGGCCTGAGGGAGGCAGGTGTATATGAGGCAGGTTGGCTCCGTATTGATCCCAGTACTGCCGTCCGTCCGCCTCCTCTACACCGCGGCCTTATACAACAACAGACAGACAGGGAGAGCAGCGAGAGAGAGAGAGAGAGAGAGAGAGAGAGAGAGAGAGAATAAAATTAGTATTAGAGGATAAGTAGGCTATTTTCAGACGACGAAGACATAATACAATCTCTCTCTCTCTCTCTCTCTCTCTCTCTCTCTCTCTCTCTCTCTCTCTTTAAGCAGGTGTGATTTACTGCCGGAGCCACTGAATGCCACGGACAATATTTTAGGATCGAGACTGTCGCTGGGTACAATGCACTTCGTCGGGAGAGAATAACCACAAGGCTCCCTAACACACCGGAACCAGGTTGTCCCGCTTCCCCCTGACGCTGACTAGTTTTCCAAGGGTTTATTCTAGATAGCCTCCTCTTCGCTGTACTGGAAATGAGGACACACACAGGGAATCAAGGCGCTGTATGATGTCACGATGAAGGGATTACTGTAAGCTCTTGAGTATTGAGGCCGTGGAAAGTCAAGGGAAAGGAGGCATACAGGTAGCGAAAAGGTATCTCAATGAGTCGTAATGGTACTAGTTTTCACAAAGCCCTTTCGTGTTATTATGAATGAAGAAAATTTGAGGAGGTTGTTGACTGGTGCGAGGAAATTAGGTAAAGCTTTTAAGTATTGAGTTTAAGAAAAGCGAGAAAATTAATCAGAAAAGTAGTTCAAATTCTCTAAGAGTCCTAGAATCGTAATGGAAATGGAAAGATTATTTGGATAGATAGATAGATAGATAGACTAAACAGACGAATAGATAGACAAGCATAAACCAAATACACTAATAAACACACATATATATTAAAACACACACACACACACACACACACACACACACACACACACACACACACACACACACACACACACACACACACGGGGACACATACAACCAACCAAACAAACAAAAACACACACGACACACTTCCACACAATTACAGAGTTCTTCTCATTTACAAAGTGACGGTAAAACAAGGGCGGCCGGCAGGTAACGAGAGGGCGAGCGACAGAGTAGATAAGGTCAACATGATGAAGAGGAAGAGGCACAGGTGAGTCACGCGGGTCGTGAAAGTAACAAACACCTGACACTGCCCCGCCCCCCATCGTCCGCCCGCCCCCTCCTCCACCCACGACCACTAGCCAGAAAACAGCGGCAGCAGAAGTGGCTCGATGTGTCACGGCAATGGGGTTAATGGTATGGCTGGGGGAGAAAGGGAGTAATAATAGGAAGAAAGGAGAGAAGCGTACGTGTGTTGTAAATTAAAGAGGTTAGAACACTATATTAAATAACCACATTGTTACCGTTCCAAAAAGATCATGAAGAGCAAGTGTTAAGAGGCAGAACACATACCCACCACCGCCTTACACACCGTCCTCTCTTAATTAACTTCCTAACTTTACACTGCCATTACACTAAAGAGATCAGGAAGGACAAGCGTTAGAAGAAAGACACAAAGCCGAGGGACTCTGCTTTTCCCGGTTTCCCTTCCTAACCTAATTCCAGCTTTGCATTATCATTATTCTCGAGGAAGTTGCATAATCACTACCATTACCGTCTTGACTATTTGATGAACCTACACGACACGGCCAAGGTCACACTTCTTCGAGACCTTGACCGTACTCATAAGGCAAGAAAAAGCAAGGAGGGAGGAGCAGTGAGTTATTTATTTATTACCTTTTTTTATGCCCTTGAACTGACTCCTCTGCTGTGAAAAAAAAAATATTACTGTCCTTAGCCCACCTTACACCTACCATCAACACAGCTACGCCAATGCAGCACTCCTTCCCTTCTAACTATTCTGATTTGCAACACGCGTACCCTTCTTTCCCACACCCCTCCTATCATTACTCCCCTTTTTCCTGTTTCCCTTTTTCCTGTTAACCTCGAACGCGACTATACTGCTAAAATACCTGTGTCATCTTGTTGTTGCCCTCCTATCGTTACTCATCTTCCCCTTCCCATCCTCCTAACCTGCACACTGCCACAATGCTTATGCCGCCCTGTCCTAGCCTCTCTTATACATCCCACATACTTTTTTCTTCTCCCTTTTTAAACTTCCATCCCTTGCTCCCTTAATGCACCGGGCCTTGTCGCACCACACTGCCTACATGCTCAGGGTCACACCTCCTCGGAACTTTTGCTTCGTGTTTCCTCGCACTGGGTCACCTTGTTCCTCGCACCATCTGGCTCCTCGATGGCCCCGCGCTGTAATACTCGTGTCCGGCTGTTGTTCCCGCCCAGCAAACCGCCGCTAAAAGCTTTCGTGCATTAAGCCTTCCTGATGGGACGGAGGCGCGGCGGGCGGTGCGGCCACGACGGGGAAGCCCGGGCCTTTTTCCCTTCAACTCTTCGTGTGTTCTCCCTCGTAATGTTTATTAATGGTTGGCCGTGAGCTGCTCGCTTTGTTATTATTAGTGCCGCTATTACGGCCACTGCTGTACGTGTTACTGCTCCTTCTACTAGGGTACTATATAGTGCTGCTACTACTGTTACCCCTTCTACTACTACTACTACTTCTTTTCGTAGGTCAACTGTTACAACTTCTTTATCTTTTACTACCACTCTACTGCAATTATTATTATTATTATTATTATTATTATTATTATTATTATTATTATTATTATTATTATTATTATTATTATTATTGTTATTATTTGTTATTATCATCATTATTCTGCTGATGCTGCTGTTGATGATCACGATTATTCTCATCGTTACCAGTATTCATTATCATTTTACTATCCCCCTCATTTTCCTCCTCATCAACATTGCGACCATTTACCCTTCCTTTCCATGCCGCCTGTAATAGTTCCACATCACATCACAACATATCACAGCCTTGCATAAGCCTCCACCGATCTGCCTTCCGTCCTTCCCTTGCCACGTGTGTGTGTGTGTGTGTGTGTGTGTGTGTGTGTGTGTGTGTGTGTGTGTGTGTTTGTGCATCGGTTGTTGTCATTCACGGAGAGCAGGCAAAGTTTAGCGCCTCATTGTTCACGGAAGGCTGCTGGCCGGCTGTACGTGGAGGCGGCGGCCGTTGGGGATGCTTGTGCCGGTCTGACGAGCCATTGTGACAGGAGCTAAACTTTATATGCTTCTTGTGTGTGTGTGCTTGTGTGTGCTTTTCAGTGCTCTTTTTTCCAGGACAAAGTGTCAGTCCTATATAATTTTCTCACACCTTTAACTCTGCTTCCTTATTCCTCTCCTCCATTACTCTGTGCGTGTGTCTGTCTGTCTGTCTTTATATCTACTTGTCTATCTGTGCCTGTGTGTGTGTGTGTGTGTGTGTGTGTGTGTGAGAGAGAGAGAGAGAGAGAGAGAGAGAGAGAGAGAGAGAGAGAGAGAGAGAGAGAGAGAGAGAGAGAGAGAGAGAGAGAGAGAGAGAGAGAGAGAGAGAGAGAGAGAGAGAGAGAGAGAGAAAAGAGAGCGGTATTAGTATAACTGTGTTCACGTTTGATGTATGGCAGGAGGAAGGGGAGTAAGAGTAGGAAGGGCATGGGAGATTAGGGAATGTTTGTTGCTCAGGGGGAGGCTGGAATAGGGGCGGTGTTGGGTCAGGGTCAGTAGAGTCGCGTTCCTCTTTGGAGTATAGCGGCGGGGGAAGGGGAAGAGAGTTACGACAGAGGGATTCGCGAAAGTAAGGTAGTACGTGTGTTGTATATGAGGGAAGTGATAAAAGGAAGGGGTGTTAAATCGGAGTGGTCAGGTAAGGCTTGGTTGGCATGTAGGATGAAGGCGAGTAAAGCTACGTGCGGTTTTCTTCTAACTCTTGTTCTTTAGGGTTCCGAGGAGCTGTGTATGTGTGTTTTATATGAGGGATGGCTATATCAGGACAAGGTTGTTATATGGGTGTTTTGAGGTAAGGTGTATATATGTAGGGTGAAGGTGAGTTAAGCGGTGTGCAGATTTCTTCTAACTCTTGTTCTCCAGGGTTTCGAGGAGCTGTGTATGTGTGTTTCATATGAGGGATGGCTATATCAGGACAAGGCTGTTATATGGGTGCTTTGAGGTAAGGTGTATATTATGTAGGGTGAAGGTGAGTTGAGCGGTGTGTAGTTTTCTTCTAACTCTTGTTCTTCAGGGTTCTGAGAAGTTGTGTATGTATGTTTTATTTGGGGGATGTTTATAACAGGACAAGGTGTTATACTGGTTTGTTCAGGTAAGGTGTTTACATGTAGGGTGGAGGCAAGTATTTAAAGTGGTGTGTGACTTTCTTCTAACCCTTGTTCTTTAGGATCCTGAGGAGGTGTGACCTTGGGCGTGGCGTGTAAGGCGACGCTGATTGGCTCATTAAAGGGCCAAGGAGGTAAGTGTGGGGGTTATCGTCTTCCTCGCGAATAATGATTATGTTAAGTTGGTAAAAGTTTAGGAAGGGAAAAAGAGCGGAGTCATGTTTTTGTTTTTCTCCTGACGCTTGTCCTTCCTGGTCATTTTAGTGTGATGACGGTGTAAAGTTGGTAAGTTAAGAGAGGGGCGGTGGGAGGGGCGGGGGTGGTGGGCATGGGTTCAGCCACAACGCCTGCCCCAGATGATCTTTCTCTGGAGTAGTAACGATGTGAAGGTGGACTAAAAGTAATGGTGAGAATGTGCAAAAAGAAGGTGAGGGTCATGCATCTTTTTCGCAACTCTTTTTCCTGCTTTTCATAGAATTACGATCAGGTAGAGGTGGATCAAAGTTTAGAGTCTGAGCGTGAGTTAATTGTTGTTTTTTCCCTAACATAATAACATAAGAACATAAGAACGTAGGAGTCTGCAAGAGGCCGGTAGGCAACACTTGTTCTTCTTGGTACATTTGTAGTGATAAGATATAAAGTAAAGATGGGAAGTTGGGCTGGGCTGGGCTGGGACGTCTTCCTTTTTATTCATAATGACCATGGAGAGTTGGATTCCGTTTAAGCAAGAAAGTTGGGCAGGGTGGAGGCGGTTGTGTGCACCACTTAATGCTTGTTCTTTATGACCTTGAAGGGTAATTGCGATGCTTGTGAAGTAGGAGTTAAGTTAAGGTTGAGATACTGTCACGTGGCCTCCCCGCGGCTCAGGTCAGCGAGTACAGTGGTAAGCAGAGCTGTGTACGTGCCGCGGGGAGGTGCTGCTATTTAAAGAGCGAGAACACTTTACTCTCGGCACGGGAAAGAGGGGGAGGGGGCTGCCACTCCCTCAGTTGCCTCAGGTATAAGCTAGTTTGTTGTGTTCTTACCCCGGGCGTCGGCGCACACAAAGCGAAATCCACACTCTGTTATGTTCAATTCCAATCCTTTATGCTCCTCTCTTACCATTCACTTCTCTCCTCTCCTACCATCGAGTGTGACTGGAGGAACGTAGGGATTCTCAAACATATCGACGCCTCTGTACGTCTGTTCGAAGAGCCTCTCAAAGAAGTAGCTGGGATTTCCATGCATTGTATTGTGATGCTGGTGATAGTTATACACGGCTTCTGCATCAAGAATGGAAAAACACCCATGAAATCGCGGTTAACCTTTCCTCTGGCCTTGGAAAACAATCTCTCACTCATTAATGTTCCGTCATGCTCAGTTGTCGTTCTTTATGTCCCTCCTTCGCTTACATGATGCTCCCCTCTCTCTTTTATTTTCCTGGTGTGACGGGAGATACGCAAAGGTCAGGTCTTCATTCCCTTCCTTCCCACTTTTCATTCTCAGCATTTACAACAGTCTGTTATGTTCATTTAGTCCTCAATGCCCTTTGTTCCCTCTCACTCCGCTTCTCTTCCTAGCCCCTTCCCCTGATATGATGCTGTTTGTTTCCTTGTGTGTGTGTGTGTGTGTGTGTGTGTGTGTGTGTGTGTGTGTGTGTGTGTGTGTGTGTGTAAAGTATGAAATTTATTATCTCTGATCCGCCTCTTTGTTCCTGCTTTCCTTATCTTTATCTCATTCCCTGTCAGTCTGTCTGTCTGTCTTTGAGTCTGTTTGTCTCTCTCTCTCTCTCTCTCTCTCTCTTTTTTCCCCTCATCTGTGATCTTCCATATATCCTTCCCTTTCCCTCTAAACCCCAACCGCTGCTCTACTCTGCTATTAAATTCTCTTACGCTTCCAGGCAATCATTAGGTAGCCTTCAATTGATCCCTATTTGGTCAAGCTTCGCCTCAGTGGGATTAAAGAATGAGAACAAGGGTGAAAGAGTACGTTACCTGGATGCGTGCTGGGGGGGGGAGAGAGAGAGAGAGAGAGAGAGAGAGAGAGAGAGAGAGAGAGAGAGAGAGAGAGAGAGAGAGAGAGAGAGAGAGAGAGAGAGAGAGAGAGAGAGAGAGAGAGAGAGAGAGAGAGAGAGAGAGAGAGAGAGAGAGAGAGAGAGAGCATAAGGGGCCTTTTAATTTGTCTATGAGAAGAAAGAGGAGGAAAAGGATAATGAGAAAACGGAGTTGGTAACGAAGGAAAAATTGTAGTAGTAGTAGTAGTAGTAGTAGTAGTAAAAGTAGTAATAGCAGTAGTAATAAAGCGAGAATAAGAAGGAATATGAGAAGGAGGAAGATTACGCAGAAGAGGAAAAGAGGAAGAAGGAGGAAGAAGAGGAGGGTAAAAAAATAAAAGGAGGACAATGAGAAGCAGGGATGGGATAAGAGAGAGAGGCGGAACATAATTAGGATTGCCCGCGACCACTTGCCCTACTGAGCTGGTTAAAGGATGGCGCAGAGGAGGAGGAGGAGAAAGAGGAGGAGGAGGAGGGTCTAGTAATACGAAGCGGCTCAAATCATGGTGAGTTAGATAAGGCCAACCACCACAGCCTCTCCCCTAACCCCTCCACCCTGCCCCCCTACCGACCCCTTCCCCCTTCCCCGTTCTTCTTAACCCCTCTCCCCCCTGTCCACCCCCTTCCACCCGTTTAAGGTCAGATCATATAAGTTCCCTTCAACGTAAGAAGCTTGTGTGGAAATAGGTTGTTCTCTCTCTCTCTCTCTCTCTCTCAGTACACTTTTTTCATTAGTACAAACACAATAGAGAACAAAAATACTAACACTGTCCTGCCACGAGGTATGACGTGTGGTGCGGCGTGGAAGGACGACCCCCCCCTCCCCTTCCAACCTCGCGCTGTGATGATATTCTATGATGCTGCTGTTGTGATGGTGCTGTGTTGTCGGTGCTGTCTGGATGCTGCTGTTTTGTCGTTGTGTTTTTGCTATACTGTTGTGTCGCCGCTGTGTTGCTGGTGTCGGTGTGTTGTCGCCTTGTTGTCGCTGCTCTTTTTGTGCCGTCGCTGTGTTGTCGTCGCTGCTGTTATGGCGCCGCTGTGTTGTCGTCGCTGCTGCCGTGCTGTCGCTGGCCGGAAAGTAATTATGATGGGAGAGCGCTCGGCGAATTAGTTTTTCTTTTTTTCCTTTTTTTATTATTTTTGGGTGCCATTTTATGAGGTTGCAATAGATTCCTGAATAACAATATTTCGTGAGGGGGACGGGGAGGAGGAGGAGGAAGAGGGAAAACTAGGTAGGAAAGAATTTAATGGATAGGAAGGTTGTACTCGAGGCGGTTGAGATGGGTGTGGTGAGGTTTAAGGTTGTATATAGTGGAAAAGGGGATGGGTACAGGTCTGAAGGGAAAGGCGAAGGATTGGCTGCATATATTATGAAGGGAGTTACATTTTAAGGGAAGGGGAGTGAGGAGTGTTGATGCTTAAGGAAAATGGATGTGGTGGTTAAAGGGAGGGGAAAAGTGTGTTTTTTGTGTGTAAAGGAGAAGGGGGTGAAGGTTAAAGTGAGGTAACGTGGGAGGGAGGAAAGATTATTTATGTAAAAAGGTCGGAAAAGGCCTGAACAGAGAGGAGCAGTATATTCAAATTATTTTCTTTAGCAGAGAACACGAACCATAAAAAAGGAGAAACCCACAAAAATGCAATTCCCATAAGAGATTTGAGGATCCCCGAAGACATCTAATTTAGTCGCAGCTTAGGTGTATGGTAGTTAGAAAGGTAATAATGGTATAATTCCAGTTCAGATTATTGCTAAGGAAATGAGATACTGGCATTGGAGAGATAGGGCTGCCAGAGAGGGGATTGGGTTACAACTAATATTGAAGTAGGTGAATGGCGTCAGCGCTGAATAAATTAAGAACTCTAGAGGAAAGGAAAGGTAAAGAGGAGCGAGTATCAGTGAGGGTTGTATAGTGTTGCAGAGATCTAGGCTACGTGAGCATTAGTTGGAGGGAGAACATATGTGGTTGATATAGAGGAGAAGCCGGTGATGCTGTACAGATTATGAACCCTAAGGGAAAGAAAGGTAAAGAGGAGGGAATAACGGTGCGGTGATAGGATGCGGCGGAGATCTAGGCATCGTGAGAAGTATTTGGAGGGAGAAAAGAAGAAGTTGGTACAGAAGGGAAGTCGGCGATGCTGTACAGATTAAGAACTCCAGGGGAAAGTAAAAGTAAAGAGTAGCTAGTATAGAATGCGAGGCTATAGAGTGCGGCAGAGGTCTAGGCAACGTGAGAAGAATTTGGAGGGAGAAAATATGCAATTGGTACGGAAGGGAAGGCGGCGATGCTGTACAGATTAAGAACTCCAGGGGAAAAGAAAAGTAAAGAGTAGTTAGTGAGAGGGTCATAGAGCGCTGCAGACGTCTAGGCTACGTGGGAAATACTTGAAGGGAGAGAAGGTACAAGTGCTATAGTAGAGAAGGCGGTGACGCTGTACAATTCAAAACTCGAGGGGAAAGAAAGGTACGGAGGATCGAGCAACAGTAAGGGTGATGGAGTGCAGCAGAGGTCTGGGCTACGTGGGCAATACTTGGAGAGAGAAAAGGAAGGTACAACTGATATAGAAGAAGAGAAGGCGGTGACGCTGTTCAAATAATAATAAAAAAAACCCCGGAAAGGAACTGTAAGAGGGAGCGAAGGTTAGCATGAAGGATGAGAGATGAAGAGGGTAAAAGGTTACAGTTAATATTGGAGCAGGAAGGCGGCGACGCTGTATAACTTAAGACCTCCCGGGAAAGGTAGGGTGAGGGGGGGCGAGAAACGGTGGTGAGGGCCAGGAAGAGGGGGGTGCGGGGGCAGAAATATAGGCTTCGTGGACAATACGAGGGAGAAATGTTACAGTTGATATTATAGTCGGTAGGCGACGAGGCTGTATGAATTAAGAGCGCTAGGGAAGAAGAAGGACGTGATGGGAGGAGAGAGAGAGAGAGAGAGAGAGAGAGAGAGAGAGAGAGAGAGAGAGAGAGAGAGAGAGAGAGAGAGAGAGAGAGAGAGAGAGAGAGAGAGAGAGAGAGAGAGAGAGAGAGAGAGAGAGAATGGCTGGAAGGGTAAGCTTCAGGTGCCTTGCTGGCTACAGGGCGCGAGGGTGACGTTGCCGCTAAAAGATCACGGCCTCAGTTAGTTTGTTTATGATTTACATTTAGATTCTGAGTTACGGCCGAGAGGATTTCTTCTTTAAGGGCCCGGCGACGCCCCATGCATACTGAGTGGGTCGAGTGGATCACGCTGACGGGCAAAGTTTGGAAAGTACGACGCAGACTCTGGCGCTGGCGGGCTCTGCGGCGTGTCGGCCACTCTCGGGCGACACACGAGGGGAGGAAGGCTTCGAAATTTCAGGAGTTTTCGTCTTAGCTTTGATCCTCTTTTTTTTTTCTCCCTCTTATTCGTTAGGTTATTACGCCGTGCTCTTCCTCTACATCCCTTTTCTCTATCTTCTTATCCATGAGTTTTCGATTAAATCATGACCTGTTTTGTTCGTCCCTCGTCCCTGTGTTATAATTCCATTCCCGTCTATACATCCCTTTTATCTATCTTCATATCCGATGAGTTTTCGATTCAGCCTTGACCTTTTCTGTCCTTCGCTGTGTTATCACGCTATTCCCTCTCTTTACATCTCTCTTCCCTACCGTTTTATCCGTCCCACATTCTTTACCCTCCGCTTCACCTCCTTTACTCTCCTTTTTTTCTTCCCCCTTTTGTTAATGCAGCATAGAGGAATTAATGTGACGGCAGAAAAC
This sequence comes from Eriocheir sinensis, assembly GCF_024679095.1. Classification (NCBI taxonomy): domain Eukaryota; kingdom Metazoa; phylum Arthropoda; class Malacostraca; order Decapoda; family Varunidae; genus Eriocheir; species Eriocheir sinensis. Next base: position 6,559,922 of record NC_066529.1, read on the forward strand.
GTGTATGCATTTTTACTAGAGTCTCGCCGCCTCCTTTTCTCTGGTTATTATTCTGTGTCGTCAGCCACTGCACGGGGACGGACAGCGGAAGGGATGAGGGATGGAGCGCTTCATCTCGTAAACTTTTGAATACACCTCTGCCTCCTCTTTTTTCCATTTATTATTCTTTATGTTCTTGGTCAGGGGATGAGGGGAGGGAGGGTTCTAGATTTGATGACTGTTCCGTGTTTTTACATTTTTGCTGTTGTGGAAGGGAGAGAGGCACGAGGGCGGGTGAGGGGTACTGTCAAGAGGACTGACGCGCCGTACAATTTTGGGTTCCGACTCCCATAGTAGGTCGCTCATTATTACTCTAACACTTGAGGTAACGTAGTACAACGAGCCCGTCGTAATGAACGCCATCCAGTGTTTCCATATATACAAGCATGTACTGTCTACTTAATTATATAGAACACTGTGCTCTGATACGTTAGCTTGTACTCTAAAACTTGAGGTAACATAAGAGTGAGTAAGTCATGAGGAACGGACTTTTCTGTTTCATATGTAGAGCAACATTTTTTTTTTTTACAACAAGGGAGGCAGCTCAAGGGCAAGAAACAAAAACAGGAACAAAAAGGTCCACTAGACGCTGCTCCAGTAGTCTGCGTGACAAAAATTTACTTACGCAGACAGGCGAGAGAGCAGTTCGATTCAAAGTGTTGATAACGTCACATTGCTGTCCCAACCCACTCAGGAGTGGGATAGAAATAACCCCGATTATAACTTTTTATATCGGCACTCATATGTATTTAAGGCCACCTTCCCGTACAAACGCAGCCGAGGGTACAAAGTTTATGCTGTCATGTGCAAAGGTAGAGCTAAATCCCTGCAGCAGACTGTCCGCCCAAGAGAGGATAAAAAATAGCTCAGGGTGAAGCCTTTTCTTTACCCACACATCGCGCAGTGTCTTTTATATACACGCGGCCGAAAGTACAGGGTGTTTGCGATAATTTGTAGTTGCAAGGTTACATCCCTGCCCCACAACTCACTTGGAAGGGGGTCAAAAATAACCCCGGACCGACCCTTTTCTGTACTAACATATTTATCATCTTTCACATATACGCAGCGGAAAGTACAGGGTTTTTGCTATAATTTGTTGTGATAAGGTTACATCCCTGGCAAAGACTACCCGCCGAGACGGGATCAAAATAGCGCGGGTCGAACCATCCTGAGAGTTACGACTCGCTAAGGTACCTTGGTAATTCCTTCGACCTTTCACAAATTTCCGCAAAACTCGGGTTCTAGTCTAATTTTCTTTGTGAGGCGCCGCTCCTCGCCCATTTTCAGTCTCGCCCCCACCCGTCATTCATACGAGTGTCTGAAGCTATAGATAGGAAGCCATCCTCTTTTCATAGTTTGTATATAAATATCTCCTCTTTAACCTGGCTGATGTGTGTAAGCCGGGCAGCTGTATGGCATTTTTCTGCGGGTAGTTTGGAATCCTGGCCGTCATTGTCAGTAAATATAATATTTCATGTTTTCATGTCACCATATTCACTGATCTGAAAAAAATTGCAATAAAAACACAGTTTTGATGACGCATCTGTTCTCTAGTTGCGTATGTCATCAACGCAAGGGTCGCGTGCCAGTGCATGCTGGGTGCCGAAAGCCGACTATTTAGGTCACCACTTGATCGCTAATGGGAAGCTGAATACCTACGAGGGAACACGCACATATTTTGTTACTGTTTTTAAAGTGCTTCAAAGTGGGTCGTGAGCGTAAGACTTGAAATGAAAGTGGGTTACTGTATGAATAATCTGAATATCTGTGGCTCCATTGTCCACAACTCGTCTCGTTTCTTTTTCTTTTTGCTGTACTGAGGAACTTGGGTGACTGTTGTCTTCCTTCTCCTCGGCCTTGAGCACGCCAAAGGAGTGAAGCACTTGGCCGTGAACTTCTCGTGCCCTGAGTTGTGGCGGTCGGGTCTGGTTGTCTTGCTTTACCTACAGGATCGGTTGAGGGTTTTGTTCAGTCCTTGGCGCTGAGCATGGCAGAGGAATAAAGCCCTTGGCCGCGGACTTCGTCGTTGGAGTGCCTAGGGAAGAGTGGCGGACGGCAACTGTCCAATTTCATAAACATGATATCACACAGAGGTAATATTGGTCGTAAGGTCGTAAGAGGAGGGTAATAACAGACACATTTGAATCTAGGTCGTCTGTATATACTTGTGTTGTGAAGTGTCTCGTGTTCTGTTTGCCACAACTTATTTTTTACTTTTTGCAACACAAAGGACAGGCCAGAGGAAACACAAAAATTGCCCGCAATACGATCCTCCGATAAAGAAAGACTGACGGAGATGCAAAAACGTGATCAAATGTAATTCCATTCATGTCCCTTGAAAGAGTTTACGCCAAAGAAAAGACAACATTTGGCCTGCTACAACTTTCCTTCCACTCATGAACTCCCAAGGGTAGGCAAGATATAGTAGGAGAACTGACCAAGGCTGGGCTGGAGTACCTAGGGAAGGGCGGCGGATGATCACGCGCGGGCGGCGGCGGGCGGCACCTGTCGCTGCCACACCCGCGAGACGGTCAATACCGAGACCGAGACGTGACTTCATCCTCGTGATCCTCGTGGGGCCGTCGTGGATATTGTTTTCGGAGGAAGGTTCGGCTCGGTGGTCTCACATGCCCTTAAGTGTATTACTGAGGGACAGAGACCCAAGGAAAGGAAGGAAAGAAGGAAGGTCAGTGTTGTGTCTTCTTACGTAAACCCGGACACAAGAGGAGAGTAGCAATGGGTAAAGTTATTGAGTTACCGAGGGACAGGGTTACTGAGCCGCAGAGATCCAGCGATTGTGAAGGAAGGGCAGAACTGCCTCATGTAAACACAGACACACGCTTACAAGTTAAAAAGTAAATAGCATTGAGAATAAAACATTAGGATAAAGAACAAGAACAAGAACTGCAAGAGGTCAGTCAGCTCACCAATGGCAGCAGCTCCTCTAAATTCTGATGAGCCACTCTGTATATCAATCATTGCCTGTGTCTCAAGTGAATCAAAATAATCTAGCTTAAACCTGTTGCTACAAGTCTTAGTACCAGAACCATATTATTTCAATTAGTGTATTATTTTGGGGTAGATATTACGAAAACGGAGAAAGTAAAGTGATATACTACGCAAACACTAAGAAAAGGCGAAGCAGCAGGGATATATATATGGAGATTCTAATTAAAAGAGAAACTCACACACTGCTATGCATATTACTGATAGGTGGAAATGAAACGAAAATTGATTTAATCTTCTGTCATCCTCGCTGGGGCAGTTATTTTAAGGATATTCTTATTTATTTATTTTGTGCGGCCGACGTACAGTTAAACAGAAAGGAAGGCAGTAACATCTTATTCGGTCACACGCCTAAGAAAAGCAGCGATGGTTTGATTTACTCTCAACGTAACTAACATAAGCACTGTAATTAGCAGGCACGCGCTTATCTCGTCCTCGTTCGTGGCGGCAAAGGATTATTAGCATTGGTGGCCCATTTACGTGAGGCTTTGAAGTCGGGGCGCCGGGGAGGCAGGTGAAGCGAGGCTGTTGGCACACCTCATCTGAGGAGCCTGGGAAAAAGGGGAATGAGAGATAAAAAGTGAACTAAGAGCGCGTTTGTTTGTTTGTTTGTTTCGGTGTGTGCGTGTGCATGTGTGTGTGTACGCCAGCGCGCTTGTATATACCTTCCTCTCCGTCGTTCCCTTGCTCAAAAATGAAAAAAAAAAAAAAAATCCACTGAGAAACTAGTCCTTGCGTCGGTCGGTCGGGCAGCGGGGGTCACGTGACTGTAGGCCAAGCGCTGGGGGGCCTCTGCATGGAGCCCACTGAAGCGAGGGGGAGGGTGAGGGCGGCTGGGTGGCTAGCGGGCTTTATTAGTCATATGTTTGCGTTCTGGGGAGGCGGACGAAGGGATGGAACGAAGGGGGAAGAGAGACACAGAACGAGGCAGGGAGAAACGAGAATAAGCGAGAGGGAGAGAGGGAGAGAAAGAACGGAAAAAAAAATAAGAGGAACAGCAACGAAGGGAGAAAGAAGAATGAGTGAGAGGTTGAGAATGAAGAGGGAGAGAGCAATACCGAGGGAGGGAGAAATGAGAATGAGTTACAGAGAGGGAAGGGGAGGAAACGAAGAGGGAGAGAGAGAAATAGGAGGAGGGGGAGAAATGAGTGGATGGGAGGGAGAGAACGGAGGGGAGAAGATAGGGAGAGAGAGAGAGAGAGAGAGAGAGAGAGAGAGAGAGAGAGAGAGAGAGAGAGAGAGAGAGAGAGAGAGAGAGAGAGAGAGAGAGAGAGAGTAAACCTTTATTTTTTTAGTGTTTAATAGGGTTCATTTCTCTCTCTCTCTCTCTCTCTCTCTCTCTCACGACGCTTAACTGCTTAAAAATATAACTTTCGGAATAAAGAAGTGAAAATACGATGACGTAATGATGCAGCTTTTATCCTCAGCACGAAGCAGGTGGCGCTAGGCTTCCCAGGTGAGGAGGAGGAGGAGGAGGAGGAGGAGGTCAGGGGGGAGCAGGAAGAGAAATGGCGGTGGTAATCAGGTGAAATTATTATTTTTTGTTGTTTTTTGTTGAAGTTACTCATGTTGGAAATTTTGTGGCTTCTTGCTGATGCTGATGTAGAAGTAGTAGTAGTAGTAGTAGTAGTAGTAGTAGTAGTAGTTATTGTTATTGTTATTGGTGTTGTGATTGCTGCATGACGTTGGTGGTGGTTAGGTCAGGTTAGGTAGCAGTAGTGGAAATGTCACCAGTACTAGCCGTGAACGCCAGTATGGTGCAATTAATCGCTAAGACAGGATATGGCGCAACACTTAATAAGCCCGTCAATTAATGTCTTCTAATTACTAATGGATGAGGGTAGGCGTTGCGTAGGAGGAGGAGGAAGATGTGAAAGAGGGGGAGGAGAAGGATTCCGGGGAGGCTGACTTGATTATGAAAAAGAGCAGTGGTGGGAGAGAGGCGTAGGAGAAATGTGGAGGGTGAAGGACGATGAGCTGGCCAAGATGAAGGCTATGCGGAGGAGGTGAAGGTGGAGGAGGAGGAGGAGGAGGAGGAGGAGGAGGAGGAGGAGGAGGAGGAGGAGGAGGAGGCCGACGTGAAGATGAAAGAAGAGCGGCGTTCATCTCTCCCGCGGGCTCAGGAGGTCAGCAATAACGGAAGACGTAAAATTTAAGGTTCACATTTCAGGGTCGGTGGACGTGAGGGGGGCGGGAAGGGCAGGCAGCGAAAGGGAGGGGGGGGGGGGGGCAGCAGGGGGGGCGGGGGAAGGTCTTTATAGGGAGAGTTTTGAAGTAGTCGGTGCTGAGAGAGAGAGAGAGAGAGAGAGAGAGAGAGAGAGAGAGAGAGAGAGAGAGAGAGAGAGAGAGAGAGAGAGAGAGAGAGAGAGAGAGAGAGAGAGAGAGAGAGAGAGAGAGAGAGAGAGAGAGAGAGAGTTTAAAAAGAATCTGGAGCAGGGGAAGAAGGGAACACGAGGGCGAGGAGATAAAGAGGGTTAAAGGAAGAGGCGAGAGGGCAAAGAGGTAAACGGAGAGGATTGGAAGAATATTGGGAAGAGATAAAGGAAGGAAGAGGGAAGCGGAGAGGGGAAGGAAGGAAGGAGGAAGGACAATATAAGGGAAGAGGATTTACCTTACTCCACTTTTAACTGAGCCCGGCAGGTTAGCGTTCCCTCCCTTGTCTTGTGGGAAAAAGGAAATATTTCGCCAGCAGTAAAATTCTTGGCCATCGTTAGTTAGGTAGTACACGCGCATGTATATTCAGCAGCTCTGTTCGCTCTGCAGTGGCTCGTTTCCCGCATCGTTACAAATGACCCTGAACTTTATGTGTAAACCGGCGATACGTTAGAAACTTTCTCACCTCATTTTTAATCGCTTATCGCGGCGCTGTCGTGGCGGCGAAGTAATGGTTTGTAATGCTGTCGGGGAGTTTGGGGATCCGCAGAACACAACACTGCTAACACCTATTTTTTTCTTTATCCTTTATGTTTTATGTTTACGGTTTGGAAGACAGACCACGAACACTAATAAATAAGGAGAAATATGTCGGGAACACGCTGCTCCGGTAAAGTAAGAGATAACTCGCCCCCAGGTAACCTTTTCCAGAGGTGTCTTAATACTTCCCTCCAAGCGAGAGTTTCAGCGCCGGGAAGAGGAAGCAAATCTTATAAAGAAGGCTTAGTTGGGGGTCGTCAATCATGGGAGTGCTGCTGTCTGAGTTTGCGGATCCACAGACCGCCACTCTACTTGCACTGACTTTTCTCTTTTGTTTTTTACGGTCTGGAAAACATTATGGACAAGCAAGAATATTAAAATGTGCATGCAATTCGCTTCACCAATAAAGTGAAACAGAAGTTGTAAAAATTAATTTATAATTTAGATCTAGAAGCGTCTTCTTTTCTTAAAGTAGTTTAACACTCATATTCCAAACTCTCTCACTAAAAATGTTACTTGTTTGAAATTCAGAAGTCTTGGAGCTGCCTCCATTGTTGTTAATAGAAATCAGACAATTTTCTGAATAGTTTCTCGCCTCCATTGGATTCCAGGTACTTAATTTATATTCACTTTTTTTGTCTACGTTCGTCAAACTATTACTAGGAGAGAAATTTAATATGTTGGATGCAGCCATCAACTCGGTATAATCGGTTCGTGGGAAGCTCGTTGGGAACGAAGTCTGGCATACTGATATAGTTGGAACTGATCGCATGGAGAATATATGTAAGTAATATGGACGTAAGTGAAGGAAAAAGGAAATATTGTATAAGAAATGCCTTTTGGGGGTTGTGAATAGTGTGGATAACAAACTTAGTACCTGGCTTTGTCGCTGCCTGTGTGTTTGGTGGTCCAGAGAACTCAACACTTTACTCACTCTGGCCTGGATTGGGATCATGGAGAGTGAGAGTAACCGACACCGAGCCGACTCACTGCTCCATTTCACCTCGTTCGGCACAGGCTGAGTAAACGAATACCTGAGGGAACGCTGAGGTCCGGCAATGGAAGGCGAGCCGCAAGGAACAGGGTCAATTGGTGAGGGGACGGCCGGTGCGCACAGAGCCGTGGTTACCGGTGGCGCATAAAGTGCTCCCATTTTAGATATTCTTAACAGATGATGTGTGAATGTGATTTGCTCAAAAGGGTTGATTGGTAATGCCGCTTTTTGCTGTCACACACTTTGAAGCTTGAACTCACACACACACACACACACACACACACACACACACACACACACACACGCAAACAAACAAATACTTACATACGCGCAACAAACACACCAGCACACAAACACACACGTGTAAGTACCCTGGGATCATCAAGGGACACTGAACGGCACCAGAGGACCCTGAATGAACCCCTTGACAGGAAACGCTGATAAAAACAAACACCGCCGTTGTATGCATGTTCAGCGCCCGGTAAAAAGCTAATGGACAGTATTACGAACACAAACATCCATCGGCCTCGTTCAGGTCATCACACCGCCTCCCCATCACCCCCCAGCCGAAGCCCCTCCCTTCGGATAGGTTGGTGAGTGGCCTGGCCAGAGTGGAGCGGGACATGGAGCATAGGACGGTTAGTTAGGGCTCTGGGGAGTTTGTGAGGGGCTGGGGTGAGCTGGGGATGTTGAGGGGCTGGGGGAAGGGGGGAGGTGGAGTTATAGTAGGCTAGGGGTGGTGACGAGAAGGGAGGAAGACCTGGGGGTGGTGAGGGGGAGCGGTGGAGGGCTTCGGGGTTGGGGATTAGGGTCTGCGCATGTTGACTGATGGGATCAATTTTCCTGACAAGTGGCTGCTGCATCACCCTATTAGCTATATGTATTAGTGATACACACACACACACACACACATACACACACACACACACACACACACACACACACACGAGGCCAGGATGCGGTCATGGGCACAGGAGATGGTCTAAACAAATTTACGTCGGTCCGGAGTTCCTGGCGGGGTGTTGGCGGCTCCCGGAGTGCTGGGACGACCTTCGCGGCCCAGGATATGACATCGTTACTTCGAGACGTGACCACCACTCTTTTCCTCCCTCCCTCCCTGCCTCGTACTACCCCCCTCTCCCTTATGCGTTCCCTCCCTCTCTTCTTCTTTCCCTTCCCTCTCACTCCCTCCTGCTCTTAGGCGTTCCTTCTCTCCTTTCCTCTCTTCTCGTTCGCACCTCAGGTTTTATCGTTCTTCCTTACGTCTCATTTTTACTCCCTTCCTCGCCTTTTCCTCCATTTCTCTCATCCTTTTCTCCTTTCATTACTTCCTCATTTCTTTTACTCGTTTCTTCCCTCTATTACTCCCTCACTCCTTTTCTCCTGGCAAATTACAAGTTGTATTGATTTTCTAATATATCAACAAACGTTTTTAAATACTAAGCTTGTGGATTTAAAAAAGAAAATTGGTTTGGAAACACAACACTCGGGACTGCATAACTTATTTTTCAGTTTTGTTATAATTTAGCAATACTCTTTTCCGTATTCATAACATTTTCATCTATTATGCCTGAACTATGTACTTTAACAAATAGGAAGGAGGCGAAATAGCAGGATGTGGTGAATGCGTTAGTATCTTTGTTAAGTCACACTCTGAGTACCTAAGGAACACCAAGCGTTTTTCTTCTCCTGCAATACGAACGCTAAAAAGAATAATTCCCATCCGTGACTGCCAATACGGACCTCTGCCTCCCTTGGTCACTCATTCCCTCCCTTCGTTTTCCTCATCGCTCCTTCTGCTCCTTACTCTTCCCTCCTTCTGGGTGATAAGTTATTCCCCCAGCAGAGTGAACCCTTTCAAACGCGTTCTCAAATTCTCTTTCAGACACTCTCTCTCTCTCTCTCTCTCTCTCTCTCTCTCTCTCTCTCTCTCTCTCTCTCTCTCTCTCTCTCTCTCTCTCTCTCTCTCTCTCTCTCTCCAGTTTATCTATTTCAATCTAAATATATCTCTTCCAATCTCTGTTTATCATTGCCGACCTGCACATCACTCCTCCACAGCACCAAAGTTCCGGCCGCGCCTCCAACATTATATCGCAAAGTTGTGTCTTATTCACGCCCCGCTGTAAGTGTGAGCATTGGGGGGCGGCGACAAGAACACGGGATGTCCCCACGAAACATTCTCTCTCTCTCTCTCTCTCTCTCTCTCTCTTCTTCTTCCTTTCTTTCTTTCTGTATATGTGTGTGTGTGTGTGTGTGTGTGTGTGTGTGTGTGTGTGTGCATCTATGTGTGTATGTATGTCGTAGAGAATAATACATTCCTGGAAACATATAACATCACCTCGTAACATGATGGACAAATTACATTATGAAGTGTCACACGAGCACTTGTTCCCGTATGCATGCCCGTCCAACCGACCGTAACCCCGCCCGCCCGGCACGCTCAGGGGTCACTGCGCTGCTGAGGGGCGATACGCAACGCAATATTCATCAGGAGTTTCTGAGTACCGTGCTATGCCATACCAGCTCTCACCCCCTTGATACTGCAGAGAAAAAAGATAGATAGATAGTTAATTAGTTATTAGTTAGCAAGTTTATTAGTCAGTCAGTTTGTTAGATAGATAGATAGATAGATAGGTGAATAGCTAGACAGATAGACAGAGCCGTGTACACTCACTGGACGCTGAATATTGGCAGTGGTATGTAATTGCTGTTGGTCCATTACTCTCACTAATATTTATAACGTAATTTTTGTTTCATACATTTTCTGGCGCACGGTTGCCTCAATTTACTCACGAGACGACTGGCTGGCCTTGACCCGCCTCGTCTGGTTCTCGGAGGGCTTGTCTCTCGAGGGATGCTGAGTGGACGGGGATATCAGAAAGACAGACAAATAGACACAGACAGTTGTAGAGGCGGAAAGTAAAGGGGAAATAGAGGACAGCTGCGAGCGATGGCGGTGGTGGACAGTTTCATGGAAGGAGTCGCTTCTCGGAGGTTATGGTGGTAGGGAACGAGGATAGGAGACACACAGACAGAGAGACAGATATATAAGCAGAGGAGGAACGCGGGGTGCGGATATCTGGCAGCAGAGAACAATGGGGGCAATAGAGGACGGTTTCAGGGAGGGGATAGAGGAAAGGGATTCTTGAGAGGGGGGTCGATGGAGACGAAGATATCAGACAGACAAACAGGTAGAGATAATAACAAAGGAATGTAAACTATGGAAGGATATCAGCTTTGAGCAGCGGTAGAATACTTCTTCCCCTTCGTCTTCTTTCTTCGTTCCTTCTTTTCTTCTTTCTTTTTTCTTCATCGATCCATTGTCTCGTCTGGAGCCTGAAGACGATGGACTCCGTGTAAGAGATAAGAAAAATGTCAGAAGTGGCACCCAGCAGAAATATGAAGCGGCAAAACCTTGTCGATGACCTACACTTGACCTTCAACGTAAAGAAATGTGTATGGGCGGCGAATGGTTATTGAAGCAGACATTTTGGCGGCGGGGCCATGAATTTGACCATCTACGGAACTTGAACAGAAAGAAACGTGGCTGGGCTTTTTAGGATCACTGAAGGAGAGATATGAAACCGCGAGGACACGAACATGACAGTTCTTAGGGTTCTAAAGAGAAAGAAATGAGGTCGGACGTAGGGGTCACTAAGGCAGAGATGTGAGGCGATGGGACGTTGAACAGGATCTTCGTTGGGGACCTTAAACAAAAATAAATGAAGGAACATATTGAGGCACTAACTCGATCCTTCTGTTTTCATCATTGTCTCCTTGTTATCGTAATGGGGCAGCTTGTAAAACCCAATTTTAATTTACATTTTATATCCCTTGGTCTGTTTGCATTGTCATAAAAAATAGAACGTAAGAGGGTCACTGAAGGAGCCCCGTCAGGTCCACCGACAGGATGGAGGAGCGTCCCGCAGCAGGACAAGTTTGGGAGTATTGGACCCGCCGCTGCAGGGGTCCCGGGCCGCCTCTTGTCTGGAGTGCCTGAGGATCCAAGTCAAGTTCCTGTAATGAAAGCGAGGAAGAAGAGTTACCAATTTAGAAATATTATGGCTAGGGTGAGGGATTCCTATTTCTACTCGGCGTCAACCTTATACTTTCGTTACGGTACAGGATGTAAGTCAAGTGCTGAACGAGATAACCCGTCCAAAACGAGACAAAAAGAAAATTAAAAGCATGCTCAAGTTTTATCCAAGAGATGTGTTGATACTTCCCTCTTGTAAGAAGTCAAAATATCATCACTAATTATAAACTTTAAAGAGCTTCTGGAAGATTTTTTTATGTCGGGATCAGTGTACCAAATCTCTTGGGTTGCCAAAGGTGTGTATAGGGATGCAGGGCAATGACAGTTTTATGACTGATTAGTGAAGTTTGGGCTGGATGCGTCCCATCCCCGTATGATTAGCATTTCTAGAATTGCTTTGAACCGATTATCCTGCTGCTGCTCATTAGATAGCGCTTTCAAAACGGCTTTCCCTCTTCTCAAATTGGAATATGAGTGGCAGTAACAAAACGGATAAACTTCTCTGTCATGTAGTCAGCGTAGCAACGGAAGTTGAGTAAAATGATTCCTTAATAATATACTTTAAATGTTTCAAGTTGTCTTTCCAAAAATCAGATGCACTATATAAAACATGTCTTCATGTATAGCCATCCCACTGGGAGCAGAATAAAGTATATCTTTGATGGTGTACCTTTTAATGCAATTTTAACTCCCCGTACAGTAGAATCACCAGGCAAAACGGATAAAAAGTTCCCTCGGGTTCTTACTGTCCCGGTGGAGGCAGAATGAACTGACTGCTTAATAATGCGCTCCTGAATTGCTCTTGTAAGTCTCCCTAAATCAAGAGCCCTGCACGGGGCGGAGGTACTTATCATTTCTCTGGAAGCTGGATGAAATGACTCCAGGATAACGCATAACACAAGCTGCTACAAATGATCACCTGGTCTTTCCGGGCTCCATTACTCTCAGTTCCCATTTGCCTGCACTTAAATACATTCGTCTGTCTGTGTCCATCAGCGAGGCCCATGTGTAGGGGAAGGAAGGAAGGAAGGAAGGAAGGAAAGCGAGGGAACAGAATCGAGGAGAAAATCCAAAATATCATAACTGCGTAGAGTCGGGTAAACACGCCAGCAGAAGGGGATCCAACCTTCCCCTCGGCGGTTCTCCTCACTCCTCGATTCTGCAGTTTGAATCAAGACAAAAAAAGTCTGATAGGCTTGTTTGGAGAAGTCAGAAAGGCAGGAAGAAAGTGGGAGAGGTAACGTGCACACAGATGAGAGAGAGAGAGAGAGAGAGAGAGAGAGAGAGAGAGAGAGAGAGAGAGAGAGAGAGAGAGAGAGAGAGAGAGAGAGAGAGAGAGAGAGAGAGAGAGAGAGAGAGAGAGAGAGAGAGAGAGAGAGAGAGAGAGAGAGAGAGAGATTTACATAGTAGGCTTTATTCGAGACCGTAGTTCGTGATGTCCGTTTAAAATGAAATCAAATCGTTCTTCTTTTTGGCAGTTTCTCTCGTCTTTCTTTGAGGGCACGGCGTGTAGCTCTTAGCCAGTCTCCCAAACCATAGAAATTAATAGTATGGCAGCACCTCTTTTCCTCTGCGTACCCTTTCAAGTCCCATCATCGGCTCTTTCCTCGCCCACTTGCATGCTCGGCCAGGTGGAATATCAGTCACTGGAAAGGGTAAAAGGGTGTCCTACCTATTGATTTATCTAATGGTGTTCTATACCTCATGAAGCCCTCCATTACAAAAGCGCCATCATAACCTCATAACCATACAGGACAAAAAACAACAGAGGACGTAATCTACTGGTATGGGGTTCCTTCTGTTCTCCATTAAAGCTGGACACTTGTATGATGAGGAAAATTCTTCACTATAATTATATATAAAAAAATAGCCTATATTGGTGAGATATATCGAAGTAGTAGGTGACATAATTACAGTTCTTTCAAGTCTTCCTTAAAGGCGAACACTTTCATAAACGGATTGGGCAGTTTTACGGAACAAAGTTTTACGTAACGATATGCAAATTCCTGAGGTCTCCGGGCGCTGACACACTATACAGATGCCTAACTATATTTTGTGGGGGGGAGATATTCAAAGTTTTAACGCGAGGTCACGGCCACGACGATCCTCACACATTACAACTTTTCCCCCTCGATGGTCCTCGCCTTTGGTCTTTGTTACGGAAGTTTGCGTAGAATGCTTCAAGAAACTTTGAGACTCAGGCCATTTGTATCCATTTGCCTGTCCCGGGAAGGCAGACATACACCGCAATGATACCGAGAGAGTAAGAATATACATACGAGAGAGAGAGAGAGAGAGAGAGAGAGAGAGAGAGAGAGAGAGAGAGAGAGAGAGAGAGAGAGAGAGAGAGAGAGAGAGAGAGAGAGAGAGAGAGAGAACACTGCATAACATAGGCATGGCGGCGAGCTAGCGCTGATAACAGAAGCTTCCTGGGTTAATGAGAGGCATTCCAACAGCCACCCACATGCGCCCACCGCTGCATCGTTCCCTCTGACTCACCCGCCATGCAGAGGAATGCCAGAACACATACAAGACTAAATAAAACTGAAAATACACCTGAAAAGTATAGACACTAAGAAAAAAAACTTGTATGAATTTAAACGTCGTATCTATCATTTGAGGAGAGCATCAGAACAAATAGTATATACAAGCTGTTTCTTCCTCAGCTATTCCCTTGAGATCAGTTCCAACAAAATCGACATAACCCCGTTCTCTTCCAGTTCTCTATTTTTTTTTTTTTTTTTACGAGCCACTACTGTGGGTTAAATGGCTACATCCGACATATTGATTTTTCTTTTTGTTGGTAATAGTATGGTGCAAACGGACTTAGAAAAAAAATGTTCCTGGAAGTGGTGTGTGGAATTTGTCGAGAGCGAAAAACAGAATAGAGGTTGCCGTTGGTTTTTGAATCGGTAATGACTAGCATCAGTGACATCTCAAGTAATGGACGGCGGACTCTTTTGATTTTGCGGCGCCCTTGTCATTAAGCCGCGAATTTTGGAAAATCAACCGCTTTGGTGCGAATCGCCATAACTCACTTTTTTCTGGGGCAACATAAATGTTTTTGGTATCAATCGACGGCAAAATGAAAGGGCTATATTTTTTAATAAGCAACATGGCAGATAATAGTAAAAACATTGTCACGTTTTTTTATTTTTTTATTAATATTCTCGCACTGTAAAAATAATTCGGCAGTGTAAGGGTTAAGTTCATGTCCAGTTTTGTAGAGACACGTGCCACGTTATACCGGTGCTGGCGTGGACCCCGGGCGTGCTAATGCCCCCGAGGCCCCGCTTACCGCTGCCGCCCAGCACAGGAGTCCAGCAGGAGCCTCCACCGCAGTCTGGCTCCCCCATAAAAGGAAATTACCTCGAGGCTCAAATTGTGACCTCACGTAAAGTTGTGCGTCTCTTATATCTTTTCTCGGACAGACGCTTCACTGTGTAGGAGGGCTAGTGTGTGTGTTTGTTTGTTAGTTGCGTGTTTGTGTGTGTTTGTGTTTGTGTTTGTTTGTGCATGTATGTGTTCATAAGTGTGTGTGTGTGTGTGTGAGAGAGAGAGAGAGAGAGAGAGAGTATATATATAAAAAAAAAAGAAACTTGGCGGCCTGCTCAGTTTATTATTTCTTTTGCTTTGCGCCAGGTTGCGAATGTGTGTGCATGTGTGTGTGTGTGTGTGTGTGTGTGTGTGTGTGTGTGTGTGTGTGTGTGTGTGTGCCGGCCCCCAACATTAGGGAAGCTGATCATTAATGTGTTTTCCCGGTGGTCGTAATGATGTCTGCGCTGATGTGGGTTTATTGTTCAAGTGTCTGGTGTGAGGCAGCGACGGGCGGGCGCCGAGGAAGCAGGTGTTTGTGTGAGGGGCAGAGGCATTGGCCAGGCGAGAAGTTTGGAGTGGAGGAGGAGAAAGAGGGAGAAGAAAAAGGAGAAAGAAGGAAATCTGGACCTGGAGAAAAGTAGAAGAGGGAGAACGGAAAGAAGATAAAGGGGAGTAAGAGGAGGAGGAGAAACAGGAGGAGGAGAAAGAGGAAGAGGAAGAGAATGAGAATGATAGAAGAAGGGGAGTGAAAGTCTCGTCAACAGAAATGAGTCGTTGTTCCTGAATGATCCTGAGAGAACTTGAAATGAAGATGTTGTTGGGGGAGAGGGACGACCCTTCAGGTTTTAATTAGGGAGACAGAAGGAGGGAAAGACGAGAGAGAGAGAGAGAGAGAGAGAGAGAGAGAGAGAGAGAGAGAGAGAGAGAGAGAGAGAGAGAGAGAGATGATTGCAAGGACAGAAGTAGTAGCGATAGATCAAGAGAGACTCGAGGTTTTGGATTTCCTGAGATCAGTCCTGGAAAGAAGAATGATTACCGTTGAACTAATAAGAGCGTCACAAGATAAAGATCGATGGCGCTCTGCAATCACTGGCGTTACCTGACTGGCACTCAAGCGAAGGCGAGTCTTAGCCAATTAATATTCGTAGAGGACATTGTTTTTTATTTTAGTTCTCGCTCAGTTTTCTTGAATGTGTGTGTGTGTGTGTGTGTGTGTGTGTGTGTGTGTGTGTGTGTGTGTGTGTGTTAGGAGGTTCTCGGGAGTAACTAATTGTGCAAAGTAAATAAATTCGCATCACAATTCATAAAAGTTGGAAACATTAAGATGGAACCGTACTTAAGATTTTCAACTTCCGTCAATTGCCTCTCTTCCTCTTTGTTGCCCTCCCGTTCTTCTTCATCTTCATCATCTTGCCGTTTCTCCGCCTTCATTTCCTTCTGTTTACGTTTCTACATGCACTCAAGGTGACATCACTTCGATTGCTTTAGTCACCCTACCCTTCGCCATCGTTTTCTTTTAGTTCCGACACCCCACTAGTGCAATAACTCGCTTTCGGATGTGTATCATGAATAGCTTGTGTGGATGAGTAAACAGAAATAATGATAAAAAGGCTAACGAAAACTGCATTCGGTCCTGTTAGAAAAATAAAAATAAAGAACAGAATATAAGATAATTCTTTATAGGAGAGGGGATATTTTTAGATTCAGAATAAATTATGATATAGGCTATGAACGGCAAAAACAGTATATCTTACTTGATTGATAAAGATATACGGCACCGCATTGGTCCAGTTGTTTTAGAATATGAAGAAATACTTATTTACTTCTATTTGTGTAATGTTGTGCGGATGCTGATTGTTATCTGTCCGTGTCTCGTGCCCGCGAGCCATGACCCCTGAATGCTTAGTCACGTAAGCGGGTCTGCCAGGGTGAGGTGTGTGGTCCAAGCTTTCCTTCGTGCCACACTGCCAGCCACCAGAGAACGAGTCCATCTGATGTCGAACTGAACAACTGACAAAAGGGAAGGTAAATGTGATGCTCTTTAATACAGATTTTAGGATTTTGTGAGTGATTCGAGCCGGTGCGTCGGGTGGGCTGGGGGGAGCGCGGAGTGACTGCTGTCTGGAGGTTGAGGTTCCGTGAAGCTTCACCGGGAATGAAGCTTATCATTTTTAATCAAGTTAGGAGTTTACCTATGGCTTGCCAGATAAGTGAAGTGCTTTAAGTCAAGAAATATGTGTTCTCGGACTTAGTAGTATGACAAAACAACAACAACAACAACAACAACAACGTATAGTGAGCGTAAGTGAGGATAGGGGGAGGATGCCTACGCAGTTACATGCTATAGGGTCATTCACCGAGCAGTTCTCGGTCTTGGTCTTCCCGTTACTATTATATGGCGATTGGTCACTCCTGTAGCTCCGGGGGGCAGCATGAGCCAATGCAAGATGGCGCCACTATAAACATAACGCTTTGCCATGGGCCGGGGCCGACCATCAGCCTCCCCCACCTGGAAGAAGTTTGCTGACCATCAGGCCTCACCAGGAAGGCCTCGCGGCGGCGCAACAGGCGACGTAAAAAAAAAAAAAAAAAAAGGTAGTGTTCTGTAATGTATAAACATTTCTTAACAATTTAAGCGATAATAGGTTACTATAATTACCGATTAGGCAAGTATGTTAGGTAAATAACTACACATCGACTCCTTTTCCGAACACTGCTCGGTGAATAGCTTCACCTCAATAAGAATAGCCTGCTGCCCGAATCTGAGCTGAAGGCTGCACTTCAAGGTGACGAGAGAAATGCTTAATTTGATTACACTTTGCGCCCCACCACCAACCAGCAGAATAAGAGAGTGCTTCTGGCGTCAAGGTGAATACTGTTCGGGCGGGGAGCGACGAGTGCTGTATCGTACGGGTACCGACCTCGAAGCCTCGCTGGGAGTCATTAATTAAATTGTTTGGAGTGTATTTCTGCCTTCAATTAAAGATTGAGATTTAAAGTTTGTTTTTAATCTGGGAGACTTTTTAACATTTCAGATTCGTTGCTTATAATCAAGCTTTTTTTCATATTTGGTTAGTTTGTGATGAGTTTAGATGAACATCGTCGGCGTTGGTGAAGCAGACGTGTTTTCCCATGTGGAGCCTTCACTCACATCCACGATTTTTTTTTTCGTGAGCATTCAGCCTTCATCGCTGTGAGTTTGGTTGAAATGTGTTATATTTACAGTATTAGTTGACTGAGCGAGCGTATGAGCAACTGTGCCCATATGAGTAACTTCCTGTCCATTGTCATCCCGGCCACAGTGTAAGTAGTAAGTTGTTACACTCTGATCCTAACCTTTCCTTCGAAATGGTGGGACGGATGTTCACATATGTGGTACTTGATAATTGCAGCAATTATTATGAATAATATAATTACTCATGTCACATTCAGTTGATCCATTAGACTCATCGGGAGTATTGATATTTTTTATCGGCGTCGCAGACACCTTATTGTTGTTCTCTTTAAGTTGTCTTCCTGGCTTACCCAAGCATTGTAGACATGACATTGTATAATAACATTTGTTAGCCCTGATGAACCCTACAACATGGCATTATAAACAAAGTCAGTTTTTTTTTTTTTTTTTTTTTTACGTCTAGGCCTGTGGCGCCGGTAGGCCTTCATAGTAAGGCCTGATGGTCAGCCCCATCCCGTTGTGGCGCAGGCAAGTGTTTATAGTGGCGCTATCTTTACTTTTAAGCATTTTCCATTTTAGACAACTAGTTGCATAATATAAATTGAAGGGGGCGTGTTGGAGGGTCATGCGACGCCGATCTAGCACATTTTTTGTGCTATAAACACTTGTTTTACCATATACTCGTTCTACAGACTGGAGAACAGTGTAGGCTTTCCCCACTTATTTTCTTTCCGAATATTATGACTGGTATATTAAGAGTAGCTAACTCGGATAATTGAATTAGTGTGTTTGTGTGTACGTGTGTGTTTGGTGGGGGGGGTAGGGGGGGATGCGCGCCATCGATAAAGAAGGGAAAAAAGACCTTAAATATCATCTCCCTGTAGTCTCGGTCCACGGGAAGAAACGCGCCGCTCTCAGAGTACCGTACATAATAAAATTATGTAAATCTAGACTCGCGCGGCGGTAACCTTGACAACAGGACGTCATCGAATAGCCACTCTTTAAGAACCAAGCGTTCATTTATTGAAGTGGAACGCATAAGAGACTTGATCAGGATTTCATGGCAGTACAGCGTTATGGCAGAATGCCGGTGGCATGCCGGCGGCATGTTTGTATACGCTCAGGTGAGTTTCCTGCATTTGAATATTCATCGGGTGTGTGTTGGGTTTACTTTAAAATAATTCTCTCCATCCTCTCGCCTTTTCCACTGATTTCTGCTGTAATGTGGAGGCTACTGTATAATGGGCTCGTGCTATTATTGATATTTAATGCATGCCTAACACTCTCCTTCATTACTGTTTTCAGTAATAGGAATAAACAGAATATCATGTGTTCGCGCGGGTATTGATATTTTGCTCTCAGACGGGATTCTGTTAACATCATACTACTCCGTAATGAGCCCAAACTACGTGAAGACAATTCATTATATATATATTCAACATTCTATGGCATATAATTCAAATATATGACGGACCTCTACACATCCTTTGGTATTGTTGATATTATTGCTCCATTACCGTGAAGTCTCCCCTGGAAAGTGTATGGTGTGTCAGGAAATAGCCGAGGTTCAGGTGGACAAGTTTTATATCCATGGGCCTCAACAAGTGTCCAAGCATTCACTGCAAAGCCTCCACCAAGCAGTGTGTCTTCCCTGTTACATGCACGGAGGCAGCACACGTTCATGATAGGCAGCATGGCGTGGAAATGGTGACTATATGAGAAAGTTTATCAAGGTTATTTGCTCTTTCTCCCTCTCCACACACACACACACACAGAGAGAGAGAGAGAGAGAGAGAGAGAGAGAGAGAGAGAGAGAGAGAGAGTCAAACATAATCTACGCTTTCTCAATATTGATAAGTTCGGGCGGGCAAACAGTGGCGGATTCAAAGATACGCCGAGACGAATTAGGGAACAAAAAGTGCTAATTAAGGATGATTAATGGAAGCAGCCCGACTCTTTTTGCTGCATCAAACGTACCAGTATTTGATAGGCAAACGACGGTCGGAGAACACACACACACACACACACACACAGCTAGCCAGTCAGTCAAGCAGAGACCAGGAGACAGAAACAAAGTGGATAGGCATGCATAGTGTAAGGCCCCGAGTCTTATTCTGGATAATTCAGTGGGCGAAAAATATGGCTAGCGGGCGTGAGGGCGGGGACAGGAGGAGGAGGGGTTAGGGTGAGGAGGATAAGGTGGTAGTTATACACATTGAGGATGGGAGGTGTGTGTAAAGAGAATGTGTAGTGATTGCTGTGAATGGGGAGTGAGACATCATGGTCGTGCGTTAGTGTGTCGTATTAGTTGAAGGAAAGGAAGGGAAGGAAAAAACGAGGAAAGGAATAAGGAAACGAAGAGGGAGAAGAGAAAGTGAAGGCAGGAATAGCTGGAAGGGAGAAAGAAAATAAAGGATTGGAAGAAATAACGGAAGAAGGGATTGGTGTAAAGGGTTGAAAGAAAGGAAGAAAGGAAGGAGAGTTTAGAAAGGAAAACAAATGACTGAATGAAGGGTAGACACCAGAATGGTAAGATAGAAGGAAGGAAGGAAAGCAGCACGCGTCAGTATGAGTTAGTGTGCATTAAAGTGAAGGGGAGAATGTCAAGTGTTTGAAGTGTAACGAGTATGCCTATGAATGTGATAACGAGGAAAGGTGGAAGGGCTTGTACACACACACACACACACACACACACACACACACACACACACACACACACACACACACACACACACCTGCCTGTTTGTTAGTTTTCTGCCTCGCCATTGTCCATTTTCCCTTTCTCTCTCTCTCTCGCCTGATGTGATTTTGCTACGTTTTCTCTAATTGATTTCCTGGCTCAGTGTGCATAAGGCCATGACGGGGTATTATTTGGCGTGCTGCTTTTCTTCATTCCTTCTTTCTTTCCATTCTAATTTCTACCCTTCAATCCGTCATTTGTTTTCCTTTCTAAACTCTACTTCCTTTCTTCCTTTCTTTCAACCCTTTACATCATCCCCTTCTTCCGTTATTTCTTCCTATCCTTTCATGATTAGTCACTTTCATGGACACCTTATCCTCCTTTCCGAAGCCCATCTCGACAACATGATGTATACAAAAAAGGAGAGACTGTTTTCAGGAGTAGTGAATGTCGCGAGATTTGGTTCAAGAGTTTTGCTGCGTCACTGTTTCGCTTCATTTTATCATCTTTCGCCGCCTTGATTAGCGCAGCGTCCTCTTTGCTTACGATCTTTGCAGAGGAGGAGAAACTGCTGTCAGGGCTAATGAGTGCCGTGAGGTAAGGCTTTATTCTTTTTTCCTGTCTAATTAATGTTTCGCCTAAATCCCTTTCATTATCTTTCACCACTTTCATTGACGCGATATCCTCTTCCCCTAAGCTTAATTTAACGATACGGTGTTTGCAAAAGACGAAAAACTGCTTTCAGGACTAATGAATGGCGTGACACGTGGTTCAATTATTTTTTACGTATATGCTTTGCCTAAATCCCTTTCATTATCTTTCACTCCTTAATTAAAAGAATACAGTGTTTGCAAAAAGAGGATGAATATTGTTTTCCGGAACGAGATGTCACAAGATTTCCCCCGTAGCATTTAGTGTGTGACTGTTCTCTGTGCGCATGAGTGTCACAAGGTTTGCCCCGTAACATTCAATGAGCGAGGCAGTGGGCGGCGGTTGTCAAGGCCAGCCGAGGAGAGGTTGCACGATGCTTATTCAGGTCACTGGGCTGTAGCCGCGCCTGATATTGTCAAAGCCGTGACGCAATTACTACGATTTATTAGGAGATTCTAAATGATTATACAGGTGTGGATGATCAGTGTTAATGGAATCTTTTATGGTATAGTTAATGCAGAGTTTTAAAGGATATTGCTCTCGAAGCACGGGTCTTGCCTCACTACTGGGTCGAGATCGCTCACTAATTGGATCCTTACTTATTACAGGCCACTAAATATAGACAGCGGGAGGCATGGGTCATAATAGCTTGCTAATTGGCCGGCACTTACAGAGCTAACAATACAACAACGGGAGGCGCAGAGCTCTTACAGTATTCAGGAACTTTGCAAATAGGTCGTGAGGGTCGATTCTTAAATTATAATTGGTCTCAGTTAGAAAATTTTAACGAACACTGCTCTAACATGTTCCGTCCAGGTATTCGAACAGGTATTCAAAAATGGTGGTGAGTCAGTGAAGTAATCTGGATGGTTTAAGAGTGTGCGTGTTCAGTTTTGATTGGCGTGTCAGAACATTCCCTTCTCTTCTCGCTGCACGGAACTTGGGTTAGGTATATATGGATGCAAGATATCCACCGTCTAGAAACTTTAAATTGTTTTGATGTTTTAGATTTGTGCGTTTTCAGTTTTCATTAGTATTTCCTAACTTCCCAATCTCTTAGTGCCCGGCCACACACTTGTAAACAGGCTTGATACCTAATTAATTCTTATCTAGGAAACTGAAATTATTAGATATGTATAATTATTAGATGTTCGTATTTTCACATTTTAGCAGTTTTAGTGATCCATAACTTCCCCTTCTCATAGCGCTCAGCCTCACACTTGTAAATACAGATAATGTCCAAAATATTGTTACTGTCTAGAAATTTTAAGGTAGAATCACATGAGGCTTGGAATGTTATGAATAAGGAAATTTCTACAGTTTTAATTAGTGTACCATAACTTTCCTTAGAGCGCTCACCCATACTTGCGTGATGGAGCTGAGGCCTCTCGTTGGAAGGGGAAGGAGAAACGGGGCGACTGAAGGACCGAGTGAAGAGAAAGAGGAGAGACAGCGGACGATACACTGAAGGAAAGGGAGGAGAGGGGAGGAGGAGAATTAAGTGGAGGGAGGAAGGAAAAAAATGGCCGGCATGTATGTAGCACACACACACACACACACACACACACACACACACACACACACACACACACAAGGTTATCCCCTGGAGAAACGTGAGGGAACATCAGCTTTCCTCCCCTCTTTTCCATTATCTGAAAAGGAAGAGGAGGAGGAGGAGGAGGAGGAGGAGGAGGAGGAGGAGGAGGAGGAGGAGGAGGAGGAGGAGGATGCGAAGCTGAAGCACCGTTAGGGCTCAGGAAGAGAAAGAGAAGGAAGCAGAGGAAGAGGATAAGAAGATAAAAGGAAGAAGAGAGGAGGAGGAGGAAGAGGAGGAGGAAGAGGAAGATGTAGTAGGACTGGGAATGGAGGAGGAAAAAAAAAGATAGAGAAAGAAGATAAACGAGAGAAAAAAGCAAACAAAAAAGTAGGAAGAGGAAGATGGAGAATGATGTACAGGAAAAGTAGGAAGATGGAGGAGGAAGAAAGGCCGAGACGGAGTAGTAGTAGTAGTAGTAGGAGGAGGAGGAGGAGGACAAAGACACGCTTGGGGAGGAGGAGGAGGAGGAGGAGGAGGAGGAGGAGGAGGAGGAGGAGGACAAAGACACGCTTGGGGGGGAGGAGGAGGAGGAGGAGGAGGAGGAGGAGGAGGAGGAGGAGAAGGAGGTGTAACATTCATCACAATCAGGGAAGAGGATATGGTGGTGAGAGGTAACAAATCGACCACCTGAGTCATAACATTTGTGTCACTGGAGGAGGAGGAGGAGGAGGAGGAAGACGTACTGATGATGGTATTTGTTGTCATTGTATACTTGACTTGCTGTAGTAATAGTAGTAGTAGTAGTAGTAGTAGTAGTAGTAGTAGTAATAGTGGTGGTGGTGATCATGATAATAGAGCCAACAGTTTATTCATCCATCCATCCATCAACACGTAATAAAAATGTCCCCAAATGCTTTGTCTTGGCACGAGGGAGCAATAGAATGTTCGGGCCATAAATAAAAGGAATATGTTTTTTTGATGATTTTTTTTTTTCATTGTGCCCTGTTTCTATATCGTTTGTATAAATATTTGTTCCTTTGTATGTATGGTTACGATATATTGCTTTTATGTTGTTTGTGCACCCTATTTTCTAGTCTCCTTGGCTCTCTGTGTGTGTGTGTGTGTGTGTGTGTGTGTAAGCAGCACCGCTCTCTGCCTACGCCTCCGAGCACACACACACAACTGTCGCATCGCTCTTAATTGCGCCGCTTTAACGTGCATCGACACAAAGCCTCGTGTTGCCTCTCGATGCGGCTCGGTGGAACGGGGCGGCGCAGAATCTGCCTCCCGGACCTCTCCCACGTTAGGTTCAATGTTGAAATTCGTGCTTCGCAATGAGACATCGTTGTATGCAGGCAGAACAATGGAGACAAAATGATGGATATGGTTTTATGTTGCCTCTAGCCATTTCTTTTTGTACCGATCCTGAGTTCGGTTAAATGTTTAAATATGTACTATAAAATGAAACTGTTACATTATCCCAACGATTTACTATGTTTTAATTGGATACTGGCCCTCCATATCGTAATTTCCGTGCGCTAGAGAAGCAATGACTAAGCTTGCCTCAGTTTGTATAATATTGAAAAATAACTTTCTCAATTTGTAGTTATGTTGCTCACTTGGTATTGGTAATGGATATAATAGAGGTAATTACATAGCTAAATAACGTTCTCAGAGCAACCCTCCGGCCATAGCTTTGTCGTGCCCCCAAAAGAGGATGTCATGAGTGTGGGAGAGCGATAGTCACGCGAGGGAGACAAAGTGTAATCCGCCCAGCAAGTCATCAGGTAGAGAGGAGGCGAGGCAGGTCCATCCATCAGGCCATCAGCTGGTCATTGCGGTGAGTTCGTTTACGGGTAGTCAGTAGCGTTAGTCGAATTGTAGCTACTGTCTTGTACCAAGGAGGCTCCAGATATTACGCCAAACAGTACAGTACTGCGCTTGCGTGGTCTAGTGCTTGCGTGCCTAGCTGTGAATTTTTGGGTCCGGGTTCGAAACCCGGACTGGGCAGTCGGCGTGCAGCTCACCCAGCTGTTCACCTCCACTTCGGACTGGTCTGTAAATGGGTACCTTAGGAAACCTGAGGAAAGTAAATTGTGGTAACCTGGATTTCATGTTGCCCTGCGTCCCGGGGCGATGGTGTCTTATCCACCACAGGCTCAAGGGCCAATGAGACGGAGATGAGCACCGTGACCAGCGCATGCTCCCTGCTTTACATATTAACTAATGCAGATTCAAGAGCAGTATATTGTGACTATTTAATTTGATATGATTGCAGAAGGTAATTACATTGAAGTTGCAAGCAAGCAATGATACCAGACAGCTAGATACTCCCTCCTGATATTTCAGTCACCTCGCTCGGCCAGGTTTGTAAATTTCAATGCATGGGTTCCTTCCCCGGGAAAGTGAGGAGTAAGGCGTGGTGAAGACTGGCGATGTAGACTGAGCGCTCGTTAGCAAAGCCTCGGCACACTGCATGGGCCTCAGCAGTGCCGAAAAAGCATTTCAAACAGCGTCGCCGCACCTCCCGAACGCATCTCGCCCGGCCGCCGGTAACAAGCCGAACCAGACAGGAGGAGGCCTTGCCGTGATACATGAAAGGGCCGCCATCCCGCCCAATTATCAATTATACGACACCGGTTATGGCCGCTGTGTCCCCCTGATAGGTGGCCGCGGCGGACCCCTTTGGTGGGTTTTCATAATGGCTTCGTAGATCTCTTCCCCCACATTCCCCCTCCTCCCGGCGTGTGGCCCTCCCTACAGTGGGTCCTGGGTCTCCCACCACACAGGCCTGGCTCACCCTATGTTGTCAAGCCGCCCCAGGATACGTCAGCCTTTTGATTGCGCCACGGTTGTCTGTCGTCTTTTATGTTACGATAATACACACACACACACACACACACACACACACACACACACACACACACACACACACACACACACACACACACACACATTCACACACAATGTTTCAGGGCAGCAGGGCAGGGGGCAAGGATTAGGAGGTTGAAGGCAGGAGTGAAAACAATAACAAAAAGCAAGATGTTAAAATGTTCATGTGTGTGTGTGTGTGTGTGTGTGTGTGTGTGTGTGTGTGTGTGTGTGTGTGTACAACCTACCCAAGTAACCAGTCACTCACCACAAATAATTCGGATATGGACCAGAGAGAGAGAGAGAGAGAGAGAGAGAGAGAGAGAGAGAGAGAGAGAGAGAGAGAGAGGGCGGGGTGGGTGGGGGAGATGAGGGTGTGGAAGAGTTATAGGGAAGAGGTGAGCTGGACCACGGCTAGACTGAGAGGGATAAGGACGAGGGAGTGTTGCTTCACACACTGAAGCACGGCGTCGAAGATGTCTTGCCCACTGGTGGTGCCGTGCAATGGAACAAGCTGGAGAAACTTCTCATAAACCTGAAGGGCAGCAGTGACTCCACGAATGGGAATCGCCAGCTGGGCTGTGTCCTTTATGTCTATGCTCGCATCAAGAGCGGGAGAGAAGGCATAGAAATTTGAGCAACAGGTCTTAAGCAAGTCGTTCACGTTGCCTGACATATCCTCAATCGACGACAAATAGTGCGGGGTGAAAGGCTCACACTTTCAAAGGCAGAACGTTTTTCAGGACAGAGGGAGTCTGTCACAACCATGATGCACTCTTTGATAAAGTCCCCGTTTGTGAATGGCTTCATCCGGCTATTGCGGTCCGGATTGTTATATAAATATCAAACAGGGTGACGGGCCATGAGTTCGGACTCTGCGGGCCGGATCTGGCCCGCGGGCCGGAGGTTGCCCACCCCTGCGGTAGAGTAAGAAAAAGGAGGAGGAATAGCGGGAGGCGAAAGGGAAGAGTGGAGGGAGGGAAGAAAGGTTAGGGCCATTAGAGAAGAGGTCATAGGTCATAATGCCATCAGAACGAGAGGAAAAAGGGGAAGGAAACAAGGTTCAGGTGGTGACATTAACTACATCAGAACAATTAACCAACCTGCACCATACAAATAAACACATAAACAAACAAATAAACAAATATACACTCCTACTTTCTTTCCTTCTCCCCCTCCTGTACCTCCTCCACTAACTCACTTCCTCTTCTAACCATACCACTGAGTTTAAAATAAAGAATATGAGGATGAGAGAGGAGAGGAGGAGGCAGAGGGAGAAAGGGTGTCATAGAACCATCGCAGGGGCGGCGACGGGAGTAATAATGTCAGCAAAAAGAGGAGAAAACGGGGGAGGGGTCAGGCAGGGCTCAGGCTGGCTCAAGGGAGGGGGAGTGTGAGGTTATTGGGGAGGGTCTCATAGGAGGGAGGAGTGATATCAGATCGAGGGGGTCAGTGCCATCAAGGGAGGGGCAGAGGATGAGGGGGGTGGGGGGGTAAGGTTTCACGGGGCTGCGCGTCGGCAAACACAATATCCGGATCTGGCCTCGAAAGGAAGACTCGCCGAGGAACAGCCGGCCGTGTGTGTATGTGTGTGTGTGTGTGTGTGCCGCGAGCCGCCCCGCCACGCCCTTCGCCGCCCAGCACGCCCCGACCTGTTAGTTCCACCGTGTGCTTGTTGTCTGTCTCCCCGCTTGTGTGTGCGTCGCTGCGGGAGGCGCCGGGGGAGAGGCTCAGCGACCCGCGGGGCGAGAGAGGGAGGAAGTAGAGGTCACGTCCTACGCACCCACTCTCCTCCGTCCCTCCCTCCGCACTACGGTAAAAAAAGAAATAATGGATTGTCCATTAAACGTAATCCGTTTATGAGGATAAGCTACAAAGCTTATTGTGTGTGTGTGTGTGTGTGTGTGTGTGTGTGTGTGTGTGTGTGTGTGTGTGTGTTTATAATTCACCACGGCCTGATCACGAGTTAGACTCGCTTTTACCAGCAGGTACCCTCACGACATGAGCAAGTGCTCATTAATGTCGATCTCTGGGTACTGCCAGGACCTCACACACCACACACCCCATCCCCCTTTCTCAAGGGGGACAGTAACCACTCCTAGTCAACGGAAAGAATCCGGCCTGAGCGGGGCTCGAACCGCCGCCTGTTTGGCCGTGAAGCCTTGCAGCGCGGCGCTCTAACCGAGCGGTGTGTGTGTGTGTGTGTGTGTGTGTGGAGGGGTGGCTTGGGCGGAGTACGTTGCTTCCTGACTACCTGTGTGTGAAAGTTAGTTACAGAGTTGAGCATTTGACACTCAGGTGACTGAATAACTTAAGTTTCTGGCTGCACTGCAACACTCACTTGCAAACGGCTATCGGGGACCTTTGGATATAGTGTTTATATATATATATATATATATATATATATATATATATATATATATATATATATATATATATATATATATATATATATATATATATATATATTTTGCGAAGTACAAAACCTAGGGAATACAAGAAATCATGCCTGTTTGAGTTATGGTTAGGTTTTAAACACATGGCAATCAGCGGGTTATAACATTAGAAGAGGCATGTGTACACACACTGAGTACAAATCTGTATATCTTTGAGTTATCTTCAAACACATGTCATGCAGTAGAGAAAGAGATCATATTTTGAGACAGTCTCGTTACTGAGGAAGCATAAACTAATTTCTCGAGTGCAGAAATTGTGTAACTGTTTAGGTTATGGTAACATTGCGGGTATTTACAACCACATTACGAGCACCTTACAGCAAAGGTTAACAAAGAAAAAGCTTACGTGGTTGTCTCGATTGATTGGTCTATTGATTTATAAAGTTATTTGTATATGAAGATTAAAATGCAATGAACATGATTATGATATTACTTTATCGAGTCATCTACTTCATTCGTTTACGTTGTTCCACAACCTTATATATTTTTTCCTTCTCCCCCCAGTGAAAAAACGGCAAGGGTACCGCCAAACGCCTCGTGGTCAGCATGAATCCTCGAGTTCTGCTGGCAGTGTATGGAACGCTGAAGCCATGAGATTTGCAGTGGTGTTTAGGGTTCGGCCTCGCCCGTCCCGTGGGTCTGGCGGGCACAGCTGGGGGTCACATGGAGTCTGACGCGAGTATGATGCTTCGGTGCACCTGGGGCTGACAAGGTGGGGGATCCCGTGGCTGGGGGGAAGGACCACTTGCGAAGCCTCTTGGTGTATGGAAGGTCAGAAAGCCCACTTATCTCTCAATGCGTCACTCGGTCATGTGCTCGCCAGCCTCACCGCAACCACCACCACCATCACCACCTCCATCACCCCATCCTTCACTACCATCACAGCCACCCAGCCACGGCATCACAGAGGGAGATGCAAAGGTAACGTGCTTTGTGGCGCTTTATTTTTCCTGCATGAATACAACCTTTTTAGCTGATGGATGGAGAGTCGGCATCGTGAGTCACACCCGAGGAGAAGGAAACATATTTATTTATTTTCTTTAGGGAGGAATGAGGTGTTTGTTTGAAGAGTAGTGGTAATGAGACACACACACACACACACACACACACACACACACACACACACACACAAATATGTATGCTTTTGTGTGTGTGTGTGTGTGTGTGTACGCCTCTCATGTTATATAGTAAGTAATGAATAACAATTTTTTTTTTCTATTCACACCCTTCATTTTTCATGCCATTATATTTTCAATCAGCATGTCCTGGGAATGCAGCCAATCAGTTCCGCTACATATTCACACCTGACAAAATATTATATCAAAAAAAGTCCTCCGTTGGATTTTACAGTACAATTAAGTTAGCTCTGTTGGGACCTCCGGCACCTGGCGAAAATATTAGTCAAAGGGTAGCACGCGGGCTGGGATGAGGGAGAGGGGGTGGGGGCAAGACACAGGGGGTAAAAAGATAAGTGGATGCAAGGGACGAGGGGTGAGGAATGTATGAATAAATAAAGCATGAAGGAAAACTACAGCGCAGGGACAGGGGGAATGATCTCAGGATTAACTCGCAACAGATGTAAGCGCACCGGTGGGGAAGGGATGCAGGGCGACGGGTGAAGGAATAAATAAAGCATGGAGGAAAACTAGTGTAGAAAGGGCGAACGGATCTCCGGGTTAACTTACGCCAGTGGAGGGAAATCATTAATCCTTCAGATGAAAGAACGCCATGGCAAAGGTATGCACGAGGACGGATGGGAAATGAAAGTCCTCACAAAGCATGAAGAAAAAACTGTAGCGCAGGAACAAGACGAAGTGATCCCGGAATGAACTCACGGTGCGTGCAGTGAAACAATTAAGCCTCAACTGAAAGTACTGCCGTGGAAAAGGTAGGTAGGAGAGATGAGTAAATTAATAAATTATGAAGCAAATTTGTAACGCAGGAACAGGGCGAAATGATCCCTGGATTGACTGGTTAGTGCAGCGAGGCAATCAATCCCCCTGATGAATGTACCGCCATGAAAAAGTTAAGCAAAGCGCTCAGTAACAAATACCTTTTATATTAGAGCCAACACAAAGGGAATATTGATGCTTGGCTTTCGGGTGACAACCCGGTTCAATATAGACGAAATATGGACAAAGTATCCATCAGGTCCATGTGTGCTGTTGCTGATGAACGTGGCGGGACGGGAAGGCCGGCGATGGGGGAAGAGATGTGAGGAGTTCGCTGTATGTGTCTCTTGTAGCGACTGGCAGTACCTAGAAGGAACAAGCATACCATCACCTGCAGTGTAAGAGTAATGGCTGAAGGTGGTGATGATGCTGAAGCATATGCAGTATCCGTCCATTGGTGATTTACGCTGCGGGACAGGAATGTCAGCAATAGGAGGAGGACGTGGGGCGTGTGCCATGTATTGCCCCACCCGGCAGACACCTGTGTGGAGTCTTTGCTGCGTTGTAATTATATTTACTGACGTGTGGAAAGCTTGCTGTTATGCGTATTTCTACTAAAAAAGCAATGCCCAGAATTACAAATAACCCATCAGGGGCACTGACTGCGTGCCAATCGAGGCCAAAGTAATGAACGCCATTTTCAAAATGATTCAATGACCTTGTCATGTCCTGACGCAGTGACGAAACAACAGTTTATGAAAGCAGGATTTGGGCAGTTTTTATTTGTTGTTTTTTGTACCTACACTATTTTTTGCATTTGTTCTTTCCTAAGACCACCTCTGAAGAGAGGGTTGTGGAGGCCTCTCTTCTTTTTCGACATCCTAAGACCACCTATTTGAAGGGAGGATTGTGGAGGCCCCTCTTCTTTTTCGACATCCTAAGACCACCTATTTGAAGGGAGGATTGTGGAGGCCCCTCTTCTTTTTCGACATCCTAAGACCACCTATTTGAAGGGAGGATTGTGGAGGCCCCTCTTCTTTTTCGACATCCTAAGACCACCTATTTGAAGGGAGGATTGTGGAGGCCCCTCTTCTTTTTCGACATCCTAAGACCACCTATTTGAAGGGAGGATTGTGGAGGCCCCTCTTCTTTTTCGACATCCTAAGACCACCTATTTGAAGGGAGGATTGTGAAGGCTCCTCTTCTTTTCGGCATCCTATATATATATATATATATATATATATATATATATATATATATATATATATATATATATATATATATATATATATATATATATATATATATATATATGGCCACTGCCATATAATTATACCTTCTTTTAATTAATTTGTTATTGGACTGAACGCATTAAGCATAATTATCCACTTTAGTTGTCTATGCTGATGAGATGAACGCCTGATTGGTGCCTGAGGGCAGCTCAAGGCTTATGTGGGTGTGACAGATTGGCTGCGACTATGTTTCCCGCAGCACCAGTCACGCTGCTCCCTCGTCACTCACTTTGTGGCTGATCTGCTCGTGTCAGTTTCCTTGTACTGAGATAAGGACAAAGACTTTTATACGGAGCTGAGGGGGGTAGGGGCAGCCATCAAGATGCTCATCTTCCACATTCATCTCAAAGCCGATTTTCTTTTTTTGGGTAATTGGAGATGATGTGCGTATGTTGAATTCTCTGAACGGCTGAATGTGGCTGAGCGTAAAATTTCAGGGTGGCTGCACTGGATGAGATGGAGGAGAAACCCTCAAGATGCTCCTCGGTTACCTTTGGTGTAATCGTCTCATCGCGGTTTTCTCTAACCGCGAATGATTAGGTGTCTTGTATGTGCCGGGGATTCTCTGAGCGTTTGAGCAATGGTAACTGCTCGGCGGGTGTAGATGACGAGAAGGAAGGCTCAGGCGTCAAGATCTTCCTTTGTTTTCATATTGTAGCTTTATTTCCCTGCAGTGAGTTATTTAAGACCGAGGACTGTGGATTCAATAAGCGTTCACCTACACTGTTTTCTGCCTCATGCATTTTGTCTCACTGTCAGGAAGTTAAAAGCGGAACGAAGAGAAAGAGAGGATGAGGAAGGGAAGGAGGAGGGCTCTAAACTTATATATAGTCTTTCCGTCTGTTGGAAATCGTTTTGAAGCGTTGTAAGAGTGACTTGGATAATGAAAGTGTCCCTGTCGTGTAGCTGGGCACCACCTTCATCCCTCCACCTGAACCACCTCTCACTGTTGCCTCTACTCGTGAAAGAAAAAAACGGATAAACTGAGACAGATAGACAGACACAGAAAACAAAGGGGAGTGTTGAGGTATCTCTCGAAACATTTTTTTGATCTTTTGTTTTTGGGTCTTCCTCCTGAGTACTTTTTGTTAGGGGAGTGTTGCTGTGGGGTCTTTTTGTAGTACATGTGTGTTGTCTTTACTTGGCTCCTATGCCGTGGTTCTGTATTGAGTTACGTGACGTGTTATTGATACGTTGAACACATGCTTACATATAGAAATTGATATCAGGAAAAAGACTTATGAAAGATTTAAAACTCAGAGGATTAGGAGGCATCAACCCTGTCATCTTTGCCGCCACACCTGTCACCCTGCTTCCTCCTTGCCCGTCACCCATACTACCACGCATTCCCCACCTGTCTCTACGCCTGTCACCCCTTCCTTCACATGTTCTCCCTGGCTCCACTTGTGTCACCCCTCCCCCAACGCATGTCACCCCTTCCTCAACCTCTGCCCCCTCATCCTCCCCACCTGTCCTCTACCCTCGACTAATTAAGGGAGTACTGCAAGTTTTTCAGTTTTAATTTTTCATCAGATCCTTTCTGGAAACGAAAGAGATTATTAATGATGTAAATATAATATAAAGAATGTTTTGCAGGAATGGAATATTCATTGCATCAGTAGTACGTTGGGTTTCAGTTTCTGTGGTTGCTGAATAAGTAAAATAAAAGAAGAGAGAGAGAGAGAGA
This sequence comes from Eriocheir sinensis, assembly GCF_024679095.1. Classification (NCBI taxonomy): domain Eukaryota; kingdom Metazoa; phylum Arthropoda; class Malacostraca; order Decapoda; family Varunidae; genus Eriocheir; species Eriocheir sinensis. The sequence goes on from NC_066529.1 coordinate 6,592,469, forward strand.
GAGAGAGAGAGAGAGAGAGAGAGAGAGAGAGAGAGAGAGAGAGAGAGAGAGAGAGAGAAAAATTGATCACGGTAATCCTTTAGGATGTGACTGTAGGGAAGTTACATTTTTGGATAGAGGAATTAGAAGGAAATAGAGGAAAAAATAATGAGAGCATGAGGTTCTCCCACACGGATTATAGTTATAAATCTTCAGCTGACTGCATTACGCTCTTTCAATCATATAAATTTTAAACGTTCGAGGAAACTAGCCACCTGTCGCGACAAGTCCCGCAGGTCTCTTTAGAAACTTCGCTTCTTACCCCACGGCGCAGTTCAGACCAACTGGGTCTTGTTAGCAACCAACCGTTCTTGCTGGCACTTACAAGATCGCATTTACCGAGGGAGAGAGTTGGCTTAAGCCAGTTGCGTTCGTCTCTGTAGCAGTGTCAGGAGTGAACTTAGAAGTGAACCTGCAGGTCCGATCTTCTGGCCCGACAGCATATAGGACTGGCATAGACTCTGTGCCATGGCACAATGAAGCAGTATATCCCGGAACTTTTGGGAGTTAGTAATGGCTGGCCGTATCCAGTCAACACTCCATGTTTCTATACGGTACTTGTGTACACAGGAACTGAAGAAAATTATTAAAAAAAGGGAAATACATCTTGGGGAGATGAAGTATTGGAAAGAAGAGGATGAATCGTAGCGGCACCGGACTCCTCCAAACATAATGATACTCATAAAAAGTCAACTAACTACTGTTCATTGTTGTGGAGTAAGGAATAAAGTTAAGCTGAAGCAGAAAAAGGAGAAGAAAGACTCTTAAGGGGCATCAGCTCGCCCAGACCGTCCCCGCTCCTGCCACCACGTTCCTCCGTCCCTCTCGTTAACAACAAATGGCACCGCGCGAAGGAAACTTTTTCTGCTTCAAGACAAGTTTGGCAAGTCGAGGGCGAGGCTAAAACATCGCCTCTCGTTCATTCCGCACTCACACACGCCTTGTTTTTACCGTGCGCGATATTTGCTTTACTGTTTAGATGTGGTTGAAAAACTAAATGAAGTGAACATGTATTAATGATTAGTACTGACTCAAATCCAACCCAGCCCAACCTAGTACAACGCAGCACAACACAACGCAAGGTGCTACTTTTTGTACGGCTCAGGGACACTAGGAGTTCCTCCCCCCACCCCCCACCTACAAAACAAACAGGCACTTTCTCTTACTGTTTAGCTCTGTTTTTTTCTCTCACACACGCACTCCATACACCTCTCTCTCTCTCTCTCTCTCTCTCTCTCTCTCTCTCTCTCTCTCTCTCTCTCTCTCTCTCTCTCTCTCTCTTCTGGACCAAATGGACGGACGTAAACTCCCGTAAATTCCGCTGGTGAGGGAGTGAAGGAGTGAGTTAATCTGGAACATGTGGTGGTGGTGACGGTGGTGGTGGTGGTGACGGTGGTGGTGGTGGTGACGGTGGTGGTGGTTGCAGCTGCTCGCTTTGCCCCCCTAATGGACGTGTTTGGCTCAGTCCCGGCAGAGAGAAAGAATAGTGTGTCGTTGTAAGCTGCGAGCGAGAGAGAGAGAGAGAGAGAGAGAGAGAGAGAGAGAGAGAGAGAGAGAGAGAGAGACGACCCCCCCCCAAAAAAAAAAAAAAAAAAACACGACAACAGCTCTTGGACTCTTAGGTATTCCCAGCTCAGTGTGAAAAACATAGCGATGCAGAGTTCTAATTAATTAAGAGCGACGGGAGAAAAACAACGACGAAAGAAAGGTTGATAAGGATTGAAGATGTGGGTGAATAAGACATGATATGAAAACAACAACCGCAGCCAATCAGTCATTCCAGCTAGGTACATGTCTAAAAAATGATTACGCCGAAAAAAATGAGAGGAAATGAAAGCAAGACACGGAAGAACGAAGCAGAGGAAACAGGTGACACAAAGTAGACAAAATGAGAGAAAAAAACTGCCACAAACCTTTTAATCTTGTCAGCCACATTTTTGAAGAAATACGCTCAACTGTTAGGAGAGAACGATATAAAAGTGACGAAGGAAACAAAAAGTAACATTGATAAGAATAACAGATGACGCAAAATAGACATAATGAGAGAAAAAATCCAGGCACAGTCTTTTAATCTTTCCACCTACATTTCTGAAAATAGATACGCCCAGCCGTTAGGAGAGAACGAAAGAAAAGTAACGGAGACCAAAAAGACAGACTGTTAAACGCAAAAAACACGATGAGAAAGAAAAAAATGATAACCCTTACGTCAGGCCAGCTACATGTTTGAAAATACATATACAGACCTCCAGGAAGAAAGAACGAAAGAAAAGATAAAATGAAGAAAAAAGAAACATTGATATGGACAACTGAGGACTCAAAATATATATTAGAAAAAAAAATGCCACAATCTCTGAAGTCGTCCGGGATATACGTCTGAAAATAGATGTCAGACCTTTCAATAACGAGCGAAAGGTAACGAAGGAAACAAAAATAAAGATTGATGAGGATTACAGAGAACTCAAAATATCTAGGAGACAAACCTCGCCACAGTCTTTCAGTCTTCGCAGTTGCAGTCTGAAAATAGATGTCAAACTTTTTAAAGAAACGAAAGGAAGAAGAAAGAAGTGAAGAAAAATGCAACGAAGGAAACGAAAAGAAAGTGATAAGAATGACAGAAGAATCAGAGTCCGAGGGAAAAAAAAAAACTCGCCACAGTCTGCAATCTCTCCTGCGATATGTATAAAAATAAAGGAGTCAAACTTTTTATGAAGCCGAAAGTGAAATAACAAAGAAAACAACAACAAAAATAGACTAATAATGATAACAGAGAACTCAAAATATCTAAGAGAAAAAAAACTCGCCACAGTCTGCAATCTTTCCTGTCTGTATGTATAAAAATAAATGAGCCAAACTTTTTATGAAGCCGAAAGTGAAATAACGAAGAAAACAACAACAAAAATAGACTGACAAGGATAACAGAGGACTCAAAATATATAATAATAAAAAATAAAAAAAACGCTTCAGCCTTTCAATCCCTCCAGCTGCATGCCCAAAAATATAGGAGCCTAACTGTTTATGAAGCCGAAAGTGAAATAACGAAGAAAACAACAACAAAAATAGACTGATAAGGATAACAGAGGACTCAAAGTATATAAGAAAAAACAAACAAACTCGCCACAGCCTTTCAATCCCTCAAGCTGCATGCCCAGAAATAGATGAGCCAAGCTTTCAAAGAGAACGAAAGAACATTAACAAAGAAAACAAAAACATACTCACAAGGATAACGGACGAAGCAAAATAGATAAAACGAGAGTATCAAACCAGAACTCTTGTCATTATAGTTGCATGCCCGAAAATGTAAAAGCAAACTTCTATTAAGAGAGAACGAAACAAGTTAACGAAAAAAAACAAAAAGGATTGATAAGGATAACAGAGGATTCAAAATATCCAGAAGAAGAAAAACCTCCCCACAATCTCTCTTTCAGTCTCCTCAGCTGCATGTCTGGAAATAAACACGGCCGACTTTTAATCTGGCGGCGCGGTTCATTCTTCCCAAACTTTGAGCCACACTCGACGCGTAATGTCGCTCACAAGCCCGACAATAAGCGACGCCCGAGTGAGCCCAGTTAACGAGGCCTCGGGCGGGGCAGGTACAATACACAGGTGCTCGGGAAGGTGCGGGAGAGGAGAGAGGAGGAGGGGGAGGAAGGGAGTGTATGACGGGGAGGCAGGCAGTGTGGGATGGCAGACAGACTGGGGTGAGAAGGAGGAAGGGAGTTTGGGACGGGGTAAAGGGGGCAGGCAGTGTGGAGCGACAGATTGAGGGAGAGTGGGAGGTAGGAAGTGTGGGACAGGAGTGAGGGAGGCAGGGAGTGTAGGAAGGAAGTAAGGGAGGCAGGAACAGTGGGACGGGGTTAAGGGAGGTAGGGAGTGTGGAATGAGAGAGAGACGGGGGGTGAGAGAGAATTAGGGAGTATGGGACTGAGAGAGACGGTGGCTAAGACCGAAGGACAGAACAGACGCAAGGGTGGAGAGGGAGGAAAGGCGTGTAAGGAGAAAGACAAGAGGTGATAAGGAAAATAGGTTTGAGGAAGGGGCATATTGCTGATGACAGATTCGAAGATGGAGGAAAGAAGGGGAGGTAGCAGAGCGAGATGGAGAGGTTGCAGATGGAAGTATAGATTGGAGGTAGGGAGGCGAGAATAAAGGGAAAGACGGGAGAAGACAAGGAAGAGAAAGAGACAGAGGGAAGTTGGAGAAGAAAAGGAGGTAACATGCATGGAGGAAGGAAAGTTAGTAGGTTATAGGAAAGTGGAGAAAGGGAGGAAGGAAGACAAGAAGGAAAGGAAGGAATCAAACAAGCATGCTAATTAGCGAGCAAGCAAACAAGTAAGGAAAGAAAAAATGAAAAAAAAAACAAATGAAGGGAGAGAGGGGGATGGAGGAAAGAAGAGAGGGCGCGAGGGAGGAGAGAGGATGGATGGGAGGAAAAGATGGACGGGGAGAAAAGGAAGGCGACAGAAATCGGGAGGAAAACAGAGAGGAAAGAAGGGAGGAAAGATGAAGGAAGTGCAAGAGGTCAGAAGGGATGGATGAGGTCATTTCTTGAGTTATGTGTGGCCCAGAAAGCAGTTTTTTGGGAGGTGGGAACTTTTCATAATATCCGGTGTCATCTTAACTTTATTTCGGTGTGTGTGTGTGTGTGTGTGTGTGTGTGTGTGTGTGTGTGTGTGTGTGTGTGTGTGTGTGTGTGTGTGTGTGTGTCTTTAAATAAACACGTAGCCTCCAAAACATGTACGGATTCACTAAAAACGCATAGAAAATAATTAACCAACATTCTTCTTTCCTTTTTTTACAACAACAACGACTACACACACACACACACACACACACACACACACACACACACACACAACTTGTAGCCTCCTCGTCAGATGAACTACAACAATAATAATAATAAGTCATAATGATTCGAGACAGCCCAGGACTAATTTGAATCCTCGTTACAAGCTGAGGCTGCGAGAAGGAGGAGGAGGAGGAGGAGGAGAAGGAGGAGGAGGAGGAGGAGGTCAGGATGGGAGGTGAGAGGAAATGAGAGGAGGAAATATGGGGAGGAATAATAAGTAGAGGAGAAGAGAGAGGAAAAATGTAGGTCAGGTCATAGAAGAGAGAGAGAGAGAGAGAGAGAGAGAGAGAGAGAGAGAGAGAGAGAGAGAGAGAGAGAGAGAGAGAGAGAGAGAGAGAGAGAGAGAGAGAGAGATGGGGGGGGGGGGTTGCAAGCTGTTTCTCTCGACTCTGAGGAACACAAGTTATGATAATCCAAGCATCGTTATACAGACCAAGGTAATCATAATCCTCCTCCTCCTCCTCCTCCTCCTCCTCCTCTTTCTTATGCTGCCGATCCTAGCAAGCATTATGACGGACTAGACGACCCGACGTGTGTGTGTGGAGAGAGAGAGAGAGAGAGAGAGAGAGAGAGAGAGAGAGAGAGAGAGAGAGAGAGAGAGAGAGAGAGAGAGAGAGAGAGAGAGAGAGATTCTGTATTCCCTTTGAGTAATTAACACATCTTCATCTCGTCAGTATAATTCCGGAACCAATCAGTAAATAATTATAGTGAGCCGCGCGTGTGAGGCCCAGCAGCTGCTTCCCGAGTGTGTGTGTGTGTGTGTGTGTGTGTGTGTGTGTGTGTGTGTGTGTGACCGAGGAGGGAAGGAAAAGTGAAGCCTAAGAAAAATAAGAAAAGAAAGACATCCTACACTAGAGAGACAAAGAGGAGGAGGAGGACGAGGAGGAGGAGGACGAGGAAGAGGAAGAGGTATGTGGAAGATGAGGAAAGACTTCAAGTGGGAAAGCATTAAGGTGGAGTTGGATTAGTGAGTGAAAGTGTAGAAAGAAAATGGAGGATGGGAGTGAAAGGGAAAGAAAATGGAGAGAAGGAAGGGTATTGAATGAATGAATGAATGAAGGATGAAAGGGGAGAGAAGGAAGGAATAGAAAGGAGGGAAGGAAGAAAGGAAAAAAGAAAGGATGGGAAGGGGAAATAAAGGAAAACTAAGGAGAGGGAGGAAGGAAGAGAGCGAAAGAGAGATGAGAGAGGAATTTGCAATACGAGGAAGACGAAATTATAAGGAAGCAAAGAAAGAAGCAAAGAAGGGAGGAAGGAAGGAAGGAAGGAAGCAAGCAAGCACAAATGAGTAAGACAGTGAATCACGGTTATCAATCAATTATTTACAGTCTTACTTTTGCCATCATTATCCTCCATTTTTGCTTCATTTACTCCTTTTTAATTCCTCTCCTTCCTCTTATTATCTCTCTTCATCATCTCCTCTCATCCTTCCTCGCATAAGTTTCATCTTTTTTTTTGTCTTCTGTCATCGTTGTGCCCATTCACTTAAGTTTATGTTCTGCCTCATTTTTTTTCATCTAATTCCTCCTCCTTTACTCCTTCCTCTTCATTCTCAAATTGCCCTTTTACTACTCTCCTTCCCTCCCTTTTCTTTTGCCAAACTTCCTTTCTTGCTCTTTCTTTTAATATTGCGAGGTAATCTCCATTCGCTTACATTTCTGTTTTATATATTTTTCTTTCCGTCTCCTTTGCTCCCTCTTTTGTCTTGCACTTCAGGTTCGTTTTCATTCGTTTTTCCTTCTCCTCCTGTTCTTCTTGTTTGTTTTCTTCTTTCTTCTCTTGTTTCTTTAATGTTTCTTTCATCAGGGACTGAACTCGCATCGTGCCCACCTAACCCGCTCAAACATCCGGCCGAAAATTCTTGCCACAAACTCAGCAAGAATTTGGCATTAATATTTTTATAAGAGTATCAGCATGTCACACAAATATATTTCTCTTCTATTGATTGATGGAAATGAAGGGAAACGTACAAAATATTTAGAGTTACAAATATTTGGCTGCTACAAAAATACGTCTTCTCGGTTAGTTAGGGTGTATTTACAATTGTATCGCGATTCCTTACCCTCTAGAACCCTTGGTAATGGATCTGTCTCTTGTTAGCATGGAACTGGAAACACACACACACACACACACACACACACACACACACACACACACACACACTGTTATTTTTTTGTAATAGTAGTAGTGGCTGTAGTAGTAGTAGTAGTAGTAGTAGTAGTAGTAATAGTAGTAGTAGTAGTAGTAACAGTAGTAGCAGTAGTTGGAAAAGGGAATAAAAATAATGAAAAAAGGGTATGTATGCTCTCTCTCTCTCTCTCTCTCTCTCTCTCTCTCTCTCTCCTCACCCGGTGACAGGATGAAAGAGGCAGACTGAGAGAGAGAGAGAGAGAGAGAGAGAGAGAGAGAGAGAGAGAGATGGGGGGGCCGGGCGAAATGGTAGACTTCATTGGCGCGCCGGATCGAGTTAATGTATGCTGTGTGTGTGTGTGTGTGTGTGTGTGTGTGTAGCCGTGTTTGTCGTGGGGGCTCGTAGTTGTGCTTTACTGGCTGGAAGTTTGAATTTTTACTGTTTAAGCTGTTTGTCTCGCTTCCCGGAAAAAAAATGGCGTTTGGCAAGCGGTGTGGTTAAAAAATTCCTTGTGTGTGTGTGTGTGTGTGTGTGTGAGAGAGAGAGAGAGAGAGAGAGAGAGAGAGAGAGAGAGAGAGAGAGAGAGAGAGAGAGAGAGAGAAATCTCTAGTTAGCTGGGTCTTCGCTTAGCTAGTTAGTCAGACTTTTCATTAGTTATTCCGGCGGAGGAAAATAGGTGAAGGGAAGCGTGGGCGGCTCAGGGGAACTGAAGCAAACGAAGGGAAATTTTCGAATCAGAATTATTCCAGCCAATGAACTTAATTAGAATAAATGCTAAAAAGAATATTAAGGGAGATTCAGGAGCCATTTTCGAATAATTGAATTTCCACGTATATGAACACGAATAATCATCCATTAATAATTTTTAATAGCTCTGATTTGTTATAATGTGAAACCCTTTGACCAGCTCACTCACGCGGATGTAAATAAAAAGCCGGAATTAGCAGCAGCGTTCCTCGGCCATTGGTTATCGTATTGTTAGAGGTAATGGAGTGGTGTCTGGGCTTGACTCCCTTCCAACAGCGCAATACCAGGCTCATGGAACAAACAGACAGGCGGATCGGGAGGTCTTTGTTTGCAGGTGAGGAGGTAAGTTGGTTGGCAGACAATTGGTTCGGCAGGTAGGTAGGTAAGTAGGCTGGTTGGTTAGTAGGTTTGTAGCTGGGTAAGAAAGTGAATGCGGAATTGTTCACCATGGCGGACGTCAGTGTACGAAGTGTATTTGTGAACTGCAAGAAATGGGGTCCGGGTCCTGCCGCATTACCGTCCGCCGGGTCATTTTCTCTCAGTTATCCCTATGTCCGGCAACGACAACAAAGAACAGAGAGAACACAAAGGGAAAACAAAGCACACCGGATCCTTCTTCTTTGCGGTCAACTTTCCCTTCCTCCGTTATCACAGCCGCCGCCACTGTGCCCACCCCTGGCTGTGTACTGGCGGTGGTGGTCGTGCTAGATGGGGTGTCAGTGGTTGTTCTAGTTGTGGTTGTGGTGGTTGATGCTATGGTGGTGGTGGTTGTGGCGATAATAGTGACAGTAGTAGTATATAGTAGTTGTGATAGTGGTGGTGGTGCTGCTCGTGGTGGTGATGTTAGTGGATTTGCTAGTTGTGGTAGTGGTAGTTGTGGTAGTAGTGGTAGTTGTGGTAGTTGTGGTAGTGGTAGTTGTGGTAGGTGTGGTAGTAGTGATAGTTGTGGTAGTGGTAGTTGTGGTAGTTGTGGTAGTACTGGTAGTTGTGGTAGTGGTAGTTGTGGTAGTTGTGGTAGTGGCCTTAATGGTGGTGGTTGTGGTTATAGTGGTAATAGTGACAGTAGTAGTAGTGATGTTATTGTTGGTGGTGGTGTTGACGGTTATTATAGTGGCAGTTGTAGTAGTAGTTGTAATGGTGGTGGTGGTGGGTGGTGGTTGTGGTTGGCTGACCGGGGGGGAGCGCCGCCGCCCAATATGGCCGTGATCCCCGCGGCTCGTTATGCCCTCCGTAAACATGGCCAATTGGCTGTTCTGGGCGCCGGCATAAAGGCGCCGTGCATGCTGCTCGCACCCGCCGCGGAATTATGGCTAAAACATGACCCGGTTAGACCCTTCACCAACGCCTGGCGGGCCGAAGAGCGCAGGCCATGGCGAGGGCAGGCTGATACGGAGTGGCTGGCAACTCCCTATTTCACCTCCTGAGTGTATAGAGGAGGAGGAGGAGGAGGTGGAGAAAGAGAAGGAGTTGAAAGAGGAGGAGGACGAGGAGGAGGAGGAGGATAAAGGGACAAGGGGAGAATTCGTAGGGATGCTGTTATGAGATAGGAAATGAATGGTATAAGAAAAAGAAAAACAAAAAGTGACAGGAAAGAAGGTGTGATGTTGACTCTGAGATATTAGACATTTAGGGATCCCATCATAGGCATATATAAGATGACTGAATCTTCTCGTCTTCTACGTCTTTCTCCTCTTCTACCTCCTCTACTTTTCCCTTTTCCTCCTCCTCCTCCTCCTCCTCCTCCTCCTCCTCCTCCTCCTCCTCCTCCTCCTCCTCCTCCTCCTCCTCCTCCTCCTCCTCCTCCTCCTCCTCCTCATCTTCCTTTAATCTATTCTACAGTTGAAAGAAAGGCTTCAGGAATAGATTTAATCGCTAAGGCCGGCAGTCTCATTATAAGGTTATAGACTTTCTAGGGTCTCTCCTTCCATATGTCCAAGTTCCTCGTCCTCTTCTCCATCTTTCTCTCCTTTTCCTCCCCCTCTTCCTCTTTTTCCTTCTTCGCCTCGTCTGCTTCCTCCCTCGCGCTCCACTCCTTCGCTTTGCTTCTCTTTGTGTATTCTTTCTCGTTTCATGTCTTCTCCTCCTCCTTCCCCTCCTCTTTCTTCTCTTTGCCTCCCTCCCGACTTAGCCTTCCGACCCTCCTTCATCCTCTGTCAAATTCGTTATTGAAATTTTAGAAGTCAAGAGAAACGAAGGCGACGAACGTACATTCTGAAGGTAAACACGTGATGCAAGTTTTTGGGCCTTGAAGATCTTCGCCGCGCCGGTCCGCGTAGAGGCGAGTCTCTTTGATGCTTTTGAGATCCGCCTTTGACAACGCGAAGGCCGTTGGATAAAGAACGAGACCGGCGATTAAATGTCTCGATGTGAATAATAATGCTAAAACTACTACTACTGGTTCTGCTGTTGCTTCTACTACTACTACTACTACTACTACTACTACTACTACTACTACTACTTTTAAACTAACATGTTATTTATGTATGCTCTTCAATAGTGTCATATATTTGTGTTTTCTGTTGTCCATTCGTTCCTCCTTCTATATTCTCTTACTTTCCTTCTTTACTTCCTTTTTTCCTCCCTCCCTCCCTTCCTTCCTTCCTTCCTTCCTTCCTTTATTCATTCCTTTCTTCCTTCCATCCTACTTTCCTTCTTTCCTTCCTTTCTTCCATCATCCCTTCCTTCCTTTCTTCCTTCCCTAACAACGAGTCTACACTGCTCAGCTCCATCCCACCATCCCTTCACTAATGACAAAAATGTATCTATTGAAGTGTAAGTTTAGCCAAAAATATGCAGAGGAAGTATTGGCAAGTTATAAAATCCACACACACGTATAAAGTTTGTGTCATGTACCGAGAGCTTGTTATTGATAAAACCTGTGGGTGTTAATTGAAAGTCACTCTTGTGTTTTTATCTCCACATTAAAACTAATAAAAAACAATATATTTCCCACTATTTGTATCTATTGATGTTTGTCTGTTTTTCTCTATCTTTTTATCTGTATCTTTCTGTATATATAATTTACCTATCCATCTGTCTATCTATCTATCTATCTATCTATCTATCTATCTATCTGTCTTTCCGTAGGTCTTTTTATATATCTTTATTTATCTATATCTATCTGTCTATATATATCTGTTTATCTATCTGTATCTATATGTTCTACTCTCTGTCTGTCCGTGCCTCTATCATTCCATCCCTCTCTGTCTGTCTCTCGGTCCGTCTGTCTGTATTTCTATCCGTCCATTCTTTCGCTTTTGCATTAGCAGATATATTACAGCAGAGTGATGGCACGATAAAAGGCTCACAGGTGTAATTAGTGATTAATATGCATCCTGGTAGCCTTGGCAGAGGTGACCCAGTGCTGGACTGTGTGTGGTGATGATGCGGTGTGGTGGTGGCTATGGTGGTATGGTGCTGGTAATGGTATGGTATTAGTGTAGTTAGTAGTGGTGGTGCTGATGGTGGTGATGGTTTTGGTGGTGGTGGTGCTGGTGTATTTAAGTGTTTGTGGTGGTGGTGGTGGTGGTTGTGATGATGGTTGTGTTTCAGTATGGTGCTAGTATAGTTAGAGGTTGTGCGGTGATGATTAGCGATATTTGGTGGTGGCGGCTGTGTGTGTGGTGGTATGGTGGTAGTAGTGGTGGTTGTGGTGGTGTTGCTGGTGGTGGTAGTCATGCCCCGCTAGCCCACAGCTCCCCGAAGCTAACTTTATCTTCAAAAGGGAATTTGTAAACCGCATTGAAGAACTTCCTGAGAGTATTAAAAGAACCACGGGCCGAGGAAGGCGCAAGGGAGGGAAGGGAGGATGTTGGGGAGACTTTAAGACGGAGGGAGGGAAGGAGAAGGAAGGGAGGAAACAAAGTGAACTATAGGTTAGAGATGAAGAGAAGAAGAGAAGGGGGAGAGAAATCAAAGGGGAAAGCGGTTAAAGAAGAAGGAAGGGAGAAAAGAAAGAATTGTACGATAGAGATGAAGAGAGGAGGGGAGGGAGGAGAGAATAGGGGAAAGCGGTTAAAAAAGAAGGAAGGGGGAAAAGAAAGAATTGTACGGTAGAGATGAAGAGAGGAGGGGAGGGAGGGGATAGCAGAGGAAAGCGGTTAAAGAAGAAGGAAGGGAGAAAAGAAAGAATTGTACGATAGAGATGAAGAGAGGAGGGGAGGGAGGAGAGAATAGGGGAAAGCGGTTAAAAAAGAAGGAAGGGAGAAAAGAAAGAATTGTACGTTAGAGATGAAGAGAGGAGGGGAGGGAGGAGAGTATAAAGAGGGGAAAGAGGTTTAAGAATAAGGAAGGGAGGAAAGAAGGAGATTTGTACGTTAGAGATGAAGAGAGGAGGGGAGGGAGGAGAGTATAAAGAAGGGAAAGAGGTTTAAGAATAAGGAAGGGAGGAAAGAAAGAGAATTGTACGGTAGAGATGAAGAGAGGAGGGGAGGGAGGAGAGTATAAAGAGGGGAAAGAGGTTTAAGAAGAAGGAAGGGAGGAAAGAAAGAGAATTGTACGGTAGAGATGAAGAGAGGAGGGGAAGGAGAGACAATAGAGAGAAAAGCGATTTATGAAGTAGGGAGGAAGGAGGCAAGGAAGGAAGAAAAGTAAGTGGGCTGCGAGATAGTCAAGAGAGAGAGAGAGGAGGGAAGGGAGGAAAGAAAGAAGAAACTTGGACTGTAAAATTGGGAGGGAAGGAAGAAAAAAGACCAAAGACTGTATGATAGGGAGAGAGAAGGGAAGGAAGGGAACAGAAAGGTGAACTGTAAGGCAGGCAGACAGAGAGGTAAGGAAGAAGAGATGGAATAAAAGAAGTAGAGAGGTGGAAGGGATAGAAGGAGAAAATCTGGACTCTGGTAGGCAGGTTGAGAGGGAGGGAGGAAGGAAGGGAGGGAAGATGTGAGGAAACTTTCTATGTGTGTTATGTAATATGAAGAGAGAGAGAGAGAGAGAGAGATAACCCTCAATAAGTACTGTTTTTAAGGCTGAGACGCGCCAACCCATCATGTTAATTGGTTAAGGTCACAGCTGGCGGGGTCACGAGGTCATCCGTGGGGTGGGTCAGGTGTGCGGGGCCGCTGCAATCAGGGTCAGGTCAGGATCACGTGACAGGAAGAGCGATGACCCCCACGGCGACTTGCGGGCCATAAATCATAGGCGGACGACCTCTAATGACGTGATTAGACAGTTACCTGCGTGTCACGGCTTCATCCCGCTGTGTATCCCGCCTTTTTGTTCCTCCGTCCCTCCCTGCCTTCCTTCTCTCCATGCCTTCCTCCTTCCTTCCTTCATTACTCATTACCTTCATCCTTTCTTTCCTCCCTCTTCTTTCCTTCTATCCATACCTTCCTCCTTCCTTCATACCTCCTCATTACCTTCATTCTTTCTTTATTTCCTTTTCCTTCCTTCTCTCCATACCTTCCTCCTTTCCTTATTCCTTCCTCCTTACCTTCATCCTTTCTTTCCTTCCTCTTCTTTCCTTCTCTCCATACCTTCCTCCTTCCTTCATACCTTCCTAATTACCTTCATTCTTTCTTTATTTCCTTTTCCTTCCTTATCTCCATACCTTCCTCCTTTTCTTCTTCCTTCCTTATCACCGTGATCCTTTCTTTCCTCCCTCTTCTTTCCTTCTCTCCATGCCTTACTCCTTCCTTCCTTCATTCCTCTTTACCTTCATTCTTTCTTTATTTCCTTTTCCTTCCTTCTCTCTATACCTTCCTCCTTCCCTTATTCCTTCCTCCTTTCTTTCCTTCCTCTTCTTTCCTTCTCTCCCTCCCTCCCACTTTATCTCCATCCTTTCTTTCCTTCCTCTTCTCTCCTTCTCTCCATACCTTCCTCCTTCCTTCACACCTTCCTCCTTACCTTCATCTTTTATTTTCTTTCTCTCCTTTTCTTCTCGCCATTCTTTACTTCATTCCTTCCCCGTCACCTCCATCCCTTCTTTCATCCCTCTTCTTTCTTTCTTCCATTCCTTCCTTATTACCTTCATCGTTTCTTTCTTCTTCCTTCCTTCTGTCCATTCCTCATTACCTCGACTCCTTACTTATTACTCCTGTCCCTTCTTTCCTCCCTCTTCTTGCTCTCTCCCCATTCTTTCCTCCCTTCTTCACTCTTTCCTCCTTTCTTCATTCCTTCCTCATTACCTTCATCCCTTATTTCCTCCCTCTTTCTTTCTTTTTTCCATTCTTTTTTTTGTTCTTTTCTTCCATTCTTTCTTCATCATCTCTCCACCCTTTCTTTTTTCCCCTTCATTCATCCTTCATTATATTCATCCTTCCTTCATTACCTTCATCCTTCCTTTTTTCCCTTCCATTCTTTATTTCAATATCTCCATTCTTCTTTCTTTGCATCCACTGTTGCATTCTTTCTGTCGCTCCATTCTCCTTCATTATCTCCATCCTCCCTTCTTCTGTACTTTCCTCTCTTTGCTTGGTAGTTCCTTCCTTCTTTCCGTCCTTCCCTTCATTCTTCCTTCATTTTCACTTCCTCTGTACCTTTCTCTCTTTGCCTGTTAATTCCTTCCTTCCTTCCTTCCTTTCCTTCATTCTTCCTTCATTATCCGTTTTCACTTCCTCTGTACCTTTCTCTCTTTGCTCGTTAATTCCTTCCTTCCTTTCCTTCATTCTTCCTTCATTATCCGTTTTCACTTCCTCTGTACCTTTCTCTCTTTGCTCGTTAATTCCTTCCTTCCAACCTTCCATTTTTCCTTTCTACTTTCCACCTCGCCAACACAACATTTCATAAACACAAACACGGAAGAGGGGGAATGATTTATTTCTCGTCCCTCGCACGCTGTCCTCACGCTCCTGACCTTTAAAGACAATATAGCTAATAGTGCATCGAGCTCTTAATTAATTCCTCTGGGTTGTTGTAAAGTTAATCAGTAAGAGGGCTAGAAAGGACAGCCTGGCGGGGGTCATCCTCATCCTCGGCTGCTCTAAGGCCGAGGATTACTGTGGAGTCGTCGCCGCCGACATCGACCCACCTGGTGACGTGTAATTGTTTCAGAAGATTTATGGTGTCCGAGCTCCGAGGCGTCATGTTATGTATTCCCCTTGGCCACAGCGACGACCCTTCCTTCCCCGTTGGTGTGGGTCCGCTCCTTTGCAGTCCTTTATTATCTTTTCCTCTTTCTTCTCCTTCCTTTCTTCCAGCACTTCTCCTTTCCTTCTTTTCTTTCCTTCCTTCCTCTCTCCTCTTCCTCTTTACTTTCCTCCCTCCCTTTCCCTGTCTGTCCGTCCTCTGCACTTCTCTATCTTCCTCCACTTCTTTCCCTTCTTCCCTCATTTTGTGTAAATTTCCGACCTCTTCACATCTCCATTTTCGTTTCCTTCTTCCTTTCTTTCCTCTCTTCCCTCCCTCTCTGTGTCTGTTCGTCCTTTGCACTTCATTATTTTCCTCGTTCCCTC
Organism: Eriocheir sinensis; assembly: GCF_024679095.1. Taxonomy (NCBI): domain Eukaryota; kingdom Metazoa; phylum Arthropoda; class Malacostraca; order Decapoda; family Varunidae; genus Eriocheir; species Eriocheir sinensis. The sequence continues at coordinate 6,607,623 of NC_066529.1, forward strand.
TCTCCTTTCATCTCGCCTTTTCGATGTCTGTTGTTTCTCTCCTCTCCTCCTTCTTCCCCTCTTTCCTTTCCTCCCTTCCTCTGTGTGACCATTCTCTGCACTCCTCTACCCTCCTTCCCCTGTTTCCTTTCTTCCATGGTCTTCTTCACTTCTCTGCTCAATTTTCCTTACTTTTTCCTCACTTCCCTTCCTCTGTGTGTGTCCAGCCTATGTACTCCTCTATTTTATTTTCCTCTTTCCCCTTTTTTCTGTTTTCCTTCTATCTTTGTGTATGTCCATCCTTTGCACTCCATCTTCCTTTTCTTTCTTCCTTCTCTCCCTTTCTCCCTTCTTGACTTGAACATTTTCGCCTCACTTTCTTCCTCCTGTTCTCCCTTTTCTACCTCGTTTATACATTTTTTTACAGCAGAGGAGACAGTTTAAGGGCGTAAAAAAAAGAAAACAATAATGAAAAAAAAAGCCCGCTACTTACTGCTCCTGAATAGAGTAGAGAGGAGTGGTCAAAAGGATAAATCAATTGCTTCTCTTTCATATTCTTTTCTTCCCCCTACTCTGCCTTTCTGTCTTCCATCCTCTCGCTTCCCATTCTCCTGTTTCCCTTTCTTCTGCCCTCCTTTTACACCTCCTTTGTACACGTGTCTAGCCAATCTTACTTTACTCCTGTACCCTTTTGTTTTTCTTACCCGTTTTCCTTCCTCCTGTCTCCCTTCCTCCTGTCTCCCTTCCTCCTGTTTCCCTTCCTCCCATTCTCCCTCACTCTTTGCCTTTGGTCCTCTCTCTTTTCTTTCCTTTCAACCTTGCTTCTTTCCTATTAAATACATGCACTCCATTTTCCTCTCTTAAAACTTCTCCCTCACTCCCTCCTTCTTCCTCCTCCCTTCCTTCTTCCCATCTTCCTTTGTTATGTACATACTCTCGTTCCCCTCCCCCTTCATACCCTCCCTACTATCTTCCCTCCCTCCCTGCTCTCCTTAATGCTTCATACATGCTCCCTCTCTCCCTTTCCCCATTGTCGCTGTCTTCCTCCCTTCCTTCTTTCCTCGCATCCCTCGTCATTTATGCACACCCTTCCGCCTCCCCTTCTCCCTTAATGCACTCCCTGGACTCACTCTTAACCGCCATCCCATTATTTCTTCCTCATTTCGTGTCTTTTTTTACTGAGGCACATACTCCCTCCTTCCCTTCCTCCCCCCCACTCTTTTTTTTTCCTCCTTCCCGCTTTCCCTTTGATTACCTCACTCCTCTTACTGTCTACCTCCTTACTCACGTCTGGTCTCTTCCTCCCTTTTCTTTCCATTCGTTCCCTCTCCTTCCCTCCCCTACCTTCTCCTTCCCTCCCCTACCTTCTCCTTCCCTCCCCTACCTTCTCCTTCCCTCCCCTACCTTCTCCTTCCCTCTTCTTCCCTCTCCTTCCCCTTCCTTGCCTAACACACCTATTCAGCAATCGGTCTCTCTTAATTAAGAAGATGCTGTCTATGCCTCTTATTGCTCTCTCTCTCTCTCTCTCTCTCTCTCTCTCTCTCTCTCTCTCTCTCTCTCTCTCTCTCTCTCTCTCTCTCTCTCTCTCTCTCTCTCTCTCTCTCTCTCTCTCTCTCTCTCTCTCTCTCTCTCTCTGCCACCTTTTCTTCTGTTATTACCTCGCGTTATGTAATCAGCACTCCTTCACCTCACCATTCATAGACTGAGTTACGCCGCGATACCTTTGAGGAGGAGGAAGAAGAGGAAGAGAAATGAAAAACATATGAGGAGCGAGTGAGTGAGAGAGAGAGGGGTTGGGGAAGAAAAGGGAGGTGGAGGGAGAAAGGCAAGGGGAGGAGGAGTAGTGGGAGAAGATTTTCATGTCACGGCTAACAAAGGGTATGATGTAGGCTTCCTCGCCGATGGGAACAACAACAACAAAATTAATGACCTTGGTTAACACAGTCTTTTTTGGGGGGTCTTTTGATCGGTACACGACGCATGCTAGAGAGACTTTCCCTTTCACTTCCCTTTAATTAAGTCTTCTTTTTTTTTTCGAGTTTTCCTTCCTTTTATTGCTCCCTTGTGCTTTCTCTCGTCCTAGCTTCTCTTTCCCTCCCATGAACTTTCCCTCCTTCCCTTACCTTCAGTCTTTTTTCTCCTTTCTTTTCTTTCCCTTCCCTTAACTCCTCCCTCCCTTTGATATTCCCTCTCCTTTATTTATTCATTTTACTCATCTTTTTTTTCTCTTTCCTTCTCTTTCCCTTCCCTTAACTCTTCCTTCCCTTCACGTCTCCCTTCCCTTCATTTCTTCCTTCAGCTTTTCCTTGTCTTCCCTTCCTTTTTCTTTTCCTTAACTTTTCCATCCGTTTGAGTCTCCCTTTCCTTTATTTCTTCATTTCCTTCAGTTTTTCCATTTCTTACTTGCCACCTTTTTCCATTTTTTTTCCATTCCCACGTTTCCATCCCTCTTATTCCCCTTTCCCTTCGTTCCCTTCTTTTCTTTATCTTTTCCTTCTCTTTCCCGCTTCCTTCCAGGCTTTCCCATTCCCTCTTCCCTTCCCTCCCTTCTATTCCCCCTTCCCTTCATTTCTTCTTTTCCTGCAGCTCTTTCCTCTCTTCCCCGTTTCTCTTTCTCAGCTATTTTCCTTTTTCATTCTTTCAGCATTCCTTTCTTCCAGCCTTTTTGTCTTTTTCTCCGCTTCCATTTCCAGCTTCTATCTCTTTTCCTCTTCTTTCCCATCCCTTCTGTTCCCCCTTTCCTTTCATTTCTTCCTTTCCTTCAGCTTTCCCTTCTCCTTTCCCATCTTTTTCCCCTTTCCCCTTCCTTCCCTGTTCCTGACTCCCCGCACTAACCTCAGTCCCCGGCAGTGTTTTTTTGCGGAGGACCATTGTGCCGGCCGCTGCCCCGCTGGAAAGAGGGGAGCCTGGTCTTCCTTACCGGCCAGTAATAGGATAACGCCCACAACGCAATGGGTCGCCTCGCAAACAAGTGGTAAACACAGAGGGATAAAAGGCTTGGAACAGCGGCGTGTGTATTTTTTGTGGTGTGTTTTTAACCGGCGCTTAATTCATTGGAGAGAGAGAGAGAGAGAGAGAGAGAGAGAGAGAGAGAGAGAGTAGTAAAACAGTACGGAACGGGTCTGTTTGTATATTCAAGTGTAAAGGAAATGAGAGAGAGGGTGAGGGAGAGGTGAAGGGGTGATGGGGAAGGGGAGGAGAGGAGTTCGGTGAGGGGTGCGGTCAGGGTGATGAAGAGAGGGAGAGCGGGGTGAGGGTGGAGTGAAAGGGATGTGTAAAAGTGACAGAGTAATGGGTTAAGTAGTGTGTTCTTATGTGCCTTTGTGTGTGTTGAAATGTATACTCCCTCTTTCCTTTCTAGGGTGACAGGGTGAGGGATCGTAGAGTTGGGGGAGGGGGAGGGTGATGGGTGAGTGGATGCTTGTATTGTGTGGTCTGTCTAAGTCTTCAGATGTTTGCCTTTCTCCTTCCTCCTTTGCCCTCTCTCTCCAGAGTGGAGGGTTCGAGGGTGAGGGGGTGATAAGGGTGATGGTGTGTTGTGTTGTGTTGTGTTGTGGTGTGGTGTGTGTGTGTGTGTGTGTGTGTGTGTGTGTGTGTGTCTTGAGATTGCTTCCTCCTTCCCTTTGCTGAGACCAACCTCCTTCCTCCTCCTTCATCACGTCTCGAAAGCCCCCATTCATTCCACTCTTATTCACTTATTCATCCCTCTCCTACCAGTATTCATAAATACTTTTTATTATTATTTTTGTATAAATCCCTTGCGCGGTTCCATGGAAATCAACATTTTCGTATTGTAAGCACATTGCATAACATTCGCAGTAATAATGTTAACCTTATTTGCCTACAGTTCCGAACAGTTCTTTTCAGAAACAGCGTGTTATGCTCAGGACCTCATATGTGGAATTCTTTGCCAATAGAAATCAAGCAACTTTTACACAGTGGTAACTTTACTTTATTTAAAATCATTAAAAACTCATCTGCTCACTGTTCAAAATAGTTTGGGGTAATTGTATTCTGTACTGTATGTATATATTATCTGTATATATAATTAGGTAGGTTCGTACTGTAACCTTAAAAAAATATAAAGAAAAATAAAGTCTGTCGGGAAGCTTCGGCTTGACAGACTTAGCCAATGCTACTATGAAATGTATTAAATACCTAACATTGTGTTCCTGTAATGTAATGGCAATAAACACTTACTTACTTTCTTACTTACTTACCACCAACAACACCATCACCACCACCATCATCACCTTACATTCTTACATTCTTCATCATCACCTCTTATTCATCATTTCATCTCTTCACTACCACACCACCACCAGCACCACCTTCGTCCAGCACAGCTTTAATTCAAGAAACACATCAACACAAGAAAACCGGAGAGGCGATGATGTGTCTCTAAGTGAAGCGTCTATAAATGAAGTGTCTATAAATGTCGTGTCTATAAATGAAGTGTCTATAAATGAAGTGTCTATAAATGTCGTGTCTATAAATGAAGTGTCTATAAATGAAGTGTCTGTAAATGCTGTGTCAACAAATGCTGCTTCACCATCTCAAAATAAATGCTGCAAAAATGGCGAAAACGAGACCCGACTTATTGGCAAGGAGGAGAATCGGAGGAAGGAATTAGGAAACTGTCCAGGGATCTTGATTGCCGGGGGAGTCTGTGCCAGGAATTCTGATGACCCAGAGTACGAAAAATTAGTAGTGATGGTGGAAAGTGGTTCGTGGGGGTTGGTTGAGGTTGAGCGGTACGAGACGTGGCAGTGGTTGTGTGGGTGACGGTAAATGAATCGTTGGTAGAAATGTGAAGGTATAAATAAAAGGTGGTTATTTATGGCAGTGAGAGGTGGATAGAGTTGTGGTAGTTGTGGCTGTGAGGTAGAAAAAACGTGTCAGTGGTTGTGGGGGTGGTAACCTTCTGGTATCAAATCAAGGTGGAAAATATTCTTAGTCTCCACAAACACATCTTTCAAACATTATCAATCCCCAAGCTGTCTGGATCAAAACCGTTTATTCACAGAGTTTATTACTGCTTCTGTGTATTGAATTGCACCAAATTAGACATCACTTGACATTTGATAAGAAAATTAATTATGATATTGTATTTGAACTGTACATGAAGCAAATACACCAATCAGACAGAGTAAGTACAAACACACGATATTAACCTCTGACTAAATTTCTGCATTTGCGAAGACAGAAATAAGAACACCCACGTGTCTTGCCAAATCCCTTGGTTATTAGTGGCAGTTTTGGAGTTCATAGTGGCGGAAAGGGGGGCGAGTAAGAGATGGAGAGAGAAATGATTTGGGTGGATGGAAAGATGGAGGAGGTAAAGGCTGAGGAAAAAATGGTGGCGGTGGTGGTGAAGGTGTTGGTGGTAATAGTGATGGTGGTGGTGGTGGAGGAGACGAGAGAGAGAGAGAGAGAGAGAGAGAGAGAGAGAGAGAGAGAGAGAGAGAATAAGAACAACAATAACGATTTGGGACATAAACAGAACCCAAAGAATCCATTGAAGTCAGACAAGTTTATGCTTTTACGAACAGACGGACGGACGGACAGACGGACGGGGGACGGACAGGTAGTCATGGTTACTGTTTGAAGGAAAAAAAAGAAAAAAAGAAATACACAAGCTTCCATTACCGACTGATGTAAATTGGAAGTAACGCCTGGAGAGAGAGAGAGAGAGAGAGAGAGAGAGAGATCGGCTATAGTTCCTTTCTTTCACCTCCATGATACGAAAAATAAAAGATATACATTATTCATGCTATTTTTACATCTTAGTTTCCTTTCACCTCCTCCTCCTCCTCCTCCTCCTCTTCCTCAAGCTGCTTACTCACTCCGGCCTGCTGGCGACGCAGAATAATGGAGGCGCCACCTTTTCCTACTGTTCTCTCTCTCTCTCTCTCTCTCTCTCTCTCTCTCTCTCCAGGCGTGTATTTTTTTCTTTTTTTTCCTTCAAGCAGTTACCATGACAACCTGTCCGTCCCCGGTCCGTCTGTCCGTCCGTCCGTCTATCTGTAAAAGCATAAACTTGTCGGACTTCAATGGATTCTTCGGATTCTGATTATGTCCCATGTCGTTCTTGTTGTTCTCTCTCTCTCTCTCTCTCTCTCTCTCTCTCTCTCTCTCTCTCTCTCTCTCTCTCTCTCTCTCTCTCTCTCTCTCTCTCTCTCTCTCTCTCTCTCCTTCATCAATCATCTGGTTATACATGTTTTTTCTCCTTTGATCATAGAGTTTTCAATTTGTGGTCTTTCCAAAGGTGTGTGTGTGTGTGTGTGTGTGTGTGTGTGTGTGTGTGTGTGTTTGAGTGAGTGTGCGTGAGTGAATGAATAAGTCGATAGATAGAGAGCTAGAGATAGAAAGATAGATGGATAGAAAGGTAGAGAGAGAGAGAGAGAGAGAGAGAGAGAGAGAGAGAGAGAGAGAGAGAGAGAGAGAGAGAGAGAGAGAGAGAGAGAGAGAGAGAGAGAGAGATTATGATTGATCCACACTGGGTGGTGCGCGGGGCAAGACATCATCACTGCGGTAACAGGTGGAAGGTGTGGTGGTGGTGATGGTGGAGGTGGTGTAAGTAGAAATGGTGATGATGGTCGACGGAAATGATAGTGAAGATGGCCTTGTTAGTAATGGAGGATGAGTTATTTTTAAGAGCAAGTAGTGGTGAAGGTTGTACTAACGAAGCTTATTAAAGGGTACAGGTGATCCTTCTTACCTGTAATGAGCTAAGTCGTTGCCAAGAAGCACGTCAGGAGGCATTCATTTGTTAAGGGTGAGGCACCGTGTGTAGGAGATTATCAGGAGTTGGCTTGAAGGTGACTGTCGATGATGCGGTCTCCTCCTCTTTCATTCTTGCCTGCCCGTCGCTCTAGCTCTGAGGACGAGATGGAGGTGATGCTAATAATACCTTGTTTTTTTATCTCCTTAGTTGTCTTATTTGCATGGTGATGATGTCTCTTTTTTTTCTTTTAGTTTTCATATTTTGTTGTTGTTGTCGTTCTTGTTCTCGTTCATTTTGTTCCTCGTCGTTAATTTTCTTTTCGTTTTTACTCTTTTTTTACGTTTCTCTTACGTTCTACTTCATTATCTTTGTGTCTTTTTAGTTCTTGTTTTTTCCCGCATAATATTATTTTCTTTCGTTTTTGTTCTTCTATCTTTCTTCTTCTTCTTCGTGTTCTTTTCTTTTTCTTGTTTTCTTCTTGAGCTTCTTTTCCTTATCATCTTTTATCTTGGTTTTCTTCTTCTTCTTCTCTCATTTTCTTAAGCAGCTTTTCATCCTCGTTCTCCTTGTCCTCCTACTCCTTCTCCTTTTCCTGCTTGTCTTCTTTCTCCTCCTCCTCCTCCTCCTCCTCCTCCTTCGCCTTTGCTGTCCTTCATCTTCCACCTTTGATTAGATAGTTACTGTAGCTTGTCACAAACAGCATCGTCAGGACCAGCAGGTCTGCTGTTGTTTGTTCTTCCTTTGTGTTACTTTGTGTTCCTCTTCCTCCTCCTCCTCCTCCTCCTCCTCCTCCTCCTCCTCCTCCTCCTCCTTCTCTTCCTCCTCCTCCTCCTCCTCCTCCTCCTCCTCCTCCTCCGCGAGTCGTTCAGTATTGCGATTAAATTCGTATCATGCGTTTAAAGAGCAAAATGGCATGTACGATATTTTACGTGATATATATTTTTTCACCTAGCGTAATATGACGTCGCTTTCATCTTTGTTTACTCATTTGAATATTCAGTGTTTGAACTGTGTTACATTAATCGTCTTTCATATCCATTTGCATTTACATTGTTCTCTTTTATATTCTCTTTATTTTTATCTCTGTCTCACTTTTTCTTACTTTTTCTTTTTCTCCTTTTATTTTTCTCTTTCTTTGGTTGTTTATTGATTTATATACTATTTATTTATTTATTCATTTATTCATTTATCTGCTTCGTTGTCCAGATGGTTTCCGTGCGATGAGGTAGTGTTTGCATTGCGTTTTAGAGTCGTTGCTGTTGTGGGCGGCGGTGCGTTGCCGGGCGGCAGTAATTCCACCGTGATTGGTTTGCTAAAATACTTGCTGTGGGCGGTGGAGCGTTGACGGGCCGCTTAAGTCCTCCCGTGATTGGTTTGTCAAAAATACTTACCTAAAGCTCTTGACGCCCACCTCTATGCCCTCCACCAACACCCTAAATTAGCTTAAGGGGATTTGCACATGCTCGGGCTTATCCTAACGAGCTTAAACAAAAACACACACACACACACACACACACACACACACACACACACACACACACACACACACACACACACAGACACACAGACAGGCACTCACACAGGCCCGCACGCACGCACGCTCGTATCCCCGCCACACACACAAGAAGAAAATGTTTCCCTTCTCTTAAAATTTAATAACGTTGGAAAATTTATCCTCCGGGGCGACAAAGACAGTGAAAAATAAATGTAATCAGATTTTTCTTACGAAGACCTTTAGCTGCTTTTTACGGGAGTTAGAGGAAGGAGGAAGCAAGGAGAAAGTGAAGGAGGGAGGGAGGTACAGAGGGAGGAGGAGGAGGAAGTCGAGGAGGTAGAAAAGAAGTGAAGTGGAAAAGGAGGAAAATAAGTAGGTAAAAAGGAGTGAAAATGACAAAGAAGAATGATAATTATAATATATAAATAAAGAGATGTACAAGGAAGGAAGGAAAATGGTGATAACTAGAAATAGAAGGAAGGATGGAAGAGAATGGCCGACGAAGTGGAGAAAACATGGAGACAGGGAGGTAAATGAAGGAAGAATGTAGTTAGAAAGAGCTTGAGAGAGGGAGGGAGTGGAGGAAAAAAAGTGGAAATTTACCAAGTTTAGGCAAGCCTTATTTTGATCTTTATTAGGCTCAAGGAAATCAAGTGCCACTAGGAGACTAGACTGCCGGCACTCTTCTTCCTCCTCCTCCTCCTCCTCCTCCTCCTCCACTTCCCCCTCCCTGCTTTCTCTATCATCATTATCCAATTTATCCATTTCCTTGTTTTTTCGGCTTGCTCCATCATATCCTCCTCCTCCTTACCCTCTTCCTCTTCCACCATCACCTCCTCCTCCTCCTCCTCCTCCTCCTCCTCTCCCTACCTTTCCTATCGTCATTACCCAATTTATCCTTTTCCCTGACTTTTTTGGTTTTCTATTCCTCCCCCTCCTCTCTCCTCCTCCTCCTCCTCCTCTTCCTCCTCCTCTTCCTCCTCCTGCGAGACGAGGAAAAGTTTTGTGGCGCTGCGAACAAAGAATGGACGAAAGTTTTGTTGAAAATGAAATCAGTACGCTCAGCCACGCCACAGGCCGGGCCCTGAGGAGGAAATTTTGAGAGAGAGAGAGAGAGAGAGAGAGAGAGAGAGAGAGAGAGAGAGAGAGAGAGAGAGAGAGAGAGAGAGAGAGAGAGAGAGAGAGAGAGAGAGAGAGAGAGAGAGAGAGAGATTTTAAGTTCAGGTGTTCTCTGTTTATATTGCAACTTTTAACACGTAAACAGTTAAGTCTGGCAGCCGGTGGGCGTAGAGTTATGTTAAGTGAAAAAAAAAATGGAATACTAAGCAACGCAAGCAATAACGAGGCTATGCAGGCGCAAAGCGGAGAGGGAATGTGTAATGAAAACAAGGCAGGATATGTACATGAAAGAGAGTCATGCAGGAAGGGAGAGAAGCTTAGCAAGGAAGGTAGGAAAAATAAAGCAAGGGGAGTGGAAAGGAAAGGGAAGGAAAGGGAATGGACTGGTAGAGAGAATGAAGAAAGGAAGGAAGAATGAGGAAA
>NC_066529.1:6619865-6622365 GCF_024679095.1 Eriocheir sinensis
GAAAAAAAAGATATATTATGAAAGAAGAAAATGGAGTGGCGGTGATGTTAGTAGCAGCAAGGGAGGCAAGATCTTCTCTTTTTTTTTTTTATACACCTTAGTAAAGAAACAAGACGGGCGAGACACAGCTCTGAGATAAAGAGAGACCTTCTCTTCTTTTTTTTATACACCTTAGTAAAAAGAACAGGTGGGGGGAGACAGCTCTGTGAGAGAGGCAACGAGGGACAACGCAACAATAGGGGCCCTTGCGAGAATTTCTTTGCCAACTTCCTGATGTGTGATGTGTTTGATGAACCGTGTGGGAAGAGCGTGGGCAGAGAGAGAGAGAGAGAGAGAGAGAGAGAGAGAGAGAGAGAGAGAGAGAGAGAGAGAGAGAGAGAGAGAGAGAGAGAGAGAGAGATGGATGGAGATAGATTTATAGATCGATGTAGAAAGATATACAGATAAGCATATATATATATATATATATATATATATATATATATATATATATAATATATCTATCTATAGATATATATATATATATATATATATATGGATCGAGAGAGATAGATAGATTCAGAGAGAGAGAGAGAGAGAGAGAGAGAGCTGGTAAAATGTTTGTTAAGTGCATTGTCGTGTACAGAGAGAGAGGGAAATAGAATCCATGATAAATGTTATATCTCTTTCATCACTTCTGCTCATCATGCGTCCTCATTTCTTGGTGTACTTTGTCTTGTACACTTCTGCGTCTCTCTCTCTCTCTCTCTCTCTCTCTCTCTCTCTCTCTCGGCTTCAATTTATCCATTATCTCCTTCACTCAAGTTTTAGTCTTTTAACTTTTTAATTAACCTGCGGCACCGTCCTACGTCCTATCCTTTTTTCTCTGCTTAGATAAACAACGCCCTATTTTCTCCATTTTTTGTGCCTCATTGATTAGGTTGGAGTCTTACTTACAAGTGGAATAAGGGAGATTTGTTGGTGATGAATCGCTTAAAATCTGCAGATAAAAGCATAGAAATGTATTATTTTTCATCTTGTCCCTCTATTTCTTACCCTAGCTTCCATATAAAGTGCTTCCTTCCATTAGTATCTCCTTATGTTCATGTTTTGACGCCCACGTCCTTCCTGAACACTTCCAAATCCTGCAGTTCATCTTTTCTCTTATCCCTTTTCTCTTCAACGCGCTTCTCTATTCTTCTCCTTTCTTGCTAACACATTGCCCCTTTCCTTCTTTCTTTTCTTCCCTCTCTCTTTCCTCTCTTTATTTCCTTCCTCTGTTTCCTTTATCTTACTTTCCTACTTTCTTCACTTTACGTTTTCTTATTCCATCGTACATCCTACCGTGCCATTTTTCCCTACTCCCGTTTCCAGATCTTACACGGCTTGCGTCCCTCGCTCTCTCCCTCGCCTGAGCAATTCCTTTCCTTACTCTCCGCCTCCATACACCTCCCTTTCTCATACTTCAATGCCTCTCTTTCCTTCCTTACATCTCTTTCATCCCATATAACCTTCCATGCTAGGCTTTCCTTTTCACGTTTACAAGATTCCGCTGCCACCGTCACCACCGCCACCACCACGGCAGCTTACTAGTCGAGGTTTTCTGCTGACTCAACGAGAGAGAGGGAGAGGGAGAGGGAGAGGGGGGGGGAGGAGAAGGAGGGGCGTAGAAAAGAGATCCAAAAACACGATCCTGGGGGCGCCTCTTAACGGGGTGCAATTCGTCCCTTCATTAGCGATGCCGTGTGTCTTGCCGGGGATGTTTATGTATTTAATTACCGCGGACAAACAAATTGCCTGCCGGATGTTTTCAGGGAGGGCTTGGCGTGGACTCTATTGATGTTCATGTTTTTTTTTGTTTTATGTTTTGTTTAGGGATGTATGTGTTTGGGGATATTTCAACTGCTGTTTGTGTGTGTGTGTGTGTGTGTGTGTGTGTGTGTGTGTGTGTGTGTGTGTGTGTGTGTGTGTGTGTGTGTGTGTGTGTGTGTGTGTGTGTGTGTGTGTGTGTTACTCTTCCTTGTTACTTCGTCTATCTTTGTAACTTCCTCCTTGACTCTTCCACTCCGTTAGTCATCCTCTCCGCCTCTGTCTACCGTCCTTACTCCTTCCAGTCTCGCCGCCCTCGTCCACCCTCTTCATCATCGCACCTCCTTAAACAGCCTTTCCTTCTGCACTTCCTTAGGCATTTTCGCTTCTCTAGTCTACTCGTTTCTCCTTTCTTCACCTCTTTTGCTGTCTGCCTGCCTCACTCCTGCCCGTAGTCATCCTCGCAGTTTCCACCTACCTCACGCATCATGTCTTCACCTTCACCAGCCTACCTCACTCCCCTCCTCCGTGACTCCTCGCCCGTCTTCGCTCGTCGCAGCCGGGGTTTCCCAGACCATGTTTTTACAGCAGTCTGAGGGAGAAATACGTGAATCCCAACGGTAACAAAAACGAACACACTGGGCGGACTTTTGCAGCATCGTGGTGGCAAGGCTTCTCGGGGCTGCTATTTGTCGCGATATATACACAACTG
>NC_066529.1:6624865-6694865 GCF_024679095.1 Eriocheir sinensis
TAAAGGTAGAGGAGGACAACCATAAACATACCATAATTAATAGAAGATGAAATTAGGTAAAAAAATAATGAGAGAAACGCACAGAAAACAAGAAACGCATGTAGGAAGGCAAGTAAGTAATTGGGGAGTAATGTTTGATTAAAAAATCGAAACCCACAATTAGAATCGTTAGAGAAATTCATTAAAATAACAGAAAAAAATTGCGGATAACAAAAACTGAATGTAACGAGGACAAGAAAATAAGTGGAAAATTGTCGAGGCGTAATTAGCAGTTTAGATAAAAGGAAATACAAAAATAGAATAATAGAAAGCTGAGAAAAGATGAAAATCGTAACAGCACACTCAAACTCAGTAAATACAACCAAGCAAAAAGGTAAAGACAATTGCTGGAGGGGAAATACAACTTGGGGATAAAAACCAAGAATGGACAGGAGAGGAAATTAGAGAGAGAGAGAGAGAGAGAGAGAGAGAGAGAGAGAAGGATAATCTTTTCGACGTCCTGTATCTCCGTGTTGTGTCGGATTCGAAGTTAAATATTTATTCCCGGCCTTTTAATCTTCCCTCCCCACCCAAATGTTTGTGTGTACGTTAAGGTTCACACACACACACACACACACACACACACACACACACACACACACACACACACACACACACACACACACACACACACACACACACACACACACACACACACACACACATGATATGATTGTGTGTGTGTGTGTGTGTGTGTGTGTGTGTGTGTGTGTGTGTGTGTGATTAATGGTGCAGGATGTAATTGTTCACTAAATCAGAAGGAATAATTAATGATGGATAGAGGAGGAAAGTAAGGGACGGGTTGAATGATGACACGGGTAATTAGTTATGAATGAAGCGTGATCCTTTTGTTATCCCTCTTTTAATAAGGTTTAGGGACAGCTTACACGCGCGGAATAATTGCTATACTTTTTAGAACCTTCTCAATGCTTTATATCTCTTTGGTGTCTCTCTCTGTCTACCTGTCTACCTAACTCATTCCCGGCTTACTGTCGTACCTACTTCCAATCTGCCTAATTGTCTACCTACTTACCTAATTACCTGCCAAAACATTAGTATGTATTCTTCTTAGGAACACGTATGCCTATCCTATTCTTTTATATGATTGTTTTTATGTTTATCGGTCTTTCTTCCTGCATCATTTCACCCTTCCTGCCTTCCTTATAGTCGTCAACGGACAGGTCCCTCCGGCTCTCTCATAATGCGGACCTTGACTGTCGGTGGGTCGCGGGTCGCTGGAGCTCATAACGAACAATTACTTCCCCACAAAGGACGACGGTAACGAGCAATTTGTGGTACACTCAACTCATTAAAAGTCAAAATTGATTATGGCACTTTTCTCGTCTCCGACTTTAGCCCGATAAGCGAACTTGGGCGATGATGGTGAAGGTGGTGGGAGAAGGAGGAGGTGGAGGAGGAGGAAGAGGAGGAGGAGGAGACGGAGGAGTAGGAACAGAAGCAAATTTGAGCCAAGTTTCTATAATGAAAACAAGTTGATATCACTTAATACTTCCAAAGATGACAAAGAGAGACAAGGAAGAATGTTGGAGATAAAGGAGGAGAGTAAGGAGAAAGTAGAGGAGAGTGGCGGATGATTAGGAGAAGAGGAAGAAGAAAAAGATGTTAAGAGAAAAGAAGACTAAGAGGAAGAGGATGAGGATGAGGATGAGGAGGAAGACATACATGGCGAAAATCAGGAGCTAAAGTTGGAGGAAATCAGGGGTGATGAGATTGAGGAGGTGAGGTTGTTGTTGGGGAAGGAAGAAAAGAAGAGGAAGAAAAAAAAGGACGACAGAGACAGCGGCGAATTATTTAAATGGAAATTTGTTTCAAGAGGTTCTTCAGAAGTTGAATCGTTCTTGGCTGGGGCGTCATCTAATTTATGGCACTGCGCCGTGATCTTGGCTTTTTTTTTTTTTTTTTTTTTTTTTTTTTTACAGTCTTGGCTATAAGATTCTTTACAGCGCATTCTTCTCTCCGTGATTCATGCTGCAGGAAACAGTGTGCCGTTGTCGTCTTTTCGTCTTGCGTTGGAGTGTTATTTGATTGCATATTCTCCTTTACTTCTTGCACTGGTACCAACTCCACTTGATTGAACAACATTTTGTCTCGTGTTTCACCGGGAAGGCTTAACGATGCAATGGTGCTTTGAACAGACAAGGGTGTTAGGGACGTCTTTGTTTTTAGTACGCCACACTGACTCACCGACCTGCCATTGTGAACTGAACAACATTACTATTTTCCCGAGGAGCCTTAACGAGGGTTTAATCCTAGAATCTAGAGTCCGGATTGATAGGTGGTCTTCTGGACAACATGTGGGTAGTTTTAAGCCACTCGGCGGCGGCTGAAAAATTCCAGCTTGGTGGCACCGGGCTCGGATTGAACTCGCGTCGTCCTGAACGCGGCGCCGTCACGCTATCGACTCAGCCACCGCCTCCCCTTGTTGTTCTTATGTTGTTATGGCGACACAAACTTACGTGTCTCATGATCTTGGAGCAATATGATTAACCTTCTGACCATGGTATGGAAATCATTGGAGTAAGTTGATCATAACATTTGGAAAGACACCACCACCAGATAATAGGTCAAAATAATAAATATCGTCTATACACCTGAAAATTTGCTTGGCTGAGTAAAACGGTTTTGTGTTGCGGAAAGAAATTCAAGAATGTGATAGGACGCTCGCCTTCTCCATCTCGAGCAAAGCATAAATTCAGAGGCGCCATTTGCTCCTGTGATTAGTTCTTCAATTTTTTATTTCCATCATTGGATACTCACATCTTAATTTGATATTTCTTTTAAGTTTTCTATGATTAAAAGCTTTGTTATTGTTGGTGAGCATCACATATATAAACTCTGTAAGACGGTAAATTAGTCACTTCTATCTTATTTCCGTCTCAGCATCTTCTCGCTCCCTTTCTTTTCTTTTGTTTTCCATCAGTAATTCTCTCTCCCATTACCGTCTGCATCCCACACTTCTATGTCTGCCATCAGCGCTTTTTCCTCCCACCAACCCCTGTCCTTCCTTCTCTGCCTATCATTAGTGTTTCTTCCATCATCTTCTCTTTTTCCCACTCCTATGTCTGCCATCAGTGTTGCCCCTTCTCCCTTTTCCTTTTCCTTTCCTCTGTGTATCATTAGTGTTCCTCTCCCCCACAACTCTCTCACTATCTTTTTGTACCGACCATCAGTGTTTTCTCTTCCCCTCGGCATTACGTTCGGTCGCCCACGCCTCGTATAGGGGATCAGCTGGTGTTCCCGTCCTGCCCTCGACTGCTCGTTAATCGTTAGTTGGCCTCATTTCTCTTCCTTAGTGAAACTTGCCTGCCAGACCTGACCCCGCGGGTAGAGGAAGACCGCTTACGACCCCATTGAGAGAGAGAGAGAGAGAGAGAGAGAGAGAGAGAGAGAGAGAGAGAGAGAGAGAGAGAGAGAGAGAGAGAGAGTCCCTTCAGTTGAACCAATTTACACCTTAATTAGCAATATGTAAAGCCTCTCTCGCTTGGTGCATCGGTGTGGGAGATGAAGCGGTTAGCGATTATGGTCATTGGATTAATACGAAGGTGATTGTGCTCCTCGTGCTAGACTGTGTTGCGCGGAGGGTCTTCACAGGTAATAGTCTGTGGATGGAAGCGAGGAAGCTTGTGATGGACTATTGTTACCACTGCTGCCACCATCACCACTACTGCTATTACGGCTTTTTAATCATAGAAGCAGCATTTTGAGAACATTTTTCTTGTTTTTTAGCCTGGCTCTTTCAACCGTAAAAAAATTAAAAATCTGCTTCACAAAACGCACTGTTAACGAGGCCACTTTTGTTGTTGCAACAACAAGTTGGGATTTTTCAATCCCCGGGAGTGGCCTAAGACTACCTTCATGCTGCACAGAAGACCACATGTCAACCCGTACTCGTACTCTAGATTCCCGAAAAGAGAGGGTCATTGATGAGCTCGGGGGGTGGGGGGGGGGGATAGCATGTGCCACGCAAGATGGCGCCACGATAATCACTTGCCTGCACCAGACCGGGTTGGGGCCGACCATCAGGGCCCACCAAGGTAGCCTACGGGCATCATAGGCGGAAACGTAAAAAAGCAGTGATCCGGCTTCCGGTGTTTTGAGACGCAGTGTGACCATCACTAATGGTGGGAAGGGTCCACCCTTTACAAAAAGGTCCCATGGGAGCGATTTCCAAGGCCACTGTGACCATAGTTTTAGGTGTTCCACGTGACTGGCCGTCTCCAAATGGTGTGCCGTTTGCAGACCCGATGCGACAGTGAACCAAACAATGTCTCCAACCAGCGTGTAGTGGCTCACAGTGTGTCATTACAGCACAGCAAGAACGAGCGAGCCCCAACGATGGAGCTTCCTGGAAGCCAAGCCTCTGTACATACACTATGGAAACCGTCTGACTTGGTTAGAACGCGGGCGTAACGTTTATATAATTCCTTGAGTGGCAAGAAGAAATTTATCACATCTTTTTTACTCCTTTGACACACGGTGCGGAAACATTATCCAAGGGGAAGAGTGCTCGAGAGAAAATGAGAGAACGGAAGAAAGGAACGGTTCTAAAAGTCCACAGCAAGGCGCAGTGAAAGAGTAATGGCGAGAAGCATAGAAAGAGTGGGAAAATATACTGGAAATTATGAAAATGAAGAAAGAAAATGTGCTGGATGTCCAGAACAAAGAGCAGTGAAAGAGATGTAGCGATAGGAGACCTGGAAAGAATGGGAAGAAAATATACGAAAGAGGCATAAAAAAATGGTATAAAAAATTCAGAGCAATGTGCAGAGTGAAATAGCGGGGCAGAGAGAGGAAAAAATCTGAACCATGGTGATGTTGAACTTGATGTGGCCTTGGATTTTCACAGGAGTCGCCGCTTGAATGGGAGAAGTGGAGCTTTCTGCTTTCTGCTTTGTTGGTGCAGCATGTTGCGGTAATGTTTCTTCTCTTAAATACCGCTTGATTCGCTTCCCCTCGCCACAAAAAAGCAAGAAAAATATGTATAAAGAATTCCATACCAAGATTCAGGGAAAGAGACACAGAAAGAGGAGAATATCGAACTCCTCTCCTCCCAAAATTGACCTCTCTTTTGGCCACTCTTCTGAACTTTTTTTATAGGGGCAGTGTTTGGCGGCTTTTTTTTCATTTTTTTTTTTTTTGGACCTTGAGCTGATTCCTTTACTTTAAAAAAAATGGAAACAAATGAAAAAATAGAAAAAAATGAATGAAAAAAAATGAAAAATGAAAAAAAAGGAAAAAAAAAATGGAAAGAGTGGTGTTATTCATGAATTGCCATTAGGTGGAGGGATGGACAGTCTGATGGAGTTGGTGAAAATAATGCAATGGAATTTGAGTGTCTTGGGCGACAAAATTAATGTGCGTTCTCCCTCCTTTCTTTTCAGGGAAGCATTGTAGCGAAGACGAAAGAAACATTGCCCAAAGGAAGACGAGACAAAGAAAAAAATGAGACAGGCGAGAAGATAAAAAGAAAAAAGACGAGGAACTAGAAATGAATATGAAACAAAAGTGAACTGATGTGGAAAAAGAAAACTTGACGTCCGCGATATTTCCAGCAGCCGCGGACAAGACCCGAGTCGCCCACACTGCGAGAGAGAGAGACAGACAGACAGACAGACAGACTGACGGACGGGTCGCACGCCTCGCAAGGTTAGTGAAAAATTCCACTCCTTCAAAGTCTTCGTCTGACACCTTTTTTTCTTTTATTTTTCCTCATGAAGTACCTCGTTACGGGCGGGCGGGTCAAGGCCAGACATAATTTGTAGCCGCAGATCCCCCTTTTTTTACTGTTCTGTGTCGGAGCTGAAGTGAAGCTTGGGAGAAGAGGAGGAGGAGGAGGAGGCGGAGGCGGAGGCGGAGAAGGTGAAGGCGGAGGAAGAAATGGAGAAGGAAGAGGAGGAGGAGGAGGAGGAGGAGGAGAAGAAGTTAGTATGGAGGCTGTGGTTGCTTTTGTGTATCTGACAATATGGGGTTTTGTGAGGTTCGTTTTCCTTCATGGTCTTCCTTTCTTCCTCCTCCTACCTGCCCCTTCTTTCTTCCCCATGGCTGTCTGGAGGAGGAGGAGGAGGAGGAGGTGATGTCAGATCTGGTAGTAGTGATGGGGCCTGACGATGACATGGAGGTGGATGTGACCGAACATAATCCACTTGAAATATGGATGCAAACACGGCTCCGCCTCCCTCCCTCCCACCCGGCGTGCAGTGGCGGGGACGGGGCGATGCATATTCATCTTTAGTTAGACGGAAATCGAGTTTAGTAAGACCTGCGCGACGAGACTACAGGTGGCAAGGTAGCTGGAGGAGGGGAGGGAGGGAGGGACTTGTGTTGAAGGGGTTATCAAGCCACCAAGCTGCCCTCCACTCCTAATCTCCCGCAAACATCCTTTCGGCCTTCCTTTCGCCTGCCCTACCGTCTCCAGTAGAAATGGGTGGCTAGCATCAAAAGGTAGGGTCGTTAGGGATGTAGGGTAGGATTCTTTAAGGTATGGGTAACGCTGCCAAGCACATGGTATGAAAAAGACGGCGGAAGTCACCCATCTACTAGTACTGTCAGGAGACTAGAAAAGGTCTTGAGGGATAATACATTAGAATAAGGACGTAGTAAGAAAAGTTTGACGAACAATTATTATCTATTCCATTACTTGTCGGATTCAACAACGTCCTTCATTTCTCTGTTGGATATGAGTGTACTACAGTGTGGTCATTTACTTTGTCCATCTGTCTTCAGTTCTACGTATTATATGATCTGCCAAGTCCATTTCCACTGATGCAAAGTAACCAAAGGGCGCTGTATTGCAAGGGTTATCAAAGCGGCTGAATGTCACATAAGCAGGATACTATTAATCTGTGGACGTTGTGTTGCGCAGGGTGACGTGCACGGGAGGTGAAGGAGGGCCATGGGCTGGAAGGGTTATCAAGGCACAAGGCTGTCACGGGTAATTTATCCTGTTGAACTTGTGGGCGTTGGAAAGCAATGGACGTGTAGCCGAAGCATATACATATACAGCACGACAGGGCAAGGGAGGAATCCTGACTGGAGGTGTTATCAAGGCTGCCGCTGGTTATGTAGGTGTGTAGGTAGGCGTGTGGGCGATGGGAAGCGAGTGACTGAACTTTGTGCTTGCTTGTCAGTGAACTAGCCACGTGTGCTCCTCTGTGGCTTTGTCTTGCCTGATAAGTTATGCAATGGGTCGTGTGAGCTTGGCAGGTGTGGCTTTCCTCACAGTGATCTCGGGACAACGTGTAGTGGGTTCAGTTGGATTAAACAGCTGATGAAGGACAAGGGACAGTCCTAAAAACAAGAAGAAAAAAAATCAGTTGTGTGTGTGTGTGTGTGTGTGTGTGTGTGTGTGTGTGTGTACGATGAGGAAACATACCGCTTAGCCATTGTACACCTCCACCCCCCCTATTCCTCCCCCCACACATACACCCCTCCCTCACGCCCTTACATATTTGACGTGAGCTAAAATGAAATATCTGACTTTGCTGTTTATTTAGTATGTTTGATTTTTTTTTCCGTGGAGTCCCGCTCATAGTTCACGGCACAACGCTCGCCGCCGCGCCACCGACCTCCATAACGGCGCCCGACACACATCCACCTCTGTAAATAATTTAGCGGCAACGAAGAGCGTGATGGATTTATTTCCAGCATAAGCACTCAGGACGCTTGACTGACTGGCGCTTAATGGTAAACTATACATGGCGATAGGACGAATTCATTGAGTAAGCACAAGCAGGGATATGAATGACTTTACAAATGGAGTGGCGGATCGGTAACTGATAAATTCTACATTGAACGAATGAATCAATTTTAGGAACTGTCAAGTTGTTAATACAGATACGACCTTTCAAATGGAGGTTAAAAAGGGAGCAGGTTTATTATTCTAACCCTAAGTACACACACACACACACACACACACACACACACACACACACACACACACACACACACACACACACACACACACACACACACACACACACACACACACACACACACACACACAAATAAACACACATACACAATAAAAGGAACACATTTTCACACACACACACACACACACACACACACACACACACACACACACACACACACACACACACACACACACAAACACACAAACACACACACACACACACACACACACACACACACACACACACACACACACACACACACACACACACACACACACACACACACACACACACACACACACACACACACACACACACACACACACACACACACACACACACACACACACACACACACACACACACGGAGGGATGGCTTTAAGCGCAGCGTTCAAGCATTTCCGTGCATGTCAAGTGTACTCTGGGGCGTCCCACTCAAAAGCTGAATTTCCGCTGTTGTATTTTTCTCTGCCACTGACAGTCATGATTTATTTATTGGGAAAGTGCATTTGCTCCAACAACAACAAAAATATTCTATTCTGTTTAAAAGTGAGTTTTTTGGTATGCTCTATATTTTTAATGTTTTTAGAAGTCTTTTTTTTTACCACCTTCAATATATATATATATGTGTTTGTGTGTGTTTGTGTGTGTGTGTGTGTGTGTGTGTGTGTGTGTGTGTGTGTGTGTGTGTGAAGGGAAGGGTCGTTGACTTTTTATTGTTAGAAAAATGTAAAGGTTATAAAAACATCTCCGTTCCAGATTTCATTTTTTTTCATGCATAGGGCAGGGCAGGTGTGTGCATGTGAAAGTGAAAGGTTGTGTTGTTTTAGTCTTAGGAAAAAAATGTACACAGCTTTTATTCTTACGTTAAAAAAGCAAATTAGCCCAAGTTTCAAAATATCATCGTTCTAGTTTTATGAAAAATACACTGTGTGTGTGTGTGTGTGTGTGTGTGTGTGTGTGTGTGTGTGTGTGTGTGTGTGTGTGTGTGTGTGTGTGTGTGTGTGTTAGATTGCTTTACTCTTCATAGTATTAACATGTCATTAAAAACTCTTAGAATGACCATGAAAAGCGTCTCTTACCGAAAACTATAATACTAGTCTGTCCTTTTCATCGTTTCAAGGGCATATTTTTGTGTGAGTGATGCTGTGCGATCTTTCATTGTTTTAAAATGTCATAGAAAGCTTTTGAAGTGACTAAAGATAAGAATATTTGAGTCTAATTCTGTAATGCATTTTTTTTCGATTAAATGTTGTGTGTTGGTGTGTGTATAGGTTAAGGATCACGGAGCTTCCACGGTATTAACCAGTCACTGAGAGATTTTAGAGTGACAATAGAAATTCGTTGGTATTAACCAGTCGTAAATATATACTTCAAATTAACCTAAAGAAAGTATCGTCTCCTAGTTGAACAAAATAACTGATAATAAAAGAACGAGAGAAGGAGAATTGCAAGAGACAGCAGCGCAGAGTCCAGACCGAAAAAAAACAATCGTAAAGTGGTAGAAAAAACGAGGAATATTTTAATCTCACGGACTTGTTATACGTTCAGTAGGAAAATGGATTATATAAAGAAGGAAACGCAAATCTTCTTCCTTCTTTGATCCATCTCTGGCGGTGAGGAAACTTTGCTAACTTAGTGGCGAATTTGAATTTCTTGTTATACCCAAAGAAGGAGGAAAAGGCAAGAAAAGAAAGAGGGATAAAACTGGCAGCTGAGTAGAAGGCTGGAGTCTGGAAGGGAAGGAAGCGAGGGCATCGGGATAAAGGAA
The DNA here is from genome assembly GCF_024679095.1 of Eriocheir sinensis. Taxonomy (NCBI): domain Eukaryota; kingdom Metazoa; phylum Arthropoda; class Malacostraca; order Decapoda; family Varunidae; genus Eriocheir; species Eriocheir sinensis. Next base: position 6,634,610 of record NC_066529.1, read on the forward strand.
AGGTGGAAGCAGGAGGGAGGAGAACAAAGAAGAGGGAGAACATTGAATACAGGAGAGGAATGAAAGTGGATGCGTAGTACTTGGAATGAGAGAGAGGGAGAGGGAAAGGGTAGAGAGAGGGAGAGAGAGAGAAGGCAACGAGGTGAATTAAGACAACCACGAAGACCAATACCGCCGCCCACGAAGACTCAATTATCGAAGGGAAGACCAGTAAATTATTCTCCAGGAACCTTCGTATTTAGAGCCAGAAGTAGCATGTTAAGAGTGTGTACTCTCTCTCTCTCTCTCTCTCTCTCTCTCTCTCTCTCTCTCTCTCTCTCTCTCTCTCTCTCTTTGCAGTATTTTCGTGTGACTCGCGGTAGTTTGAACAAAAATACTATCCGGCGCCTCCTATCCCTCAGGGGCGGACGGTAATCACGCCGGGGCTGGGGATGAGGGCGGGGAGAGGCGCTAATTTTATATCGTGGAGGCGGCGTGTCCAGATTCAGAATTGGATAATGATTTTAAAGCCGCAGAGTTAGGAACTACACGCACACACAGTGACCCACCCTCCACCCACCCACTCGTTTCATCTCTATCTCTTTCTAACGACCCAATTACTACAAATTCTTCGTGACTTACAAGGACACTCACTTCTACAGGCATCCCACCTCTATCTTCACCACTTGTCTACTCTTCCCTGCCTGCCGTCTTTTACCTTATCTTTATCGCCTTCCATTTCTTAACCAGTACTCCTTCCCTTACCCGTTTCCTTCCACTTGTCCTTTGGTACTCTTTCATCTTAATCTTACCTCTTCTTTACGTCTCTCATATATACTCTTGTATCTTATCATATCCCTTTACCAATTACTCCATAACCTTACCACTTACTCCTTCTCCTCGTCTTGTATTTCTGCTCCTTACTCCTTGACTCACTCACCTCGCTGGACGCCCTGCCACGTGCCGACAACTCCTCCTCTGCAAGCTCACTTCTTTCCCTTCTATTTCTTTTAACTGGAAAGACAATGGAAGCACCCACGACTTCATTAGTTTTTCCAATCCCTCCAACTTTTTTCTTTGGTGTTTTCTTCTCACTTCGGGTAAACTTGTCGAAGGAAAGATTGGAATTTAGTTTGGCCGCGCAAAATTCTATGATATAATTCCAACTTTATAACAGCTACAAAGACCTTCATTATACTCTCTCTCTCTCTCTCTCTCTCTCTCTCTCTCTCTCTCTCTCTCTCTCTCTTTTTTTCTCTGTCTCTGTCTCTGTCTTTTCTCTGTCTGTGTCTCTGTCTTTGTCTCTCATATAAGGTGTAAAAGACTACTATTCCCATCACCCTCATCCCACGTCTTCAATAAAACAGTCACATTCTCTCTCTCTCTCTCTCTCTTTCTCTCTCTTTCTCTCTCTTTCTCTCTCTATCTCTCTCTTTCTCTCTCTCTCTTTCTTTCTTTCTCCCTTTCTCTTTTTCTCTGCCTCTGTCTCTGTCTCTGTGTCTCTGTCTCTGTCTCTGTCTCTTTTCTCTGTCTGTGTCTCTGTCTCTCTCGTATAATGCGTGAAAGACTTCTACTCCCACCACCCTCATCCCACGTCTTCAATAAAACAGTCACATGCAAGGTCGGCCGCTGCTCGAAATATCATCTGAGATCATCATTTGCCGTGTTTAATCGCGGCGCCGTTTTGGTTCCGCGCGCTCGATTATTCACTTGTTTGCCTTTTGTTTTTCATTGTGTTTGTTTTTCTATTCTTTTGTTTAGTGTTTTTATTAGTATTTTATTACTATTATTATTATTATTATTATTATTATTATTATTATTATTATTATTATTATTATTATTATTATTATTATTATTAGTAGTAGTAGTAGTAGTAGTAGTAGTAGTAGTAGTTCATGTTGTAATAAAAGGTGTGTGTGAGTGTGTGAGTGTGTGAGTGTGTGTGAGTGTGTGAGTGTGTGTGTGTGTGTGTGTGTGTGTGTGTGTGTGTGTGTGTGTGAGAGAGAGAGAGAGAGAGAGAGAGAGAGAGAGAGAGAGAGAGAGAGAGAGAGAGAGAGAGAGAGAGAGAGAGTGTTCATGAATGTTGACCTTTGTCTGATTATTGTAAAAGCGATCAATGGAAGTTGAAAATAGGCCGAACAAAATGGCATTATTGTTCACATGTGTATTGTATTTATTTCATCCATGTAGGAGTTCTAATTGCTTACCATCGACTTTCTAGTACGTGCGCTATCGATTTCGTTCTGTACTGCGTCTTCTCGGTCGTTAAATAAATTCCGCTGATAGAATCCCTGACTACCTTATCCTCGAAAAGTTCTCATAAATTCTCCTTATCCGCCGCTATCTGAAGGGTTTCCTCCCTTTCTCCCTCGTTCGGGCAATCTTCCGCTCGCCGCCCCTCCTTCTAATGCGACTTTTTCTATTCCTCTTCATCAGATAAAAACAGTAACATCAGCAGCAGCGAGTCGGCGAGGAAATTAAAGTTTAGAAATAGTAAGAACCATAAAAAAGTTTAGAAAAGTAGAGGGACTTGTGGAAATGGAAAGGGGAGTACAGAAAAGCAAACATCGGTGTAGCTAAAATATAGATACGTATTTGATTATGTTTAAGCAGAGAATGCATAAAATATTAAAGAAAAATATATATAAGCATAAAAAAAGACAGAGTATAGAGCAGTATGTAAAAGGTATAAATAAATATATAAAGGTATCAGGTGTATCTAAAATCACACAAAAATATAATGTGGTAGATACGATAGAGAAAACATGGAAAGTTAACAAAAAAAAAAGTACGATATAGAAAATGTATTTAAAAAGAGAGAGAGAGAGAGAGAGAGAGAGAGAGAGAGAGAGAGAGAGAGAGAGAGAGAGAGAGAGAGAGAGAGAGAGAGAGAGAGAGAGAGAGAGAGAGAGAGAGAGAGAGAGAGAGAGAGAGAGAAGAGAAGAGACGTGAAGAGAAGAGGTGCTAGAAAGAGGGAGGGGGGGATTTCTAAGCCTCCTCAAAATGGTGACTGACTTGTGGGTGTTGATGAAGATAGGCTGTGAGAAAGGGAGATGGTGTCGGGGGGAGGAGAAAATAGTGTGTATAAATGGTGATGGGTGAGGGTGGTGATGAGGGGAAGTGATGGTGAGGGGAGGCGAGGGTAAGGCGAACTATCCATGAGAAAGGGCGTAGATAACGACAAGGGGAAGTAGAGCAATGGAAGCTGGAGTTAAGGGGAGGCTGTGGTAAAGTGGGGGTTTACCTAGAGGAGGGGGCGAGGTGAAATTAATGGCTTCTATATGAGGGAACAGACGGGGCAGAAGAACGCGGAGGTTGTGCAGGAAGAAAGAGGAGAAAAAAATAAGGGCGGAGGGAGGAAGCGGTGGGTGGAAGGAGGGCGAGGATTTTATGTGAATGATGGGGAGGGAAGAGGGGAAGAAGGGCAGGATTTTGCGTTATTGATGGTGATGAGGGAGGGAGACGGCGAAAAATGTGAAAGGGAATTGAGGAACGGAAGAACGGAAGGAAAGGGAGAAGCAAAGGATTTTACGCGGCACTGGAGGAGGAAGGCGAGGAGAGAATGGAAGGGAGCGACGCATATCAGAGCAGGAAGGTGAGGGAAGGTAAAAAGAAAGGAAGGAAGGAAGGAAGGAAGGAAGGAAGGAAGGAAGGAAGGAAGGAAGGAAGGAAGAAATGAAAAAATAAATAAAGAAAAAGGAAAAGAAAGAAAATCAGAAAGTAGAAAGGAAAGAATGAAGGAAGGAAGGAGGGAAGAAAAAAATGAAACTAAGAAAGAAAGAAAGAAAAAGAGAGGAATGGAGGAAGGAAGGAAGGAAGGAAGAAGAGAAAAAGGAAAGAACGAGGAAGAGAATGAAGGGAAGGAGAACAAGAGAGAAAGAAAGTAGTTAGTTTGAAGAGTGAAATAATATGTCACGAAAATTGGAATATCACATCAGAAAAGGGAGGGAAAGAAAGGAAGGAAGGAAGAGAATGGAGGGGAAGAGAAGGGGCGATTAACAATGGATCACCTGACTAGTTCAATATCCTCAACGGAACTGGAACGGAAGTGAAGCGGCAGAATATTGAAGAACAGGACTTTAGTGCGACACGTGTCCCGTTGTTCTCGTTACCTGTTGGATCGAGGCAGGTAATGAAGCCCTATGTGACACCTGTCGGTCTTGCTTCACCTTCACCTTCCACGCCCTCCACCTGGACAACTGGAACACGGCAACACACACGCTATTAAATTATTGTCAAATGATTATGGTAAGATAAATAAATAAAGATATAGATAGATAAATAAATAGATGGGTAGTTTGATAGGTAAATATATAAAGAAAGAGAAAAGGTATGTGTGTGTCTCAAATATCAAAGGTTAATTGTTATAGTATCTCCAAGATCACAAAATATATATAGCCCAATTATCTTTTGTCTCCGTTCGCTGGCATCCGTAATCCTATCACGAGACACAGCAAAGTACTTTATTTTCTGTGTGGGCGGGACGTCTTCCTTGGGGATCTGGCCGAATCTGATCTCCCTAAGCATTATTGGGGGGATTGCATCTGTCCCTGGGTTTAATATGAATTGCTACACACACACACACACACACCACACACACACACACACACACACACACCACCGCCTACACACAGGTTTCTTGCGTTTCATTATACAGTATAGGACGTTCGCCACACAGAATGAAAGCCCATCGTAAAAAAGGGACAATCGTTTTCATAGTCACCGCCGCCCCGAGTGTAGTAGTGTGGCTCATATCGGCGCTTAGCTTTGAGAGGCTAACTCAGATAACCAGTCTAATGGGGGTAAGCCACGGTAATGATCCTCCACTTACGTCATTCTATCTGGCAAGTCTTCCCGCCTCTTTGGGATCCTTGTTGCGTATATATAAATATATGTATATATATATATATATATATATATATATATATATATAGAGAGAGAGAGAGTGAGTGATTGGGGACAAGGGAACACACACACACACCCCCACCCACACACACACACACACACACACACACACACACACTTTTAACTATTCAATGTAACATGATTTGTGAATGTGATATTTTCGATTTATAGATGATTTCGAATAAAATATGCAATAACTGAAGACTGGGCAATATATTATCAGTCCCGAACACACACACACACACACACACACACACACACACACACACACACACACACACACACACACACACACACACACACACACACCCCCACACACACACACACACACACACACACGCACACACAGTACAGGTCACAGACAGGCGCGGCACATATCCTCACTCTCGCTCCAACCTCGTATAATCCAGCAATTACGAGGGATCACGGGAGATTAACAAGCCATTTAGAGGCCTGAGTTCCGGTCTCCACAGCCACTGAGAGCAAGAGATCACCCGCCAGCCTTAGATGAGTCCCCTGTGGTGACATCCGGCGGCAGAAACGGGAAATGAGACAACATAAAGCGGAACTATTTGTGAGATGAAACGTAATATAAAAGTATACGCTGCTGTACTTTGTTTTTATGGGGATGAGAAAAAGAGTCCTCATGGTGATATTAAACGTATTGTATAAGTAATTTCGCTGTTGAGTGTCGAGAATATGGGAAATGTCAGTGACCTGTCTTCCTGTGTCCTGATGAATCCCCTTTGAAGCAGGTTAAGTAGTAGGGAGGAGACACACAAAAAAGTAGTCTGGTCTATAGTTTATCAGCACAAAGGTTCGAAAAATAAATATGTTGGTGAAAGTTTGCATTAGGAAGCGTATGTGACGAATGAGAGGGAAGGGCGACTAACAGTAAAATTAAACTTGCTGTATAAGTGTGTTTTTATTATTATTTTATATTAGTATAGGGCTCGGGAGTAAGGTAAAAGCGATATTAAACACGATTATGAGTGTTTTTAATATTTAGCGTATTAAATGGGGGAAATGAAGGAAGAGGGAAGTTAATACTGGTTCTGGATGCGCTCTGCAAGCATTTTAATTATTATTTTTTCGTCAATATGTAGATATTTGTTTGGAATAGAGGGAAATACTAGTGTTTTGAATTGAAGGAATATTCGTATTTACGGGAAAAGGGAAAGTAATGCGGATGCTGGGCGCGCTCGCTGTAATACAGTTTTTAAGTATATTGTGGATAAATTATTTGGTTTACTTTTATTCAGAAGTACATATGACCATTCTCGTGTGTTTTGTTTTAAAAGAGGACTCATATTAGTGGGAATTTGTTTGAAATGAAATTGTGTATTTGTGTGATTAATGGCTGTAATCCATTGTGATCCTTATTAAGAGCTGGGAGGTTTTACTAACAAAAACTAACGGCAGCTTGTAATGCTCTTTGGGAATGGGGTCTGGCATACTGACATTGTTAGAGCTGATATCTATGTTACGCTCTAGGAGATGAGAACTTTTAAATTATACAATCATCTTAATACGTCAAGCCACATCACTAGAAGGAAGGATACTTAGTGGAACCTCCTGCATGCACGGTTACCATTTTGGCCCAGGTGGCGCCCGTAGTGGCCTCGTATGTGGTTGGATTGAAAATGAAAAGGAAAATTAACTGATAGCAAAGTTGTGGTGTCGTCAGAAGCCTTGTGATTCTTGGTAACTCATACGTGGCTGTGTGCAAACTGATGAGGAAAATGAATCAGTAGTAAAGGAAGTCAGGCGGTCCGCGAGGGCTTATGCTTCTGGCTTATTCAGTCCAAACTTCTGAGTCTGGACGGGCAGGCGAAGGAAGACAAGGGCAGAAGTCTGGGAATAATTACTGAAGGGAGGGAAAGAGTGGCAAGCGGGTGGTGGTAGAGGTGCTGGTGATGCTGGTTGTGGTGGTGGCGGTGGTGGTGGTGTTTGTTGGTAGTGGTGGTAATGGGAACTCCATTAGGCACTTCTTGGTATCTGCTCACTGTTTACGAGCATAGGTGGTATTACAATCATTACTGAAGTATCCGGACCGGGCGGGCGAGGCAGCGGAAGACACGAGGATAGCGGATCGACTACAAGCTGGTTCCTTTCCCCGTAATATGGCCATTATTATTATTATTATTATTTCTATTCTCTTTTTGGGGTGGTAAGCTGACATTCACTTCTCCTGAGTCTTTGTAACTGTCTGTTTTATGAGGAAGCAGCCGTTGACGATGCAGGGTTGTGATGAATGAGGTCGTGTTTTGCTTCGATATCTAAGTATTTACGCTTAAAATATGTATGTACTTGTAATTATTTGTTGTTTTAGGTAGGGTCCCATTTCCTTTATTTTTTTATTATTTTCTTCCCTTCACTTTTAAATCTGCGCAGTAGTGGATGTCGAGAAGGGAAGGTCATTCGGGCATGGTCTTCCTCCTCCTCTATGCTGTTACTCCATTGGCATAATTTTCTCTATCAATGGAAGATGCTGTCGTTATCTTTCAGTCTGTGCCGCTTACCTTGAAGGATATACTTACCTTATATTAATAGAGGGGCTTGCTTCGTATGCTTAAGGCCCTGGTAATGACTCGTATCTGGCTACCCATGACATCCTTAATGATTGGGGCTTGCTGTTAGTATATTCCAATCTAAGGCAGTGAGTCATATTTCTTGCTCTTCTCCGTCGGTTATTACATTGTCTCCTCGTGGCCGCGGCCTCCAGTTAGTGCTCCAGTGTGTATATAAGATTCAGAACTTATGTAATACGGCGGGAGACCTTACGTATGCCTGGTGCGGGTCGGCGTGGCCATTTTGTTATGCAGCAGCTTGTGTGTGTGTGTGTGTGTGTGTGTGTGTGTGTGTGTGTGTGTGTGTGTGTGTGTGTGTGTGTGAGTGTGTGTGTGTGAGTGGGTGGGTGGGTGCCCTCCCTCGATCTCGTGCACTACATTTTTCTGAGTTATGAGTCCTGTATATTTTTAATGAGTGCGTGTCTCGCAAAGTTCACAGCAGCAGCCTACCTTGCTCCTCCATTCCTTTATCTCGTGTTCTGTCACCACAAATTCTGGTTTGAGTCGGGCATACACGTTACCTTTCTCCTTTTACCTGTTCAGCTCATGTCAGTTGATAGCGAGGTATATATCCTTTTCAACAACCTCCCTTTTGCGGTTTATTTCTCGGCAATTCTTATGTGGTTAAATCTCGGTTGCTCTCTTTTCCAAAACTAGTATAATATGCGCCTCATTCCCCCTTTGAAGGTTGGCCTTGTGTTTCTACCCTCACTATCCCCAACGTAATACAAGTTATGTGCGGCAACGAGTATATTCTGTGGGAAGGTGTGTGCGTTGAAAGTCACACGGAGTAGCCTTCATTTCTCTCTCCTTCCTCAGTTACCCAGCTCCTCCTTCATTTCTCTCTCCTTCCTCTCTTACCCAGATCTTCCTTCATTTCTCTCTCCTTCCTCTCTTACCCAGATCTTCCTTCACTTCTCTCTCTTTCCTCTCTTACCCAGCTCCTCCTTCAACTCTCTCTCTCCTTTCTCTCTTACCAAGCTCTTCCTTCACGTTTAAGTTTACCCTGTTGTGTGAGTCTTGTGCTACACTAAGTGTGTTTTATGGAGTGAGCATGGCAAGAAGAATATCACGACACTACTGGGATTGAATTAGAGTGTTCTTTTCTGGCACCTTTCTGTGGTTTGCCTTGTGGAGCAGCGTGATGGGATTGTATTTTTACATGTGTAGCTCTTGGGCCGTCTCGTTAACAACAACACCATCAAAATAGTGTCATGACGTGGCTAGACATACCCTTTGGCCTCTTTGCTTGCTTTCTTTCCTTTCCGCGCTGGTCTAAGCTAACTTCTCCCCTCCCCCTCCCCCCCTTCTTTTCACTGTGTCTCCTCTTCTGTCTCCTTAACCCCCCCCCCCCCCCACACACACACAGGAGCATTTCTCTCTGTATTTCTCTTTATCCATTTTTCTCTTTCCATCTTTCATCATCTCTCTACCTCCACTGCTCTTATTTCTTACCGATTCTATTTATTTTTCCCTCCTCTTTATTTGTTTCCTTAATTTTCACTTCTAAAATATCCACCGTTTTTTTTTTCTTTTTTGGTATCCTTCTAATTGCTCTATCCACCATTACTCTCCATTTCATTCTCTCATATTTTCCTTTCCTCTCCTTCCTTTAATTAACGCTCTCCTCTTTCTTTACTCTCGTCTCTCTTCCCCTCTTCACTTCACTGCGTCCTCTCCTCTCGCTTTCCCTTCTCATACTCGCACACTTTCATACATTATTCATTCTTCCGTATATCTGATCCTTCCTGATCTTCCCGTTTTCACATTATTTGCCTTAACTCTTCCACCTCCTCCTTTACACTCTGCCTCATTCGTTCTCTCACGTTTCCCTTTCATGCCTTTCCTCCTTTCAACCCTTTTATCCTCTTTTTACTCCCTATTTTTACCCTTTCACTTTTCCTTCTTCTATTCTCACCATTTCCTTCCTTTGACTTTTATTCTCTCTTTATTCCTTTCTTTACCTATTTTCTCCTCTCCCGTTTCCTCACACACTTCCCCTGATCCAATTTCTCCATTTTCCCTCTCCGCCTCCTCTCTTTCCTCCTCCTATCTCCTCTTCGTCCTTTTCCTTCTCCTGTTCCCATTACCTGCCGGCGGCCACAGGTGCTACGCGTGCATTAATCAAGCCAACACTCTGCTCCTTCTCGGCAAAATGGCCTTTTAAGCAGTTTTACAGTAATTCAGGCTTCGTTAAAATTAAAGACCTTATTTGTACAGTCATTCTTTTACCCTTACTGGCTCGTTGGCTCTCCCTCTCCTCCTCTCTCCCTCGGCTAAATGCATACTTTCCCTTCATTCATCTTGCATATATCTTGAATTTTTCCCCCGAGCTCGCGTTCCGCATATTCATCACATTCCCGGCGCCCCCAAAAAGTGGTGTGCATATTATTCATTAGTGTTATTCTCCGTGAGCTGGATGTTTGCTTTGTGGCGCGCCGGGAAACGTGCAATTAGCTAAGCCGTGTCTCTTCTCTTTCTCTCCTCTCTCTCTCTCTCTTTCTCGCTTTCTCTCGCCCAATTTCTTTTTCCCTTCCCTTGTTTTCTCTTTTTTTGTCTAGGTCTTCGTCTGCCTCCCTCCTTGCCTTTCCTACCACCCTTTGTGTCTCTCTTTGTTTCTTTCCTGTCTAGCTGCTTCTTTCTTTTTCTTCAGTGTGTGTGTGTGTGTGTGTGTGTGTGTGTGTGTGTGTGTGTGTGAAACTGTCTGTCGTCTTTTATCTTCTTGTATTCTCTTTCCGAGTTCCTTTTTCTCTCATTGTTTTTCGCCTGTCTGTCCGTCTTTCATTGTTTTATCTTCTTCTTTCAGACTAATATCAACTTTTTTTGTCAGTGTGTGTGTGTGTGTGTGTGTGTGTGTGTGTGTGTGTGTGTGTGTGTGTGTGTGTGTGTGTGTGTGTGTAATGCTGTACCTTTAACCAATATGTTCGTTTACTCTCTATTTTTTTTTTTTTTTTATTCTCGTTTTTTCTTCTATTTAGTGTTTTCTCTCATTGTCTTCCGTCTCCATACCGTCTGTCTCACTGATTCTGTAGCTCAATACCTTTCCAGTCCATCAACTTTCTATCCTCCCATTCGTCTCTATCGTCCAGAGCTTCGTTGGTTACTTCTTTATCGTCTTTACCGGATCGGCCTCTCCATTTTCCTCTCTTCCCATTTTCCCTTAGTAAGCACCACCCGCCCTTCCCCCGCCCCTTTGCCTCGCCTCTCCGCTCTTCACCTTCCCATCTGCGGAATAACACATCGACCTCCTCATTCCCTCTTCTCCTTTCTCTTTTTTCTCCTTTTTTATTCTCCTCCTCCGTCTTTCCTGTCTTCTCCTTTCCTCTTGTAACTTTTTTTTTCTTTTCTCTTCGACATCTGCTTTCTTTTTTTCCTGCTGATGTTAATCCCATCCTTCTTCCTTCGTTCTCTCTCTCTCTCTCTCTCTCTCTCTCTCTCTCTCTCTCTCTCTCTCTCTCTCTCTCTCTCTCTCTCTCTCTCTCTCTCTTTCCCTTCCTCTTTTTCTCTTTCTTTCTTTTTCTTTCTCTCTCTTTTTTCTCTTTTTTGCTCTTTCTGTTTCTCCCTTTCTTTCTATTTCTCCTTTTCTCTCTCTCTCTCTCTCTCTCTCTCTCTCTCTCTCTCTCTCTCTCTCTCTCTCTCTCTCTCTCTCTCTCTCTCTCTCTCTCTCTCTCTCTCTCTCTCTCTCTCTCTCTCTCTCTCTCTCTCTCTCTCTCTCTCTCTCGTAAGTAATCGCCCCGTCGCTTCCCTCTGTCTCCGGTTCTCAGGGTTAAAAATGGTCCGATATCGCTTGATTCTCCTATATTTTCTCTTTCATTGATCGCCTTTCACTCTTTGCCCACTTCTCTTATTCCTTTCTTTTTCTCTCACTCCGATTTCTTCCTTTTGTTTACTCACTCATGCTTTCCTTCCTTCTTTTCTCATTTATACATTTCTTCCTTCCCTTTTTTCCTTTCTTGTTAGATTGACGGAGATTCTTCTATTTTTTCTTTCTAATTCCTCGTCTTGATTGTTTTTCCCTTAGTTTTCCTTCGCCTTCTCTTTCTCTCCGTTCTCTCTCCTTCTCCTTCCTATTTAAAGACTGAAGTAAGTCCTTTGTTTTTCTCAGCAAATTCTTCTTGTTTTTCCTTTCTTTCTCTTTTTTTCATCTCATCTTTCAGTCTTTTCTTTCACCTTCCGTTTTTCCTCTCTTTCTTTCGTCTTCCTTTCCTTCCCTCATTTTATTCTCTCTTCTTTGTGCCTTCCTTCCATCCTCCTTCCTTTTTTTCCGTCTTTTTGTCTTTCCTTCCCTTCTTTCTTTCCTTCATTCTTTCTCTTCCACATGTCAGATTGAAGCATTTTCTTTACTTCTCTTCCGCTTTCTCTTTCGTAATAAGATGCAGGAGGAACTAAGGTCTGTTGCTCTACTAAAATTTACTTTATTGTTTTTTCTCTTCATTTTTTATCGAAATAAGGAGGAAAGGGGTCGCGTGGGTGTGTGGGTCGGTGGGTTGGTTCGTTCATGTTGTTTTGTCTAGCTTTTTCCCTGAATATGAAGGAGGAAAGAGGTTGCGTGGGTGAGTGGGTCTTCGGGTGACTGCGTTCGTGTTTTGTTTATCCTGAATATGAAGGAGGAAAGAAGTTGCGTGGGTGAGTGGATATTTGGATGAGTACGTTCGTGTTTTGCTTATCCTGAATATGAAGAGGAAAGAGGTTGCGTGGGTGATTGGGCGGATTGGTGGGCGGGTGGGTGTGGGGGTTGGTTATAGGGAGGAATTTTCATTCTAAGATCCAATTTGTGCGTGGCTAGAATCGGGGGCGGGGCGAGAATCCCTGCGGAGGCCGTATTAGCCCCACAAATAAGATTACGTCGTTCAGGATTACGATGTCATTCAGAAAAAAAAGATCTCAGAAAGCCTATTTGCCGCGGCCACACCACATGCCTCTGCACCACCAATACAACACCCAGCACCACCACCATCCTAAACACCATAACCCCCACCACCACCAAAACCTCGCTATTACCACGGACTCGGGTTTCTCGTAATCCTCTTTACTCTTCCCTCCATCATCATCCTCTCCAGCCCTGTTAACACCTCCGTTTTTATCACCTCTCTCTCTCTCTCTCTCTCTCTCTCTCTCTCTCTCTCTCTCTCTCTCTCTCTCTCTCTCTCTCTCTCTCTCTCTCTCTCTCTCTCTCTCTCTCTCTCTCTCTCTCTCTCTCTCTCTCTCTCTCTCTCTCTCTCTCTCTCTCTCTCTCTCTCTCTCTCTCTCTCTCTCTCTCTCTCTCTCTCTCTCTCTCTCTCTCTCTCTCTCTCTCTCTCTCTCTCTCTCTCTCTCACCTCTCTCACCTCTATTATGTTAGTGCACAACCACACTCACGTAACACTCTCCACTGCTCTCACCCACACACACACACACACACACACACACACACACACACACACACACACACACTTACAAACATTTCAGAAGTTCACCAAGTTTAAAACGTCAGCAGAGAGACCGAGAAAGCGAATGGAAAAAAATAAAAAAAGAGGAAAAAAAGAGAAGGAAAAGAGGAAGAGAGAAAGACAGAAACCAAATAACTGCCCAGACGGAGACTTCCGAGTAAAAAACATCCCAAAGAGTTACAGGCCTTTCTCGAGGACTAATGGCTATGCTAATGAGCTAAGACCCAAGTTACACCCTTTCCCTTCCCTTTGTCTCCCCTTCCCTTTCCCTCCCTTCCCTTTCCCTCCCTTCCCTTCCCTTCCCTTCCCTTCCATTCCATTCCCTTTGCCTCCCCTTCCCTTCCCTTCCTTTCCTTTCTCTTCTCTTCTCTTCTCTTCCCTTCCCTTCCCTTCCCTTCCCTTCCCTTCCCTTCCCTTCCTTTCCTTTCCTTTACCTTCCCTTTCCTTCCCTTATTTTCCTTTCCATTCTCTTCTTTTCCCTCCCCTTCCCTTTCATTCCCCTCCCTTCCCTTCCCTTCCCTATCCTTTCCCTTCTCTTCCCTTCCCTTCTCTTCCCTTCCCTTCCCTTCCCTTCCCTTCCGTTCCCTTGGCTTTCTTTCTTTTCCTTTCCATTTTTTCCCTTCTCTCTCCTTCCCTCTTATTCCCCTCCCTTCCCTTCCTTTCCCTATCCTTACCTTCCCTTCCCTTCTCTTCCCTTCCCTTCTCTTCCTTTCCTTTCCCTTCCCTTCCCTTTTCTTCCTTTTCCTTCCCTTTCCCTCCCTTCCCAATCCTTTCCTACCCTTACCTTCTCTTCGCTCCCCTTCCCTTCCCTTCCCTTCCCTTCCCTTCTCTTCCCTCCCACCTTTCCCTTCCCTTCAGCGACACTGCCATCCATCAACACTCTGGATCCGTCAGTGAGTTTTTTCCTTGCCATTATTATAGCGAATTTTCCTAACGCATGGCTTTTTAAAACTGACGCTGCTATCCTCCTTCCCTTCTCCCGAACCTTAAGACACAGAGCAATCCTTCCAAACCTGGGATGCACAAGTGAGCTCATCCTTCCCTTTGTCTTCGCTACCTTTTCTGGAGGCGACTAACCTAATAAGAGTGGCATTTAAAAGCTAATGGTCCGCGTCACGCTCTTGTACCTCCTCCCCTTCGACTCTATGACGCTAATCCATCCTTTGAGACAGTGGGTCCGCCAGTGTGACCTTACCCCAGCCATTGTCTGGACTTTATTTTTGAGGGAACTGACTGAAACTGGCGCTCTGAGGTGAAGACACGTGCCATGCCCTTTCCTCCTTTTCCTTGCCGCCCCTCCGACACAGAGATAACCTTTTAAATAGCGAATATACGCAGGGTTCTGTCCTATCTCCCACTCTTTTTTCTGTTGTTCATTGATGATCTTCTTTCCAAAACGAACTGTCCTATCCATTCCTACGCCGATGATTCCACTCTGCATTACTCAACTTCTTTTAATAGAAGACCCACCCTACAGGAACTTAACGACTCAAGGCTGGAGGCTGCAGAACGCTTAGCCTCAGACCTTACTATTATTTCCGATTGGGGCAAGAGGAACCTGGTGTCCTTCAATGCCTCAAAAACATAGTTTCTCCACCTATCCACACGACACAATCTTCCAAACAACTATCCCCTATTCTTTGACAACACCCAGCTATCACCTTCCTCAACACTAAACATCCTCGGTCTATCCTTAACTCAAAATCTCAACTGGAAACTTCATATCTCATCTCTTACTAAATCAGCTTCCTCGAGGCTGGGCGTTCTGTACCGTCTCCGCCAGTTCTTCTCCCCCGCACAGTTGCTGTCCATATACAGGGGCCTTGTCCGCCCTCGTATGGAGTATGCATCTCATGTGTGGGGGGGCTCCACTCACACAGCTCTTCTGGACAGAGTGGAGGCTAAGGCTCTTCGTCTCATCAGCTCTCCTCCTCATACTGATAGTCTTCTACCTCTTAAATTCCGCCGCAATGTTGCCTCTTTTTCTATCTTCTATCGATATTTCCACGCTGACTGCTCTTCTGAACTTGCTAACCGCATGCCTCCCCCCCTCCCGCGGCCCCGCTGCACTCGACTTTCTACTCATGCTCATCCCTATACTGTCCAAACCCCTTATGCAAGAGTTAACCAGCATCTTTACTCTTTCATCCCTCACGCTGGTAAACTCTGGAACAATCTTCCTTCATCTGTATTTCCTCCTGCCTACGACTTGAACTCTTTCAAGAGGAGGGTATCAGGACATCTCCCCTTTCGTATTTGACCTTGCTTTCGGCCACCTCTTTTGTTTCTTTTTTAGGAGCAGCGAGTAGCGGGCTTTTTTTTATTATTGTTTTCTTTTTTTGTGTGCCCTTGAGCTGCCTCCTTTGTTGTAAAAAAAAAAAAAAGTTAAGTCACCCTCACCATTTTCTTGGATTCTCTCTCTCTTGACGCCTGTTTGACCGATTGAAATTTGGGATCCGTAATACATATATTGATCTGTATCTATCCTTATATAATTTTTGTCATTGTGACCATTTCATGTAATACCTGCTGAGGAATAATTATATCAACAGTCTTCATATTCTCCTCCCCCGCCATCACTCCCCTTCACCCTCACCGCTTGCCATAGTAGTACCGAAATATTTACTGCAAATAGAGATTATTAGTGTGGTATTATTTTTTTCTACTTTTAGCGCTCGCGCGCGTGTGTGTGTGTGTGTGTGTGTGTGTGTGGGCGGGCGGATAAAAAAAATAGACACTATATATAACAGCACACACGTTATTAATGAACTAATGAAAATTGGTGTGTGTGTGTGTGTGTGTGTGTGTGTTTTAGAGAGAGAGAGAGAGAGAGAGAGAGATGATCAACGTAAATGGTTCCCGGCCGAGTGCTTGTGGCGTATTAAAACTGAAAAGTGATATCGTTTTTAATCATTTCTCTTTCTTGCCGCGATCACTCTGGCGGGATTTGGAATAAAAGAATTTCACCGAACAATTTGTGTCTTCGTGCCTAGAGAGAACATTTTACCCACGCGGAAAAAAAAGAATATTCAGAACAATACACCGACCCTTCCATTACACGCACTCTCCACTCACTTTTAGATATTATGTATACCGAACTTGATTTTTAGGGAGGCATGTATGAATATATCTTTATAATTTATGTTTATTATTGGGCGAACGTGTGGAAATGTTTTACTATTCATAATTCCACTTCGATTGATCATCATTTTCTTGTGGATTAAGTTTACCCTCATTAATTCCTTCTTACCTTTAGTGTACCTGTAATTCTCGTACCTCCTCTCCCTCCCCTCTTCTTCCATTTAAATATTTGTCTGTTGGATGTGTTTAATATTTTGCGACCGTACGGATCTGCTTTATAATTCATCATTCTGGTTTGAGAAATATTGATTTATAGATGTAGCGTATCCCACATTGAGAAATATTAATAGTCTCCAATATTTCATGTGCCTCATTCTATTCTCGCTTTTCAAATGTTTTTCCTGCTAAATATTGCTTTTCTTCATTCCCTTTTCCTCTTATAACTCATCGTCTCATTCCATGCTGTTTTTGTTCTCATATATCACGCATCCTCTTCTCTTTTTTTGTATCTGTATATTGCTGTCAGTTAAATATTCCCTTATCCTATTCGTCTCTCCTCCTCTCATTTACACTCCATGGTCCTATTCCAAATGAGATTCCTTCTCTTATAGATTGCACACACCCTGCCACGCACCCTTCTCATCCTCACCATGTCCGCCCTTTTTAATGTCCATCGGTTCAATATCACTCCCTCATCCGTCCCATTTCGAGTAATATTTGTCCTCCTTTAGTTTTCACGTGTATGACCCTTCCCCTTTTTTGCCCTATAAATGTGTATCTGTTTAATATTGCTTTTCCTCATTCCTCTTCCCCTTCAGTTGTTAATTTATCTGACCCTCTCTCATCACCGCCCTTTCACTCTCTCGCTCTCGCTCTCCCTTCATTATACAAACCATGCCCAGCTTCCCCTCCGTCTCTTTTCTTGTGTATGGCCCTTGTCTCCTCACTTTTCCACCCTCTACATCTCTCTCGGATCAACCTTCATCCTTCTTCTCCTTGTTGCTTGCTTGCCTGACTCTCGATCTTTGTTTCCTCTTCGTCGTGAGGGTTTTTGAATCTCATGGTTTACATAAGGTGTGTGTGTTTGTGTGTGTGTGTGTGTGTGTGTGTGTGTGTGTGTGTGTGTGTGTGTGTGTGTGTGTGTGTGTGTGTGTGTGTGTTTGTGAATTGTTTAGTCTCCCCTTCTGTCACCTATTTTTTTTATCTCTCCACGTAATGTTATGCCTTTGAGACCATTCTACACACACACACACACACACACACACACACACACACACACACACACACACACACACACACACACACACACACACACAATTTATTCCCCTCCTTCTATCTTGTCGCATTCATCTTTCTTCCCTTCCTCTCCCTCTCTTCCTTTTCCTTTATCTCTAATCCCTCACCTCTCGTTCGTTTTCATTCACTTTCTCCTCTCACGCCAATCGCTCTCCCTCCTCCTATTTCTCCTCCTTCTTCTCCTTCACCCTTTATTCCCTTCTTCCTTCCCTTTCCTTTATTTATTTACCCCGATTTTCAGTCACCTCTCCTTCATCTTCCATCATTTTTACCACATACATCCCTACTTCTTCTTCGACACTTTTTATCTCCTTATTCCTTCCCTTCCCTTTCCTTCCTTTCCCTTTCCTTCCTTTTCCTTCCCTTCCCTTTCGTTCCCTTTCCTTCCCTTCCTTTTCTTTTCTTTTCCTTTCCTTTCCTTCCCTTCCCTTTCGTTCCCTTTCCTTCCCTTCCCTTCCCTTTCTTTTTCTTTCCTTTCCTTTCCTTACCTTTTCCTTCCCTTCCCTTCCCTTCCCTTCCCTTTCCTTCCCTTCCCTTCCCTTTCCTTTCCTTCCCTTCCCTTCCCTTCCCTACCTTTCCCTTCACTTTAGTTTCCTTTATTTTCCTCTTTCCTTTCCTTCCCTTTCCTTCCATTCCATTCCATTCCCTTCCTTTCCCTTTCTTCCATTCCCCTTCCCTCCCTTTCCATTTGTTTTCTTTCTTCTCCCTTCGCTTCCTTGCCCCCATCCTCTTATATCAGTCTGTTTTTATGTTCCTCTTTCTTCCATTCTCTTACCTTTTCCTGTCTCTTTCTTCCTTCGTGCTCGTTTCTTCACCTTCTTATCTGCAAGCAAACGTTTTTTTCCTCGTGTTTTTTTTCCACCGTTCCCTCCCGACCTTTTGCGTTCCCGTGCGATATTCTTCTCAATAAATGTTCAGCATCAACTTATATATAGAACTTCCTCTTGCACTTTTCCTTCTTTCCTACCGCTACCTCCTCCTCGTCCTCCGTTTATAGTGTTCTTTATTCCTTTCCCATAATATATATTTTTTCTTTCTTCCATTCTTACCTTCCTCTCTCTGCTCAGTATTCTTCTCGATAAATGTTTAATGCAGTCTTGTATTTGTCGTTCTTCCCTCCTTCTCCCTTTCCTTCTTTGTCTTTCTTTCTTATATTTTTTCTTCTTCCTTTTTTCCTATGCTGCATGACCTATCTCCCCTCCTTCCTTTCTTTCCTTCCGTATCTCTTCTTCCTTCTCTTCCTTTATTTACAGTAGAACCTCCATCCTCTCTCTCTCTCTCTCTCTCTCTCTCTCTCTCTCTCTCTCTCTCTCTCTCTCTCTCTCTCTCTCTCTCTCTCTCTCTCTCTCTCTCTCTCTCTCTCTCTCTCTCTCTCTCTCTCTCTCTCTCTCTCTCTCTCTCTCTCTCTCTCTCTCTCTCCCCTCCTCTTCTTTTCTCCTATCTGTTCTCTGTCTTCCTCTCCTTGTACTTCTCTCTCTACCCTACACCACTTTATTTCTCTCTCCCTTCTCTTTTGTTCTTTCTCTTCCTTCTTCCATTCCTGTTTCCTCTTACCTTACCTGCACCTCACCGACTCCCATCAACACCCTATTTTTTTCTTCCTTTCTTCCTTTTCACCCAGCCTCTTTTTCTCCCCTCGTCCTTCCTTCTTACTCTCTATATTTATTTCTGCCTTTTCTGCTTTCTTCCCTCTCTCTATTCCGTATTATCTTTCCTCCGTTTCTTCTTCCCTCCATCCCATACTCACCTGCGCTCATTACCTCTTCCTTTCCTTCTTTATTCCTAGTTACCTCGGTCTCTCTCTCTCACCCTCCCTTCCTCTCTCTCTCCCCTTGACTATCATCGAGTCTCTTCTATTCTCCGTTTCTTTCCATCCTATTTCGCGTTATTTCTCTTTTTACTCTTTCTCGCCTATTTTTGGTACCTCGTTCTTCTACTTCCTCCTTCACTTCGCCCCTCCATCCGTGCCTCCCTGCCTCTCACACTCCTTCTCTCTCCTTCCCTCCTTCCACTTACCTTCCCTCTCTCCATCCCTCCCTCCCTCCCTCCCTCAGTGCCAAGGTCTAGAAACTCGGCCTAATCTGCTTTCCTTTTCCGTTGGGTCACGTTTCTCGCCTCAGGACACCTGCCTCACCTGTCCTAAATTACCCCCGCCCCTGAGAGAGAGAGAGAGAGAGAGAGAGAGAGCACACACACACACACACACACACACACACACACACACACTCTCTCTCTCTCTCTCTCTCTCTCTCTCTCTCTCTCTCTCTCTCTCTCTCTCTCTCTCTCTCTCTCTCTCCTCCTCCTCTCCCTCTCCCGATTATGTATTCAAAATATTCCCTACAGAGTGAGTGAGAAATAACTTGGTCCATCCTTCAGTCGATCGACTCTGTATTCTTTTCAATTTTACCTCGTCGTGATGATTACTCCTCGGGGATACGAAGAGCGAGAGCGAGAGAGAGAGAGAGAGAGAGAGAGAGAGAGATGTAATTGTCGTACACCTTCGTCTCTGCTATTCACAAGTTTGATATAAAAGATCTGAGTTGAAGGGAGGGTTTTCCTGAGTGTGTGTGTGTGTGTGTGTGTGTGTGTGTGTGTGTGTCTCTGTCTGTGTGTGTGTGTGTGTGTGTGTGTGTGTGTGTGTGTGTGTGTGTGTGTGTGTGTGTGTGTGTGTGTGTGTCTCTCTCTCTCTCTCTCTCTCTCTCTCTCTCTCTCTCTCTCTCTCTCTCTCTCTCTCTCTCTCTCTCTCTCTCTCTCTCTCTCTCTCTCTCCCCCCCACCCCCTTACGCCAGCTGGAGCGGAACACATGCAGCAGGGTGGCGTGAGAAAAAAACAAACAAAAAAAAAAAACGTGATTTCGCGCTCAGGAATTGATGGTGATTAAAGTACCAGAAATTCCGGCCCGTCAAGAATAAATGTGTGAAATTATCGGGAATTACTAATGGCGGGGATTGTATTGCGTCTGATTACAAGTGAGGAGGCAACGCAAGTTATTTCTCATCTTTGTTTCCCAGACTTGCCTCCCGTGCTCCGGCCTGAGTGTTGTGTCGTTATTATGAATTTTATTACTGTATTTATTATTGTTTTATTATTATTATTATTATTATTATTATTATTATTATTATTATTATTATTATTATTAGTAGTAGTAGTAGTAGTAGTAGTAGTATGTATTATATAGATAGAGAACACTTATCACTCTTATCCACTTAGAGAGAGAGACACGAACACACGCACACACACAAACAGCATCTCCATAGTGACGGCAGCGCAGCATCCCTCCACAAACACTGGAGGCGGCGTGCCAATCAGCCGTTGTCGTGGAGTTCGGTGAGTCCCGCCTGGCGATGGAGACGGATGACATGAGACTCACAGCTCGTTGGGGCGGCTTAACCCCCAGCGCCGGATTGTCCCAGTGGATGAGTGTCCTCCTCTCTTATGCAATCGTTACCTTCCCTCTCTCGTTATGCAATCGTTACGTTCCCTCTCCCGCTATGCAGTTGTTACTTTCCCTCTCCCGTCTCTCCTGAGGTAATACCGTTGATACTAAGGAAATAATGCTTGAATCGCTTGCAGTTATCTGATTCTTATCTCTCTCCTTCCTGTTCCTCTTTCTCCCAGTTTACTTCTTGTCTTTTTCTGATCCTTATTCTCCTCCATGTTCTTTTTCTCGTCCTCTCTTTCTTTTTATACATTTTTTTCCTTTTTCCCCTTTTCTTTTTTTCCTTTTTCTTGTCTCTTTTTTGTTTATGTTCGTTTTCTATTTCTTTTCAATTTCCTTAGTTTTCTTCTCCTCGTCGTCACCCTCATTTAATTTCCCTTCCTCCCTCTTTTCTTCTTTTTTTTCTCTTTTCTGCTTTTGTTCTTTTACTTTTCCTTATTTGTCTCCCTCTCTTCCTCCTCCTCCTCCTCGTCCTCCTCCTCGTCGTCCTCTTAGTCCTCCACGACCTCCTGTTTTTCCTTCTCTCCTCCTCCTCCTCGTCGTCCTCTTAGTCCTCCACGTCCTCCTGTTGTTCCTTCTCCTCTTCCTCCTCCTCTCCTCCTCCTCCTCGTCCTCCTCGTCCTCCTCCTCGTCGTCCTTTTAGTCCTCCACGTCCTCCTGTTTTTCCTTCTCTCCTCCTCCTCCTCTTTCGGTTTTCGCAACACAGTCGTCCCATTCCTAACCTCGGCTCCGGAAATGCCTCCTTGCTATCGCATCCCGGTCCTCCTCGGCGGTCATTAAGGCTATCAGTGCAGAAATGACCATTAGTCGCCAGAAGAATCGCCGTCATTTGTTCCTTGTCGAAGCTGATAATTTCGCCCTCAGGGAACGCGCCTCGCCGTGGGCCTTGAATGGGGGGGTATTAGTCTGGCTTCGCGGGGCGTCGGAGGCCCTGTCTGTCTGCCTGTTTGCACGCTGTCGATATGTCTCTCTCTGCCTTCTGCCTCTTCTTGGTCCTTTCTTCTTTTTGTCCTTTTTCTTGTTCATATTCTTCTTGCTCTTGTTCTCCGTGTTCTTGCTCTTATCATCATCGTTATCGTCAGCTATTGTCAATTGAAGGACAAAGGTCTCTTCCAACGTCCCACACCGCTGTCTGATGTCCAGCTCCTGCAACATCTTTACTCTGTTCTCTATCTGGGTGCCCGTGTTTCTCGATATTCTGGGTTGTTACTCTGTTACTTTGGCTGTCCTTTTGTTGTTCTTCCTTTTATTTTACGAACTCTTGCTTGTCAAAGTGAGGTTACATAAATACTGAAGTCGGGAGGGGAAGGCGCTGCAGTGAATAAAACGATGTCCTCTTGTGGACTCTTAAAATCCTTGTGTGTCTCTGTTAGTTAATTTCTATGTCAGCATTCTTCATTTGATACTTTCCTTTGTCTTATTTTTACTCTTATTTACACACTTGTCAATCGCAGTTTCGTCTTTACTTGCTTTCCTTTCATATTTTGGGTCTATCATAGGTTTTGTCTGCCGCAGAGAGTGACAATGCCTTCCTTTATGGGGACTTCCTATTATGTGATCATTGGGTCTTCGGGAACAATTAAAAACTTGATTATTAGAGTTCTCGCGATTCCCGCCGCCAGGAATGTCGCGATCCTCCGTCTGCCTCGTGCCTCATATTGGTTTGTATTCCCGTGTTTCATTTTTCTAGATGCCTTTACTTTATCTTAATGAAGGCTTTCTGGAACATCTTCAATAACACCTAAACGTCAATGTTTTTTTTTTTGTGTGTGTATGTGTTTGTGAGGGGATGGGCAGGCGTAGGTAAGTGCGTGCGCATCTGGTCACTGCGTCTCCCCAGTGACAGCACAGCCTCCTGTCGGCGGTATTGACTATTGAGACACAACACGAAGCTAACAAACAGCCGTAAATGAGAAAGCCAATATCCGCGTTCATAGTCCCACGGCGTAGGCGTGTATTCTACGAAATGAATGGTGGAGCTATACAGCGAAAAACATCAAAACTATCATAAATATCAGGTTTGAATAACAAGCTTAAGTTATTCCATATGCGAAGAGGATTTGGAAGTGGCCTTGAGGTATTTTTATGAGTGAATTATTGCCAGGAACCCAGACGACATGATGATTGGCTTGTTTCTAGAAGGGTTAGTAAAATGAGTGCGATTGTCCTTATATTGTAAACGCCAATGATCGTGCTGCAACATGCTATTTAGTTATGCTTCCTTTATTTGATCATGGATGTAGAATCTCCTGAATCTCTCCTTGTAGACTCCACATAATCCTTTTGGAAACTACCTCCACCTCTACAGCGAAGTCGCGAGAACGTAACATAACAGTGGCTCGCCCCTCTATTCGGTTTAATAGCATGAAACGTTTCCTCTTGCCAGCTGTTCATCGCATCGTACTTTTTTTGTGGTTTCGTGAGACCACAGTGGAATTGGAACCCTTTATTGAATCTTCCTCTTCGCCTTTATTACACAGTGGCTGACCCATCGGCTCCGTTTAATGGCTTGAGAAGTTTCCTCTCCTTCGACCTTTTATCGCGTCGTTGGCTTTGTGGCTTCATGGCGGCGTTCGTGCCTGGCCGCCGTTGGTCTGGCCGCGTTATCAATGGCACATCTTTAATTCCGGCCGCACCGAGGGAGCTCCGGCACGGCAGCGGCAGCGTTCCTTTTTACGATCCCGTTGTAATAAGCTGGGCAGCGAATGGCGTTTTTTATGGCTGTGTTATTGTTTGTTTGTTGAGCGTAGACGGGGAAGCGAGGGAGGGAGAGTGTCCGAGTCTGATGGTGTTGTGTTCATTCAATTAGTGAAGAAACGAAGGGAGGAGAATACAAGGACTTGCGTTAAGGTGAGACGTGTGAACCTTTCTGTGTCCAAATGAGGCAGAGAGAGAGAGAGAGAGAGATTATTTTATTTTTATTATTATTATTATTATTATTATTATTATTATTATTATTATTATTATTATTATTATTATTATTATTATTATTTTATTGTAATTATTAGTATTGTCTGCATTATCATCATTGTCGCCGTCGTCTCTATCATCATCGTCACATTCACCATCATTGTCATCATTATAATAATCACCATTGTCGTCGCTACCATCATAATTATAATCATCATCAACGTCACTATCGTCGTCATCACCATCATCATCATCATCATCATCACCATCATCATCATCATCATCATCATCATCACTGTCACTATCGTCGTCATCATCATCCTCATCATCATCATCATCATCGTCAACAACAAAGGTGATTAAAATCGTCAAAGTTATTTTTCCATTTGTTATTTTAGTCGGGATTACCATGCCGTTACATATTTGAATATGCAAATGAATATTTCAGCAGGTTTTGTGGTGCATTATATATTCATGAAGTCTTTGTTTCACTAGGCTTGAAAATTTTCTCTCCTATAACATGTATATAAAAAAAGTTATAATTTTGGCGTCCTTTAAACTTCCTGCTAAATGGGAAAAGGTATGGACGACCGAAGGACTGTGCGGTAAGGCTCAGCAGGCAGGCAGGTGGTGGCGGAGATTGGCACAGGTATATGATTTGTACCACATCAATACATTAAGAGAAAAAAAAAAAGATTGGCAGAACATATGGGATATACCTCTCGGAAACATAATATGGGGTGCCTTTGTGGAGCTGTGGATTTAGATTCTTTTCTTAATGACTGTTATTGCCTTTTCTGTGAACACTTGTTGCTTTGCCCTTCTTATTTAAGGACCATAGTCTTATATTTATGTCGCTTAGTTGATAGCCGATAAATGATGGGTAAGAAAGTTTGGTGGAGGGGAGCAAAGACATGATCTGTACCACATTATCGCCTTTGTTCCAGTCACTGTTGATTAAGCTGTCTTTTCCGAGGGCACAGTGTTGTTATCGACGCCTGAGTGATATCAGGTGGAGCGGGGCTGACAGGATGGTGGTGTCAGAGGTACAGCGCTAGCAACGTGATGGTGTCCGCAAGCGTTAAGGATATGTGATTTATTTAACCAATGTTCCACTGCCCTCAGTGTTTCTTTTTTGCTTTAAGGTCTCCATCCGCATCAGTTTTATTGTTTTCCAACCTTTGAGGAGTTTATTGAGAATCTGATACGGGCGAGTGATCACCTGAGTAGTGTGTGTGTGTATGTGTGTGTGTGTGTGTGTGTGTGTGTGTGAGTGTGCGTGTGTGTGTCAGCGAGTGAGTGAGTGAGTGAGGCAGCGTCAGGCTTGGGGTAATCTGTGTCGCTCCCTCGCTCGCTGTCGTGTTATCTCGACGTGAGCTTTATTGGAGGCACTGCGACCCGCCGAGCTCTGTAGGTCATGACTCCCACTCCCTTCCCTCTCTTGCTCGGTCCCGCTGTTGCACTTTTTTCCTTTCTTTTTTTTCGGAGTTTCGCCCTTACGTCTCTACATCCTCTGTCTCTTTTTCTCTCAATCAATCAAATCTTTCTCTCTGTGTGTCTGTCTAACTGTCACTGTGTCTGTCTGTCCGTTTCGCTCTTTCTTTGCCACTCTCATGTGTTGTCTTTCCCAGGCTGTGTGTGTGTGTGTGTGTGTGTGTGTGTGTGTGTGTGTGTGTGTGTGTGTGTGTGTGTGTCCCTCTATCGCACACACACACACACACCGTAAATCATCACAACACTCGGTTTACGGTCCTCGAACATACATGAGAAGGACGACAAAGAGGAGGACGAGGACGAGGACGAGAACGAGGAATGAGAGTAGTAGTAGTAGTAGTAGTAGTAGTAGTAGTAGTAGTAATAGTAGTAGTAGTAGTAGTAGGAGGAGGAGGAGAAAACTAAGTAGCACCAGCACGCTTTCCATTTCCCTTTGTAGCCTTATGTTAACTGTGTGTCCGAGGCTTGCTGAGTGAATGTGGCGGGCGACGCTTTGCTGGACGCTTGGTGCATGATATGTGTATATTGACCCTCCCACTCGCTCTTTCTGCGTCTCTGGTCTTAGTACTGCTGGAGTCCTTTGCTTGAGGGCGGTACGCTTGGTAGAATGGCTCGGTTCACTTTACTAAGGCCGGCTGGGGATGTGTGCCCGTGTGTAGAGTCGGGCTGGTGGCGGCAGAGTAACAGCAGGCAGTTTGGATGCTGTGTTCAGTTTTAATAGATGAGAGGAAAGGAGCGGAGAGGAGAGGGGATGAGAGGGGATGAGAGGGAATGGAATAAGAACAGAGGAGATGAGTGAAGACAAAAGCAATTTAGAGGAGGAGGAGGAAGAGGAGAAATGTAAAAAGACACGGAGGAGGAGAACAAATTAGATAGAGCGAAGGAGTAGGCGTAGGAGGAGGAGGAGGACGAGGAGGCGGAGAAGAGGGAGATGATTTTGATGATGTTTAAAGTGGTTGTGTTTTGTGTGTGGGTAGGTGAGGAGTATGTAGTTGCACCGCCTAACCTTACCTCTCCCCCTCAGTATATATTTTTTCTCAGCTAGGGAAAAGTGAGGGTAATATTGCAGAAGACGCCTCGCTGGTGATGAAGTTCTCCTGCGAGCGAGGGAGAAAAACGGAGATAAATAACATAGCAACACGGGAATAATAATGGCCGGAGGAGGAGAAGGACGAGGAAGAAGGGGAGTGGGGAAGAGATCAGATGCGTTAAGAAGAGGAGGAGCAGGAGAAAATTTGGAACGGAGGAGAAAGAAAATGAGAGGAGGGAGAGTAATTTTTTTTCGGTAGAAGAAGGGGGAGTGAGGTAAGGCAGTGTTAGAAGGAAGAGGAAGAGAAGAAGAAGAAGAAGAAGAAGAAGAAGAAGAAGAAGAAGAAGAAGAAGAAGAAGAAGAAGAAGAAGAAGAAGAAGAAGAAGAAACGAAGAAAAAGAAGAGGAGGAACGGACAAGTAGAAAAAAAAGAAATAAAAGGTAGAGGCTTAGTAAATGAAACAGTAATAGGAAAAAAAGGAAGAAGAATATGACAGGAAGAGGAAAAGGAGAAGAACGAAGAGTGGGATAGTTAACATATCAGGATAATAATAAGAGAGGAGAGGAGAAGACAATTGGCGAGAGAGAGAGAGAGAGTTGGAAATCCCGCTAAGTAATTAAGAAGCGAAGCAGTTCCACTCAATATGCAACTTGTGTGTGTGTGTGTGTGTGTGTGTGTGGGTGGGTGGGTGGAAGGAGGGGATGGATGTGTGTGGGTGGATGTGTCTGGGTGTGTGGGTGTCGGTAAGTGAGTGAGTGTGGAATCGAGCTTGCATGTGAGTAATTGATTGAATGAGTGCACCGGTGAGTGAGATACTGAACGATTAAGTAAATGAGTAAATGAATTAGTGAGAGCTTGTGAGAGAGGAAGGGAGGAGTTGAGAAGGCCAGTAATTGATCCAAAGGGTGATTGAATGAGTGAGTGAATAAGTGGACGAGCCCGTGAGTAAGTGAGTGAGTGAGTAAGTGAGAGTGTGAGGGAGTAAATGAGGAAACCAGTAACTGATCTAAAGGGTGACTGAGTGAGTGAGTGCATGAGTGAGCGAGTAAGTGAGTGAATGAGTGAGTGAGAGTGTGAAGGAGTAAATGTGGAAGCCAGTAACTGATTTAAAGGGCGACTGAGTGAGTGAGTGAGTGAGAGTGTGAAGGAGTAAATGTGGAAGCCAGTGACTGATTTAAAGGGCGACTGAGTGAGTGAGTGAGTGAATGAGTGAGTGAGCGAGTGAGCGATTCCGTGTTTGCCCGCCGTCATCAGAGCCTCAGATCACGTCCCGCAGTTGTCAGCGGCGGCGGCAGTTTTTGTTGTGTCGCTCCATTGTTATTCACCGTCAACCGTTGCCAAGTTTGACGTTGCCTAGTCCCCTCCCCCTCTGTATCATCCCTTTCCCTCCTCTCCTCTCCCTTCCTGTCGCCGCCGTCGCTCTCTCTCAAAAAGTTGTGAATTGTTTGGTAGGCAACAACTCTATTTCTCTCTCTCCTTTCTTTCCTCTCTCACTGTAAAGTCTCCTCGCTCTTCACTCTCTCTTCCCTCCCGTCGTTTCCTGTCCTTTTCTTTTCCCTCGCTCCTTCGTCACTCCCTGTTGTCTTTGTCAATTTTCTCCCCTTTCTCTGGTCCATTTCAGCTTGTATATATGTCTCCTTTCTTACTCTCGCGTTTCCTTTCTTTTTTCCTCCTTCCCGCTTTTCTCCTTTTATTTGGTCGTGTTTCTCTTTTCCTCTATATTTCACTTTTTATTTTGTACATCTCTTTTCCTTCCCTTTATTTTGTTTTATTCGTTTTTCGTCTATCTCTAGTATTTTTTTGTATTTTAACCAGATCATTTTTTTCCCCTTCCCTCTTCTCTGTCTCGTTCCCTTATCCTATTCTCTCTCTTTTCCTTTCTTATATGTTACTTTGCATCTTTTTCCTATCCATCATTATCACTTGTTCTACTGTTCTCCATCATCACGTTTTCATATCACGCTCTACCCCCTTTCATAATTTTTTCGCTTCCCTTCCCCTTCTATCTTTATCCCTTTCTCTTCTATTCTCCATCACGTTTTCATGTCACTCTCTACCTTCTTTCTTCTCTTTCCACATCCCTTTCCCTTCATCTTTACCACCTTCTATTCTTAAGCACGTTTTCCTATCACAGTCTCCTCCCTTTCGTTCTATTCCGTGTCCCTTTCCCTTCCTCCGTTCCTCCGTTCCCTCACACTCAGCCCTTTCTGTTGTTTGTGGCCGTGAATTATTTCCTCGCATTCATTGTCTGTCCCACGCACGTTAAATATGTATTCTCTCCCCCCCCCACCCCCCACCCCCAGCACTCATGTTAGCCTGGTAATTAGAAGGCTCTCGGCACCCATCCCATCCCTCTGTGTTCTTAAAAGGGAGAGAAAGCGGTAGTAATGTCGAGGGAAATGAAGAAAAATGGTTAGCTGTGCGTATTTCAATTCGGCGTCTGGTTATTTTCGGCAGCTCGTTCGTACCTTTCCAATTAGTAATCATCACCTGAAAATAAAGTTCTCAGGAAAATTTTGCAGAGGAGTGATGTTTTACGGGTTTCATTGTAAATATGGACAAATGTTTTCTGTTTTAACAATGTTCTAATGTCATATTTTAGCATTTTCTCTCCAGTAATGAGTTCACTAGCATGTGTATTGGCTAATTGCATTGCTACACCCCTCCCGCGGCCTCGCTACACAAGTCTTTCTACTCAAGCTCATTCCTATGCTGTCCAACTTTCTAATGTAAGAGTTAACCATTATGTTCATTTTTATATGCCTTTCACTGGTCAACCTCAGAACCGCCTTCCTTCGTCTCTATATCCTTATTCGTTTTAAAGTATCGCTCGCACCAAATTTGACCTTTGTCTTTCGATGGCTTCTTTGTCTACGTTTTATCGGGGGAGCGTGTTACGGGTCCATATCCAATACATATTTTTCTGCCTCGGCTTGGTCTGATACCGTACCAGAAAATGTCAATTGCTAGGATCCATGCGACTCGGCAAACGTACCCTCAGAACCGAGTCTGTTTCGCTTCAGTGTCTTCATGGCGTGCTGTGGGTATTGATACAGAAGGTTTTAAGGCAAATTTCATGCGTGGGGTCGATAACAGAACTCCAGTCCAAGCGTGACGGAAGGCAGCAATCACGAGTAATGGCGAGCCAGGCGCCGCCGCATGAGTATCGGGGCGGAGGTATTTTGCGGCGGCGAGAATTGATCATTGGGAGAAGTTATGCGGGAGGGTGGCGCAATCAGCGATAGAACAGTAAGTGGTCCAATGGGTGCCATTATTTCCGTGTCTGTGTTTTTATCGATATCATACATTGATAATAGTTAAGCAATATATATATTTTATCAGGAATCGAATATAGTGAGGAATTATACAGGAAGCTAGAGCAATCAGTGGCCATTAAGGATAATTGGAAATCTGCTTTGCTCTGCTCTTATGAATTTTGTTCACTGATAGTAGTTGATGAATTTTGTTTTACGCAGACAGGAAATGGAGGGACTGGAAGGCTTCACCGATCGTGCGTGTAGGTAGCGGCACTATGCTTCTCGGTCTTTGGGTCATATTTTTCAACATTTCGGCGCCCAAGCTCACCTATTTGACAAGGCTTTCGTAGGAGTTTTGGGCATTTCCAGTAGTAGTAGTTTTATGACCCTGGTGGTAGTTTGACCCCGCTTTTGTATCATGAAGGAAAAAAAAAAACACTTTAGGACCCGTTTAATCTCACTGGCCTTTGTAAATAGTTGATGTAAGAAGCGGAGGTGTCTAAAAATGCCGCCCTTTGCGTCTGGAGTTTAGGGACCAGCTACACACAGAGGGACCTCTGCTTTGAGAGCCTTCCATTATTAATTCGTCCACCAAAAGGTTACAGCGACACCAGGACAGCGAGCAAGCGTCCACACATCACGGTTAATTTACGTGTCCACCTCGTCTTATTTATTCCTCGCTGCAGTGTATTGAACCGAGAAGGCGGAAGAAGTTAAGCGCTTACTCTTTTCTTTACTACATTTTCCCTCACATTCTTCTCTCCTCCCACCCTCGTCGCTTCCCTTCCCTCTTCATTCCGTCTCCTCCGACCCTTCATTCTTTCTCTATTCCCTCCCCCTCTTCTTTTTGTTTGTGTCCCTTTCTTCTTTACTACAGTTTCTCTCACATTCTTCTCTCCTCCCCCCAACGTCGCCTCCTTTTCCTCTTCATTCCGTCTCGTCTAACCCTTCATACTCTCTCTATTCTCTCCCCCTCTTCTTTTTGTTTGTCATTTCCTTCTTCTCTACAGTTTCTCAGCTTTCTCCCCTCCCACCCACGTCTCCTCCCTCTTCATTCCATCTTCTCCAGTCCTTCATCTTTATTCCATTTCCTCCCCATCCTCTTCTCAGGTTTTTTACCCTTCCTCTCATCTTTACCACAGTTTCCCTCACATCTTTCTCTCTTCTCCAATCCTTCATCTCTTTTCCATTTCCTCCCCATCCTCTTTTTATGCTTGACGCTTCCTCTCATCTTTACTACAGTTTCCCTCTCATCTTTCTCCTCTCCCACCCTCTTCGTCTCCCTCTATCCCTCTTCACTCCCTCTCCTCCAATCTTTCATCCCTTTTTCTGTTTTCTCCCTCTCCTCTTCATAGTTGGCTCTTCCTCCTTCCTTTGCTACAGTTTCTCTCACATCGTTCTTCCCTCCCATCTACGTCGGCTGCCTCCCTTCTTCATTCCCTCTTCTCTCATCCTTCATCTCTTTTCTATTCCCTTCCCCTCCTCTTTATAGTTGGGTCTTCCTTCCTCCTTTGCTATGATTCCTTTCACCTCCTCCTCCTCCTCCTCCTCCTCCTCCTCCTCTCTTCCCACCCTTGTCGACTCTTTTCTTTCTTTCCCTCTCTTCTAACTAACTCTCTCCCTCCTCTTCTCCTTTACTACAGTTCCTCTTATCTCTGTTTCCCCTGCCACCTTCCCCGTCGTCACCCTCCCTTCCTTCTTCCTATCCGTCACTTTCTTTGAACCCTTCACGCCTTTTATATTTCTTATCCCTCATTTTTTTACCATCCTCCCCTTCTGGTTCTTCCTAGTTCACTTTTTATTCCGCCTTCTTCCTCTTCCCCGTTTATTCACTCTCTCTCAACCTTCACTTCTTTCATCTTTTACCTTTTCCCTCCTTCTCTTCCTTAACTGCCTTACTACCCCTTTCCCTTCTCTCTTTCCCCTTCTCCTTCTCCTCCTCCTTCCGTTTCCCTGCCTCCTTCATCCACTTCTCAACCCTCTTCTCCCTCTTTGTCTCTCCTTCATTCGCTCATGTCCTCCAGGCTTTTTGTTCAGTCCTCTCGTCTTGTGTTTTAGTATTCTTTCCCTTTTTTTCCCCTTTCATCCCCTTCTGGTTCATTTCCTGTGTCCCTCGGTTATAATTCCATCTCCCTCTCATTTTCTCTTTCATATCCTTTGTTTCGTCCTTCCCCTCCTCCTCCTGCTCCTCCTCCTCCCCTTCTCACTTTTTCCTCCTATTCGTGTCTTCTCCTCCATGCACTCTTCATCTTTTCTCTACATTTTTTCTCTCCCTCGAGTCTCTCCCTCCTGCTCCTACTCCTCCTCCTCTTCCTCTTCCTGCTTCTTCACTCTCCACGTCTTTGTTCCTGCCCTGTCCTCCCCCCTTCTCTCCTCCTTGTTTATTCCTTCACGGCCACTTAGGGTCAGAAGAAGTTATGAAAGCTCAGACGCGAGGCAGAGGAAACATGTTAGTCTCCCGGTGCGTGGATGACCCTGGGGGGAAAGTGGGGAGGTGAAGAGAAGGGGGAAGGCAAGGGAAATGGGGAAGGTAAAGGGGAGAAGGGAAGGTAAAGGAAGAGGTGAGTTTGAATATGACGAGGCATGGCAGTATGTTTTGGAAGGTCAGGGATGGAGTGGAGTGGTGAGATGCGTCAGACTTGGGAAGATGTAGATAATGAGGAGATAAGAAAGCCAGGGACAGGACCACGGGTTGTGAGGTAAGGGAGAATGTGAAGATATCGAGGCACGGAAGGGACATGAAGGGAAAGGTGCGGAGGTAGGGTCAGAGTAAGGAGGGAAGACGGCGAAAGTGGGGGAAGTAAAAAAAGGATAAAGAAAATATCATCTGTATGAGAGATATAAGAAAGGAGATGAGGAGAGATTTAGGGGGAAGAAAGAACGAAAATGGAGGTGAGGGGAAGGAGGGAAGATAAGAGAGGTGGGGAGTTGAAAATAAACGAAGGTGATGGAAAAGTTGGGGAGGTAAACGAAGTGGGAACATGGAAGAGTTTGGGAGGTGAGGGGAAGGAGGGAAGATAAGAGAGGTGGGGAGTTGAAAATAAACGAAGGTGATAAGAAAGGTGGGGAAGTAAACGAAGTGGGAACATGGTAGAGAGTTTGGGAGGGAGAGGGGAGGATAAAGGGACCAGGGGATGGAAGGGAGGGAAGGGAGAAGAGAAGATTGAGTGAAGCTGAAAGAGATCGGGGCAGTGGGTTTAGAGATAAAGATGAAGAGATAAGGAAAGGAAAGGAAGATGACGGAAAAGAAAACTGAAGGAGGGCGAGGTCAGGACAAGGAGAGATGAGTAGATGAGAGAACGAGGATAAAGAGTGTAAAAGAGTGTAAGAGTATTATCATGTCCAGCTAAGTGTAGTAAAGTGAGACAGAGAAGGAGCTGGTGATGAAAAAAGGGAAAAAGGGGAACTTCAAATAATGACGATGACTTCTCTCACCCAGTACGAATTCCATCCAGTTTTACCTTTATGATACATCCGTGAGTTTATCCACTGTTGCACGAAAGCTTGAAGACTTTATCTCTCTCTCTCTCTCTCTCTCTCTCTCTCTCTCTCTCTCTCTCTCTCTCTCTCTCTCTCTCTCTCTCTCTCTCTCTCTCTCTCTCTATCTATCGTTCCTGGAAGATGAGCAATATATCTTGATGTCACGTGAAAAATTTAAGTATAGGAATCCCAGACGCCAGACACTGTCGGGCTATTGAGACTTAATGGAAAAAGAGATCTATTATTTAATCATCGAATCTGATTTAGTCCTTTTTTCCCAGATCGTGCGGCTCCCACTCTTCTCAGCTGCTCATTTATCTCCACCTCCTCCTCTCGTATTATGTAGTGAACGAAACTCAGGCCACAGGTGTCTTATCGTTGTATAGGTAAGGATATATCACGTGTACCCTTTTCCCTCCTGCTAGTCATGTCTCCTACTCTGCTTTCCTTATTTTTCCGTATGTCTTTTCCTCTCGTATATTCAGTGTGTGAGACTCCGGCAATTGGTGTGTTATGGAGAGCTAGGTGTCGAGGCTAAAAAATATACATAGATACTGTTATTATGAGATTCACTTTATTCTTTCCTCAACCTCTTGCTCCTTTCTCTATTTCTTTCTCGTATATTCAGTGTGTGAGACTCCGGCGATTGGTGTGTTATGGAGAGCTAGGTGTCGAGGTTAAAAAATATACATAGATACTGTTATTATGAGATTCACTTTATTCCTTCCTCAACCTCTTGCTCCTTTCTCTATTTCTTTCTCGTATATTCAGTGTGTGAGACTCCGGCGGCAGATGTCTTAAAGCTGTCAGGCCTAAAAGGAAGAAAAGTTATTAAATCATGAAATTCAAACAGGAGCAGTGAGTAGCGGGCTTTTTTTCACATTTGTTACCTTTTATTTATGCCCTTGTACTGACTCCTCTGCGGAAAAAAAAAAAAACCTACCCATTTTCCTTATTTCCTTACTCAGCTTTCCAGCTTTTCCCAGACGAGATATTTCAAAAGAGGACATTATTTTAAAAAGTGCGTATTTCCAAGGCACATCTTAGTTATTCACCACATCCCACGCTATTTCCTCCCCATCTCGTCCCGTGTCCCCAAGCTTCTTATCCGCCTTTTCCTCCTTCCATCTCTTCCCGCAGGAAATATTAAAAGCTGTGAAGATACTTTATTATTCATCCGGCCGCTAATCCTTCTCAAGTGGGTGTAGAGGATCCCGTCGTTTAATTTCTTGGGCGATGAATATTTTATTTGACTGCCGGGGGAGGCGAGACGAGGGGAGAGGAGAGGAGAGGAGAGGAGAGGAGAAGAGAGGAGGCGAGGCGCTTCGCTGCTCCATCTTGGGAATATGAAGGCGCGATAAGGAAGGGAAACTTATGGACGGGCGCCTCGTAAACATGCCGTCTGTCCCGGGGAGGAAATATGAAGCAGGAGGTCAGGGTCAGGGTGTCACGAGGGGCTCAGGGGGAGTGGTGGCGCCCTGGGGTCATGGAGAGGGGGTCAGGGGCGTCACCAGGGGCTATAGGGGTGGTGGTAACGCCCTGAGGTCATGGGAAGGGGAATCAGGAGGTCACCAGGGGCTAATGGGGTGGTGGTAGCTTCCTGGGTTCATGGGGAGGGGAGTCAGGGGCGTCACCAGGGGCTATAGGGGTGGTGGTAGCGCCCTGGGGTCATGGGGCGGGGAGTCAGGGGGTCACCAGGGGCTGTAGAAGGGAGGGGAAGAAGTGAAGTAAGGCGTCTTGAATCACGGCTCCTTCGGCTTCTTTGTGTGGCTGAAGAGGCGGCCTGTTGAGGGGTGGGTGTTGGCCTTCCTGCCCCTCCTCCATCCTCCTCCCCACTAGTGTCTTTCTTTGTCTCCTCTTTATCGCCTTTCCTCTTGGTTTTCTTCTTTTCTTTCCCCTTTCTAATTCTCGTAGTTGTATTTTTATGTATCACTGTCAATGCTTTTTTTTTTTTCCTTATTTTACGGTCTTGTGTTTCTTTCCTTTTTATTTTTGTTTTTCGCCGTCCTCCATTCCTTCCTCTATAGGTGATTTGCTTTGCCTCAGACTTACTGCTTTTCCTCATGATCTTATTCTTTTCCTCATGACCTTATTCTTTTCCTCATGACCTTATTCTTTTCCTCATGACCTTATTCTTTTCCTCATGATCTTATTCTTTTCCTCATGATCTTATTCTTTTCCTCATGACCTTATTCTTTTCCTCATGATCTTATTCTTTTCCTCATGATCTTATTCTTTTCCTCATGACCTTATTCTTTTCCTCATGACCTTATTATTTTCCTCATGACCTTATTCTTTTCCTCATGATCTTATTCTTTTCCTCATGATCTTATTCTTTTCCTCATGACCTTATTCTTTTCCTCATGATCTTATTCTTTTCCTCATGATCTTATTCTTTTCCTCATGATCTTATTATTTTCCTCATGACCTTATTCTTTTCCTCATGATCTTATTCTTTTCCTCATGATCTTATTATTTTCCTCATGACCTTATTCTTTTCCTCATGACCTTATTCTTTTCCTCATGATCTTATTATTTTCCTCATGATCTTATTATTTTCCTCATGATCTTATTCTTTTCCTCATGACCTTATTATTTTCCTCATGACCTTATTCTTTTCCTCATGATCTTATTCTTTTCCTCATGATCTTATTCTTTTCCTCATGATCTTATTCTTTTCCTCATGATCTTATTCTTTTCCTCATGATCTTATTATTTTCCTCATGATCTTATTATTTTCCTCATGATCTTATTCTTCACTTTTTCTCCACAATGTTCCTTGGCTTGTTTTCATATGAGCATAACTTTCATTTCCCTTTTCTACCTATTTTTATTATGCTTTGGCTATTCGTTTAACTTTATCTTTATTTTCGACTTGTCTCCTCCTTATTACTGTTATTTTCATATTTCGTTCTTTTTCCCCCTTTTCTCCTTCACGTCGTTTCTTGTAGAATTTCTTTTTTTCATCTCGAGACTGTCTTCTCTTCTTATTTAATTTTTTTCTGTTATATTTCCACTCTCTTTCTATTGTCTTTCTTTTATGGGCAATTAGCTGTATCATGTATCTCCTTTATGGTTTATTTTACTGTTTTTTATATTTTTTTACCTTTTTTTTTTGTCTTTGCCGCCTTTGTCTTTCTCTCTCTCTTTCCTCGCTGTTGCCTTTACTAACCTAATTTTCGTCATTTCTTCTCTTTTTCCACCGTCATCGTCCTCCTAATCCTCCTCTGCGTCTTTTTTATTTCCCTTCATGCTCGTATTCTTCCTTTCTTTTCTTTTCATTTTTTCAGGTCTTGTATTAAAGCCGAGTTTTTTTCTCGTACTTTTCGGTTTTATCTTTCTCGTCTTTATTCGTTCCTTTCTTCTTTTTTTCCGTCTCATCCTCGTCATTGCTATTCATCTTCCTCTCATTCTTTTCCCACAGAGCAATTTTCTTAGTCTCTCTTTACCTTTTTAGACATTATTTCCCAACGCATTTCTGTTCTTGTTTACTCTTTTTATCATCGTTATTATTCTCCCTCTTTTGGGCGTCCCTCTCTTATCGTCCTCCGCTCCACCTCTCTCTCTCTCTCATTCTTTTCCCACAGAGCACTTTTCTCATGCTCTCTTTACCTTCTTAGACATTATTTCTCAACGCATTTTAGTCCTGGTTTACTCTTTTTCATCCTCGTTATTATTCTCCTTTTTTTAGCGTCCCCATCTTATCGTCCTCCTCTTCATCTCTCTCTCTCTCTCTCTCTCTTCCCACTCGAGTAAAATTGCAGTTGTGGCAAACATTCAGCGGAGCCACGGGGAGAAAAACGAGACTGTAAATAAAACAAATGACGCTTCACACACACACACACACACACACACACACACACACACACACATACACACACACACACATTTTTTCTCTTGTCATTCCAGGAAGTCGAAGAAATAGTTCATTTTTTATTCGTTTGAGATAAAGTAGTTTTTTTGTGTGTGTGCGTGTGTGTGTGTTCGTGTGCTGGATCAGTGGAGCTATCTTCAATCCTCTCTGTATATATTTTTAGTACTTGAATATTTTTTTATCTAGTTTTTCGTTCCATAAGAGAGAAAATAGCATCGTTTTCTTAAAGATCTAGTATCTGAATTTTCTACTATGCCTCACCACCATCATTCTCTCTCTCTCTCTCTCTCTCTCTCTCTCTCTCTCTCTCTCTCTCTCTCTCTCTCTCTCTCTCTCCCACCCCCCCCTTTTCAGAATCTTGCCGCCATAAATACTCCGCCGCCGCCACTCTATTTCTGTGTCGCCTGCCTCGATGCCTTCCTCCGTCTGTCTGTTGAGCCCTTGAGTTTTTGCCTCTGAGTTTAAATGAGAGAGAGAGAGAGAGAGAGAGAGAGAGAGGAGAGGACAAAAGAGGAGAGGAGAGGAGTGGAGAAGAGAGGAGAGATTGATTCAAGACATAATCAGAAAAAACATACAATAGATACAATAGATAGTTAGGCAGACAAACTAACAGACAGACAAACATAGTACATGCAGACAGAGAAACACAGAGAAAGACAGAGACATCCTACAGTTACCCAGAAAACATATTAATTGACACCTTTTTGTTTTTCTTTCAGTATATATTTTTGTTTTTTTAGTTTTACGTTGCAGCGCGGAGGCGGGTGGTGGGGGTTTGCTCTTGTTATTGTTGCTGCAGGTCATGTTAGCGGTGGAGGGCGTCGTGTCAATGGCGTCCTCTGGAGTGTCGTTGTGTCGGAGGGTGAGGAGGGTGAGGAGGGTGCGTGAGTCGAGAAGAAGGGTTGTGAGGGCCGCCTTCCCCTCAGGAGTGCGAGGGAAACCTAACTCTTTTGTCTTGCTACGCACAACTCAACAGTCTTCTTTTCCTCCTACCCTTCCCTTTTACGACAGCCCCCGCCTCCTCCTCCGCTTCCCCTTCCTCCTTCTCTCTCGACTTTTCCCCTCGCTCAGTTTGTCCTCCCAAGAAGTGAGGAGGGTTGTCTATATTCGTCTCTATAAAGCCGCGCACCCTTCTGCTATTTTGCATTTTTTTCTCTTTTTCATGCTTCCAATTTTTTTTTTCCTAGCCTTGTCATGTTTATCTAGGAAAGAGAAATTCCTTGCTTGACGTCCTGTTTCCCTAGCATCCTCCTCTTGTTTCTCTTCCCCTTCGTCCTCTTTCCCCACTTCATCCACTCCTTTTATGTACCCCAGTTTGTGCTATCAAGAAAATACGTCTTTTTACAGTAAACAACAACCTTCGGAAAGTATGACGCATGTACTACCATTTGAGAGAGAGAGAGAGAGAGAGAGAGAGAGAGAGAGAGGAGAGGAGAGGTTGATTCAAGACATGATCAGAAAGACATAGAATAGATACAGATAGTTAGGCAGATAAATAAACAGACAGACAAACATAGTACATGCAGACAGAGAGAGAGGGAGTGATTAAAGAAAAACTTGATCCACTATTGCCTGGAGAAAAGTCGTTGGGGGTGATAGTGAGTGACCTTGGTGTGGAGGAGGCTGGGACTCGGCGCGACGGTGGGACATAAAGGGGCGAGTTATTGCCGCGCGCAGGCCATGCATCACGGAGAGCCCGCCGAGCCCAGACTTATATAATGTAATGCGCGGCTCCTCACTGTACCGATCACGCCTCAGGGTTCTGTGGCGAGAGTCTACTCACTCGAAAATAGGAATGAGTTTAGTATTTATAAGTGCATGTATTAATAGATATTTTTGTATGATTTCTATGTTTTTTATGTTTGAGTTAGCAGGAAAGAACTTATAAGTGGAGTCTCAGAAGCAAAGGCTAGAACAGTCGTAGCAGAAGGAATAGCTTATGAATAGATGATCCTCTATCCTCTTATCTTTTATATATTTTTTTACAGCACAGAGAGCAACTCAAGGACAACAAAAATATGTAAAAAAAGAAGCCCGCTAACTGTTGCTCTCATATAGTGATAGGTATAGAGTGGCCAAAAGAGAGGTCAATTTTAAGACAATGAATTAGGTAAAAGGACAGGCAGCTTAGTGAAAAAGGCTACGGTATGCTAATAAAAATGGGTGGCAGAACCGTTTAGCTGAATCTAGAAGTCGGAAAAACCCTCTCTAAAATAAATTACCCTCTAAATTAGAAATGGGGCCCATCCCTGCTTCTTGTGCCACAGATGGAGGAGGAAGAGGAGGAGGAGGAATTAGTAACAGTGGTGATGGGAAGGAAATTGTATTAAAGGGAAGATTAAGAAGAGGAGGAGGAGGAAAAGGAGGACGACACGGAGGTGGAGGCGGAGGCAGAGGAGAAGCAGGAGGGGGAGGAGGAACAATTGAAGGAGAGGAGGAGAGGCCAGCTTAAAAAAAAGTATTGAATAAGAAATTTAGGCCTATAAAAAGAGGGTTGGCGGGGCTTCGTTAAATATCGCTTCTCCCTTCCCTCGCCGCCCCTAAGCCGCGGAAAGTGTAATAGTGTCACAGATATTTAATTACGCCTCGCCGGCCACCAATGGGCTGAACGGGGTGGAGGGGGGGCGATGAACCGGCTGCGTTATTTGAGCTCCGCGACTCCACAGCGAGAATATTAATGGCGGTGAGCGGTGGAAGAACTGATGGTGGGGCGGGGAAATATATATAATGCCAGCTGTGTTTTCCTTCTTTCTTCATTTTCGTTTCATTTTTTATTTTCTTATACTACTACTACTACTATACTACTACTACTGCTACTACTTGCCATCTGTGCGCCTGTCTGCAGTGTTCGTTAGCTACTACTTTACGGCGTGATATTCCTGTCGATATGCATGTCTGGAGTCCGTGGATCTCTGGGTCTTCTCCGATAGCTCAGCCCAATTCCTGCTTTCAAGGTGCGTTGATTATCGTGAAACAACTTTCGTTATAGACTGACAGTCATATTTGGATCTGCGTGACTATGGGGTTTTGAGTCGAGTTATTTCTTTGCCAGTTAAGCGCCTACCTCTATAGCTCCCAAATCCTTAGCTCTGAACACCACTATTGAATTGTGTGACACTCCGTTGTTTGGGTATGGCAAGTGTAGTCTGTGGGTCTTGTTCAGGTATTTGTTCATGTTCTAGTTGGAGAGGTAGCCTTTTCAAAAGTCTCCCAAAACGTCTAATTTTTATTTTCGTGTGCTGGCTTCGTGGGGCGGTGCCTCGGTTGATAGCGTGAATGACTATGAAACTGGTGGCAAGTGCTCGATTCTTTCCATATCCACTTTCTTACGGTTTAATGACCTCTCCTTTGTCCTACCTTGCCTTATTAATGAGGATATCGTTAGCCATAACTAGGTATTAGCGCGTGGGGAAAGGAACTCGCAAT
The DNA here is from genome assembly GCF_024679095.1 of Eriocheir sinensis. Classification (NCBI taxonomy): domain Eukaryota; kingdom Metazoa; phylum Arthropoda; class Malacostraca; order Decapoda; family Varunidae; genus Eriocheir; species Eriocheir sinensis. The sequence continues at coordinate 6,674,780 of NC_066529.1, forward strand.
TCTACACCTTTATGCCGCTGTTTCTGTCGACGTAATTCTGCTCACTAACTCCTTACGTCATGAGAGTATTGAGCCTCACCTTTACCTCTGTCGAGTCGGATTCTCACTTCTCTCACCTTTCTTCCCTTGTTTCCCGGTTGGCCTATCTAGCCGGTCTTTGGACCGCTTGCCTGCAGGGTCCGTTAGCCCTGGACACCAACACCCTCGCGGTGAAGCCATTTGATCCCCTCACGCCGCCCTTGCATGGGAATAACTTCGTTTGGAGGAGATGGCTGCCGTGGTGACCGTCGGTGCAGGCAGATCGTTGTGTTTAATTGCTGGCCGGCCGATGATTGGCTAAGATCTGCATGTTGTTGGCAGGCTCTGGGCGGGAACTAGTTTTTGTGCCTAACTGGTCTGCTCACGATCACGAGCATTCTAAACATTCCTTTATTTTTTTTATAAGTGGTCAGATTTTTTCCTTGTTTTACTGTTCCACCTTTTCTATTTTATTATGTTCCTGGTTCCTTGTCCTCGAATGACCATGCAGTGAAAAAAAGTGAAAAATTATACAACGCTTTTCATTTTTCACTTTTCATTTTCATTTTTGTGGTGAATCGAATTTAATAGATCCTGAAGTGAATAAAAAATGTCGGACCAAGTTATCGAGAAGACTGTTAAGTGTGCATTGTTTGCCAGGGGTCTCGTGCTTCCCTCAGGCCCTGTGTGTACGTGCGTGCTTGTATGTGTGCGTGTGTGTGTGTGTGTGTGTGTGTGTGTGTGTGTGTGTGTGTGTGTGTGTGTGTGTGTGTGTGTGTGTGTGTGTGTGTGTCGCGCTATTCACGTCCTCACCAGCATGTCACTCACTTTTCTCTCTGTCGTGTCCTCGCGTTGATTAAAAGACCGCCCACCACAAAAAGGATCTGCCATCTAATCACCACCAGCTTTTTCTCTCTCTCTCTCTCTCTCTCTCTCTCTCTCTCTCTCTCTCTCTCTCTCTCTCTCTCTCTCTCTCTCTCTCTCTCTCTCTCTCTCTCTCTCTCTCTCTCTCTCTCTCTCTCTCTCTCTCTCTCTCTCTCTCTCTCTCTCTCTCTCGATCCGGTTCTCGTCGCATGTGAGTCGCTACCTGTCCTTGGTGGCGCTGACGGATGGGCTTGTCGAAGTGGAAGGTACAAATCGAAGCGAGTGGACAAGGAGCATTGGAAGCATTGATGGCGACGAAAGAAAGCAGCGGTGCGGATGAGGGAAGACGTGGAGAAGGAAAGATTAAAAGAAAGAAAGAAAGGAAGTAAGGAAAGTAAGAAAAGAATGGGAGGGAGAGGTAATGGATGAAAGGAAAAAGAAGGAAAGGAAGGAAGGAAAAAAAGAATGATTGAATGAAGGAAGGAAGGAGAGACGGAAGGACGGCAGGAAGAAAAGAAGGGAGGAAGGGATGTAGGGAGGGAGGAAAGAAGGAAGTAAGGAAGGAAGGGAAGGAGTAAGGGAAGAAGGAAAAAGGAAGGAAGAAGGAAGGAATGCAGGCAGGAAGGAAAGAAGGGAGGAAGGGAAGTAGGGAGGAAGGAAAGAAGGAAGGAAGGAAGGAAGGAAAGGAGAAAGGAAGGAAGGAACGAACGAACGAAAGAAAGAATAGCTTAAGGAACAAAAGAAGGAAGAAAAAAAAGGAGGAAAAGAAAGATTAGGAAACGAAAAGGCAGTAAGAAGTTATGCAATAAGTAAGGTTGGTAGAAAGTTAAAATGAAGAAGAAAAGCATGAAAGAAAAAAAGAGGAAGGCAAGGATGGTAGAGAGGGACGGTTTGCTGCAGGAGGAGAGGATGGGGTAGGAGGTCGACTGTTCGGGGCTTCTATTTCTTTCTCTTAATGGAACACTCTGCAGCGGGGCGCGGCGAGGGGCGGGGCTCAGACTCGTAAGCTGCCGGTCTTGCTTTCGCCTTGCTCTCGTTTTTTCCTTTCGTTATGTCGGTGTGGCGGTCGTGTTCATTACTTTGCCGCCCACTCCTGTGCCCTCGCATCCACTCCTTGCTGCTGCTCCTCCTCTTTCTCCTTTCCTCCTCCTCCTCCTCCTCCTTCTCTTTCTCCACTTTTGATATTTCTTCTGCATTCACTTCAGCTTTCACCTCCTCTTCCCGACCGATGTTTCGCAGACTCCTTATGTTCTTATGTCTTTTTTTTTTATCCTCCTCCTCCTCCTCCTCCTCCTCTTCCTCCTCTTCTTCTTCATCTCATACTTTTCTTCGTATTCCTCTTGTTTTCTGTCTAGCGTTGTGTGCATCTCATTTGTGTGTTTTTAGTTCGGTGTCTTGTTCTCCGTCTCTCCACCTTTTTGTTCTGTTCCGTCTTCCGCTCCTCCCCGCTCTTCTTTCCTCACGTCCCCAAGCTGATTTGTGTTTAACCCTCTCTTGCATGTCGCAGTTGCATTGTTCTCTAAAAGCTTTGCGCATATTTTTCAACCTCTGATTTCTCTTTCCAGACACCAAACTAAAATGTTGTATTCATAAAAATGACGCACTCATGAATATATATAACAAAAGTGATATTCCCGTTATATTTCTTTCTCTTTCTTTGTGATGATTATTTATCTAATCGTATCTCCTCTGATAACTGACTGCCAAACAGAAGATTTATATAACGTGAACACTTTATTTGGTGAAGAGAGAGAGAGAGAGAGAGAGAGAGAGAGAGAGAGAGAGAGAGAGAGAGAGAGAGAGAGAGAGAGAGAGAGAGAGAGAGAGACGCTTAATGAGTCACACTGTCAGCTTGTTTTTCCCCTCACCCGAGATGCTCACGCAGCGCTCATCGACCCAGACTTTTTCATGCTTGTCCTGCTTGCTTGTTCCTGCACATTCCTATTATATATATTTCTCATATCCTTCCCTTTATGAGACATCCTGACAGCTTTTCTTTATTCTTATTTCCTGTTTTAACTCTCTAGTGTTCATAGAAAAATCTTCACATTAATTGGTGAGAAGTTGTGCGTGTTATTATTACCTGATACTATATTTGCGATAGGCCTTTGTGTGGGGGGGCGGGGAGGACAAGAAATCCTTCATCGCTATATTAAGTTTTGAGCCAGGATCCTAAGCGCCGGTACACTTAGGCAACGTTTGGACGGACGAGGATTCCAACACAATGGTAAAGAAACTGCAATTGTGTGATCAATATGTTCAAGGCACGTCACCCCCTCCGCCCCCCCACCCTCCCCTCCCCCGCCCTCCCCAACTCTTCTGCAGAGGAAGGAAAACTCTTCAGCGCATCCATTGTTGATAATTATGCAAAATATCTTAACTGCTGGTAACTTTTTGCGTTTGTTTTACTTCGTAAACCCCGAGTTCTTAATTAAAACTTTCTCCATCGCCATCAGTCTGGCCTGGTTCACAAAACCTTCTCATTAATACCGTTAATGAATATAATTGTTGTTGCTAAGTGCGGCACATGTATCCTTCAGAAAAGTTTTACAAGAGCTCGTATCTTTATATTACTCCCAGCACGGAAAAGTCCTCGGATGCAAATAATTTTAAAACAGGAGGCTGAGGGAGGAGGCATTAGTCGAGGTGGGTTTGTATCACAGCCACAAGGGACAAGACTACAGCCGGGGATTGTGTGCATTAGAGTCGGAGGAAGCCTCGGCCACATTTACCACAGTTTTCAGTTTCCAAACCACAATCTAGAAGGTTTGGGCATCATTGTTAAGGTTCTCGATCCTAGTCAAGAGTTTCTGGGTCACAGTTCTAAAGTTCTGGACCACAATCATGAGGTTCAGTGCCCTAGTCGGTCAGGGTCTGTAATCTGATCCAGCCGGGAAGGTCTCGCCCACATCCACTAAAGGGACTGTCCTGGGAGCCCTCAGCTCGGCCTCGTCGTCTTGTTAAGTCACCGTGAGATTTTAACCCAGTGACCACTCGAGGCACCGCTGTGGACGCGTCGCTTTGAAGACTCCCTTATTACTATCGCCTGACTGAAAACGTGGCGATGGAGGCTCGTGCTAAGGGTAAGGCCGCCCGCTAACTAAGGCTGACGCTGATATGAGGGGACTACGGCTAATGTTAAACACACACACACACACACACACACACACACACACACACACACACACACACACACATTTTTACCTGCCTTACCTTTACTTTCCACTCCTGCCGCCTTTGCCTCCCTTGATTCTGGCCCTTACCGGCTCTCTTTTTCTTTCCCTGCCGCCTCTCCACGCCTCCCCATACCCTTTGTCGAGGCCTTTTTACCACCTGCCACTGACCCTCCCGTGTGGTGGTCGCGCCCCGAAAAATACACGTCGGGGCCTCGTCAGGTATGCAGCCAGAAGACTTTGAAAATTTAAAGGAGGTGTACTTCAGGGCAAAGAATGATCAAACAGCTTCTCGCTCCGTCGGTCGCTGAGAATTTAAAGGAAGGACGTCTTGCTTCTTCCTCCTCTTCCTCCTCCTTTTCCTTTCTCTTCCCTCTCTTTTTCCTCTTCTTCCTCCTCCTCCTCCTCTCTCTTTATTCTCCTCCTCCTCTTTCTCCTCATTCTTTTCTTCATTGTTATCACTTTTCTTCGTCCTCATCAGTCTCGTCTTCCTTTTTATATTCATCTTCGTCGTTGCCGTCATGCTTCTCTTTCAGTTCCTCCTCCTCGTCCTCCTCCTCCTCTTTCTCCGCTTTCTTCTCCTCCTCCTCCTCGTCTTACAACATTTGATCTCGCTTTTCTTTGCCATTGTCCTCCGTTTCGTTGTCCTCCTCCTCCTCCTCCTCCTCCTCTCTAGCGTCCAGTATTGCCTCTCTCCTCCTACGCCGTTGCCGCCCCCTTTGTTCGACGTCCCTTCTGCTGGCCTTTTGAATATGGTTCCTCTATCTCCCTAATTATGTTTGTTCGTTATTCCACTTAATATTTTTTTTTGTCAACTTTTCCTATTTTCTTTTTCTTTTTTTGTTTCTGTCGACTTCGTATTTTCTTTTTTTTTTGTATATTTTTTGTGAACCTTTTCTTCTTTGTTTCCGTCTCTTATTTTTCTATCTTTGCCTTGTCTCCTTTTTTTTCATTCTTTATCTTCCTCTTTCATTCTTTTATTATCGTTCCTTCCGCTGGTGTTTTCTCTACGCATTTCCGCTATAAGCTATTTTTTGCTCTGGGCTGTCCGTTATCCTCCAGTCAAAATAAAGATAATAATGGTAGCGCTTGTTTTTGCTGTCTGCTAATGGGGTTAATAATGAAGTTAGTGGGCACGGCAGTTGTTTTTGCGGTGGTGTGTGACGTTGGTTATAGTGGATGAAGGTGGGCGAGGAAGTGATATCAACTGCACCTGTGTGATGGTCATGGGTGTGAATACGGTATTGGTGGCGGTGGTGTTAGTGGTTGGATTGGAGGCCGAAATGGTGCTGGAAATACTACAGGTTATAGTGTTGTTGGTGCTGGTGCTGTAATCGAGGTTGTGGTGGCGTTGGTGATCGTACTAATGGAAGACATACATGCTGGGTAACGGTAATGGGTGTTATTGTAGTGATTGTAAGAGTTATGTATGGTTGGTGGTGGTGATAGCGGCGGCAATAGTGATGGCAGCTGTGGTGTTTGTGGAGGTGTTAGTGGTGGCGGTGTTCTTGTCCTGGATGTAAGTGGAGCAAGTGCCGTATATGACCAGAAGGTAAGCGTGAAGGTTATTGAAAATTGGTATTGGTAACGGCCGTCACAGCTGGGAGCATTGCCGCCACCCAAGAGGCCGCGACAGCCACCCTCCCAGCCTTGACCGCTGTCCACACTCGCTTTTTATGGCTCGCATAATTAGCGTAAAGGATTAAGCCGCTGCACCGCGCCCCTGATGCTCGTCGTTCGCTGCGATTTGCTTAACACAATTTCAGGTTAATATGAGGCTGAACACATGATCACGATCGGAGGCACATATATCGAGGTAAAACTCTGTTAATTTGCTGCGACACTGCTTCACCGGGCCGTCGGCAATCAGATTTCATTACGGTAATGGACTTCAGGTAATTTCTAACGCAGTCTCTCGGTCCTTGTCGGCACGCGGAAGCCCCGGCTGCCTGCGAATCCTCCGGCACACACAAGTTTTTGCGTTCGTTGGAGCCGCAGTTTAATTAGACTATTGTAATTAATGAGAACGATTATTAAAAGATTATATACCCGTTTGCATATTTTACCCAGCATTTAATGGCCCCAGTGGTAATAATGGTCATAATTTCAGCGTTGGAGATTATATCCAAAAGCTTAGGAAAGGAAGCGCGTGGGCTGGAGGCAAGGGATGAGGGGTTATTTATTAGTCACTTTTGGGTTTACCTCGGTCGACACTGCAAATTTGACCGATTATTTTCTCCCCCCGACAGGTGAGTGGATGCTGCAGGTGATGGGTAAGACGGGGAGAAGCAGAAAAATATACCTTTGCGCTTTCCTCTCTTCCTTTCCCCGTCAAGTCCCGAAAACATAACATTTTGTTGCTTGGTTAATCTGACCGTCTAATTTCTCTCCGTCGCAGGTAAGTGGATGCTGCAAGACGTAATGGAGAAGACGGGAAGGAGAGAAATCTTCGTGTATTTCTCTTCTTTCCTTCCTTTCTTCCTTCTCCCCTCCGTCACATTCCGCAATCTGGAGACGATGTGGCCTTGGTATGTGACTCTCCTCGCGTTCAGGTAAGATTGCACACCGTCGCACACCTTCCCTCCCATCTGTATGCTCAGCTCCGAGGGGAAGAGGGTCGAGATTGGCTCTTAAAGAACAAGTTTAGGTGGAAATACAACTATATTTGCCAGAGGAGCGGTGCAGCGGGGGAAAAAGAGGAACGTAATGAGCCACTTTGATTATATTTTTGTTGTAAGGGAGGAGGTCATTTCCACGCCCTCCCCTCCAGCCAATCACGGCGCGCGGGAAAAAAATCTACAAGGTTATTTCCCCTTGATAGCTTCCGTAAAAATGCTGTCTAATTGGAAGGAGTACCGAGAGGGCGGAATAGGAGGAGGAAAAGGAGGAGGAGGAGGAGGAGGAGGAGGAGGAGGAGGAGGAGGAGGAGGAGGAGAAGGAGGAGGAGGAGGAGGAGGAGAGGAAAGTTGACAGAAGAGGAGAGTAGGGGACGAGGAGCAGGATAGATAAAGAGGAGGAAGAGGGGGGAGGAGGAAGAGGAGGAAGACGAGGAGGAGGAGGAAGGGAAAAGTGGGGAGGAGAGTAGAGGACGAGGAGCAGGATAAATAGGGAAAGAGTAGGAGGAAATGCTGGAAGCGGAGGAGGAAGAGGAATAGGAAGGAGGCAGAGAAGGGACAGAGAGAGATAGTGATAGACAGATAGACAGAGAGATAGCGAGCAAGCAATGAAGGAAGGAAATAAGAGAGAAATAGAAAGGGTGTAAGTCAGAAGGGAAAAAAAAAATTACACCTAGGACGAGAGAAAGATAAATCGCACTAATACCAAAGGAAACTAGAACGAAACGACACACACACAAAAAAGAGATGAAAAAGAACCATCGTGTTATTTCGAAACGTAGCCGTAGGAAAAAAAACGTAAACTCTGAAATAGTATCGTAAAAGAGCGAATTCGTATTATTTCCGAGCCTCGCAAGAAAACAACGTATTACTTCGAAAGGCAAGAGAAAGGAAGCGTAAAATCTGATGTAGGACAGTATAAATTAGCGTTCATTACCATTATATTTGACTCAGCCAGTGAACATTGTATTATTCTGGAGAGTCTTCGTAGTAAAAGCGTAAAATCAGAGCCACGGTCTCATATCTAATTCAGGAGGAAGAGAAGCATTGCATTTTGTCGGAGGGTCTTCGTAGTAAAAGCTTAAGATCAGTGGAATGATTTCGCAATGTCTTTGACGCAGCACGAGAAACAATGGATCTTTTAGCCTCTTGTAACCTTCTTGTCTGTGCGTTTTCTTTATGTATTATTTCGTAAGGCATTCGTTGTCAGAAGTTTTAAAAATCTGCGGTGTATTTTGCAAGGCTCGATTCCCTGCACGGATTCGCATTACTTTTATCTACCTACGCAGTGCAATTTTGTATAATTCTCCCCCGCTCCGTGTGTCGTACGGGATTGCCTATCAGGTCTCCGTATTGCGATCAGGGATTAGCGGAGGAACAAAAATCTACTAATGGTCCTTATCTTTTCCGCCGCGTCCAGGCACTCCCCTCTTCCCCTTGCTCCACATTTTCTCACTCCCTCCACTTCGCTGAATCCCCTTGTCCACTTTTCCCTCCTGGCTCTCTCTCTCTCCGGCCACCACACATGTTCCTGCGCTCCCCTTCCCGCCATACACACCATTCATATTCCATACACTCGTCCCCACTCTCTCCTCTCTATTCACAATATTCCTAACCCTTTCCAACCCTTGCTCTCTCTTCTCTCTCTACTGTTACCTTCCTCTCTGACCGCGGCAACGCTCTCCTTTCAATTCCCGTTCGACCCTGCGAGTCATTGATACCTTTCGTGTTCCCGCTTTCTTTCCCGTGTCCATTTTCTAATAGTTTATTCATCACTCTACAAGCGCCGGTTTACCATATCATTCTTTTCTTTTCTTTTCTTGTACTATGGTTGTCCTATATTCGTTGCTCCTCGTATAATATTCTCACTCACATTCTCCATTTATGCATTCTTTATATTCTACTTCAATTCCACGTATCTATCTAAGCCCCTATTGTTATTTCATGTGTCTCTATTTCATGCTCTTTATTATTTTCCCAACCTTATTGCCCGGTTCTAATTCACTTCTTACTCCTAAAGTGTCTAGTCATCTTTGAATAAGTTGGCACCTCCACCAACGACAGTATTTTTGCCCTTTATTTCCATCCTTTCACTTCCTTCATCGATACTCAGTTCTCCTTTTTAAAACCACATTTTTCATCCGCTCCTTTGTTTCTTAGCTCTCTTTGCCTGCCAAGTCCCGTTGTTTACATTTCCCCATTCATCAATATCTTCATTATTTGCTTTATTACCTCCATATTTCCAGTTTCTTTCCTATTATTCATGTTCCTTCCCGCTTACCATTCCTCATCCACTAATTCTCTTCTTAACTTCCCTAACCGGTCCAGCTCTCCCCTCCCATCGTATATTTTTCTGTCCCTTCCCTACTTCCCGTCCTTCACCTTATATCATCCATACTGAACCACCTCCTCCGCCATCACTCTCCCTTTCATCCTCTCCTCAGATGCGAGTCCTCATCGATAACGCCACACGACTCCGCTGCTTTCATAACTTCGTCTCTCGTCCCTCCTGCCGTGTTTTTTTTCCCCCTCGTTTTCTTTTCGTTTTCCCGGGTTCGTTTTTCTTCCTCCTTCCGTTCCTCCTATTGCCTCTTCTCTCCGCGGGGGAATAGATAAATAATTCCTGAGATGAATAAAATAAGCGAGGGAGATTCCGCGATGCTAGGAAGAGAGGAGGAGGAGGAGGAGGAGGAAGGGAGGAATGTGGAACAGGAGGAATGCGATGTAGATGGAAATGAGAGAGAGAGAGAGAGAGAGAGAGAGAGAGAGAGAGAGAGAGAGAGAGAGAGAGAGAGAGAGAGAGAGAGAGAGAGAGAGAGAGAGAGAGAGAGAGAGAGAGAGAGATATCTGGCGCGCAATTTAAACGCTCCTGTCAGTGTACCGCATACTAATTCTTCATTGCCTAAAATTAACCAGCAAATTGAAGCAAAAGTGAATAATTGGGTCAGGTAATGAATTCGGCTCACCTTGTTCTGCTTGCGACACACGGGACAAGAGGAGGAGGACAGGGAGGGAGGGAGAGACGCAGGGAATTCTCTTGCATTGTTTTTCTCTCCTCTTAGAAAGGCAACAAAGGTTTGGAACAACAGCTTAACGGTTTGGTCGGTCAGTGGGCCATATCCCCTGACATTTCGGCGTTCAAATACACACAACTGACAAGGCTTTCGTAGGAGTTTTGGGCATTTCGAGGGGTAGTTTTATGACCCTTCTGGTAGTCTGACCCATCTTCTGTACCAGGAACATAAAAAAACACGCATTAGAACCCGACTGATTTTTTTGACCTTTGTAAATCGTTCAAGTAAGGGGCGGAGGCGTCTGACAATACCAGCTAGTAGTGTGTTTCAGCCTCTCCCTCTGTATCCTTTGATATGTAGCAGCACTTCGTGGGTTACATTCTCTTATGTTCGTTTTTTGTTCTTAACTTGTCTACCTGTGCCGTGAGAAGAAAAGCTTGTGAGGGTCATCTCTGTATGGTGTATATTGAACCTATTCTTGTGTGTGTGTGTGTGTGTGTGTGTGTGTGTGTGTGTGTGTGTGTGTGTGTGTGTGTGTTTAAAGCTCTTTGTCTTAGATAGTTTACGTACAGAATAGACTGATGATGATGATGATGATGATGATGATGATGATGATGATGCCGTGACAGTGGTGACAGTAATGATGGGAGGAAGATAGGCAGAAGCACACACACACACACACACACACACACACACACACACACACACACACACACACATTCACATCCACCCGAGGCAGTCGCTTCTGTTGCAGTTTTACATTTGGCGTGGACTCTAAAAGTTTGTCGCCGCTGCTGATGGAACATTGACAAGATTGCCTCCTGAGGGCGAGGGGGAAAGGAACGCCGCTTCGAGTTTGATGGAGTTCTTGCTCAAAGTTTACACCTGAAAATATAGAGTAGACGAAAGGTGTTACAACTGTGATGCCACCCAATGAGAGGCGGCTCGAACTTGGCTAAAAGTATGAGGGTCCGCACTATTTTAAGGGATATGTTCAAAATGAGGCTGCAGGTAAATCATTTCAAGTATTAGAATATGTTAAGTGTTAATAGTGGCTGAGGTGATGATGGTAGTGCTGACGGTGGTGGTGGTTGAAAAATGAGGATAATAGTTACAGTGGTGCTGGTGCTGGATGTGGTTTTGAAAGTGAGGTGGAAGTTGGTGGTCGTGATGAGGAGGGAGTGTCTTCTTCCTTCAATATTTATCTCAGTAACAAAAAATAATGCTAAAAACATGAATTCTAATTATTTATATGTTTATTATGAGTGGTGCAATAATGTTTGCCTGAGGAAGTGGAATGCAATTGGAAATGTTTGAATTTATGATCAAACCACATCTAAAAATATTTGGCTTACGTTTGATTTCCTAATAATGTGGAGGTCAATGCAAACATTTGTCGTAAAACGCAAAGCTAATTTTCTTGGGCCTTGCTTCGGGGCACCACATTCAGCGAGAAGATAATATCCTCTGTGCAAGGTTACATTAAACCTAGATAAGTTCTACCTTTTTATTTTTTTTTATTTATTTATTATTATTTTTTTTTAGAGAGAGAGGGGGGGGGGGGGGAGCGCTTTTTGCCCCGTGGAGCTCAGCGGATGCCTCAGATTCTAATGAGATTTTCGAAAGCTTTGGGAAATGAGTTTTATTTGATCCGACTCAGCGGCCGAGCTATTATGACGTGATGCTTGGGGGCGATTATTATTAAAATTCTGTGAAGCCTTTAGAAGCACCGGGCCGTCGCTTCCTTTGTTTTGGTGCGCGTTTGATGAAGTCAGGTTTAGGAGAGAGAAACACACTAACTGGTCTACAAATAGGGTACTGGATTGATGGAGCAAACTATCAAGTGTGTAGTTTACATAAATATGCCAAAAATTTATAATGGTAGTTATATGGATACGTAGACTGAAAAGGTAGATAGCTCTTGTCCGTTCAGTGAGAGTCAAAAACAATGCTCACCTGATGCCAACAGCAGCGTTCCTTTGCCTCCAACCTGCTTATCCTGACGGCATAAACTGATTGCTGCGCCAATATTTTTTCTGTAAGTCACTTGATCATAATCACCTGATGCTTGAATTGTGTCGGTTTTTTATATATTTTCTGTAACAAAACATCAGTGAACTGTAATGAGGGAACTGATGCCAAATTATGGGCACTGTTTTTGTCCAAGTCGATGGTAAGGACGACGGTGTTCTTATGGCCTTGTGTACCCCTGTGTAGGCCGTCCCCGGGAGAGGTACTGCGCCATCGCGGGTGTTTGATTTAATATACCACAGGAATAGGTCGAAAGGTGTGTGGAAGGTGAGAGGGGGAGGGTGTAGGTGATCTGCATTTATATGAAACACACACACACACACACACACACACACACACACACACACACACACACACACACACACACAGTCTCTCTCTCTCTCTCTCTCTCTCTCTCTCATAGTGACCCTCGGCTCCGGGAACACGACGATCCAGTAATTAACTAGGACACTGAGGGAGGAAGCTGCCGGATAGAGGCGGGATTGCCTTCCTTTGTGCTCACTTCTTTCTCCTTCGATGTAATAAAACTTTTCCGCTGAAGAATCCTTTGACTCGGGATTATTTCTTCAGAGCACGTATTGACTCGCTTGCGCTGGTTAATTTGTTGAATGAGGAAGCGAATCGCCTTCACCCTTTCCACGTCCTTTACCGTTATTTTCCTTTTCTTTTCCCCTTCTCCAGGTCAGTGTTTCTTAGCTGGAGTGTTGATACTGGCCTGAGGGGGGCAGGGGTGAGCCACAGTCATGGATGTTGGTACAGTTAGCCTCCACACCTGCCACTGTTTCAGCCTTGCAGCCATTTCACTGCCATGTTTCTGTGTGGCTTTGGATACTAATGCCTTTGATACCTTATTTTAGAGAATTACACGAAAAAATGATATACCACATTTTCTATATATTTCATGATAATAACCATATAAAATTCTGTAATTTGTGGATGGTGCTGAGAAACCGAACCTTGCTGGTCGCTTGCTTTTCCCTTTGTGCGTGGATGCTGGACTCGAACATTCAAATTACTGCGTATCCTTATAATTATTCTAAACCGTGAGTTCCTGTGTGTATATTTGAACTATGTATAACATGATTAAGTACATTTCAGTTGTGTTTACATATGTTCTTTATTTAACCCTGTGTATTGAAGAACGAGATGATGACAAACTCGCTAATCCTACACTTTTTTTTTTATGTTTGTACTCCAATAGGCCGTTTTGCTCCAAAGGCATTATCACTCGATCCATATTAAGCCTGAATATCATAGTTTGCAAAGAGAGAGGGATAACAATGGGAAAGACCTTTGTTATGGACTGCACTAGTGGTTGAAAATAACCATGGCCTGTATATTTGTTTTTTCGAAGCCCTCGCGGTGTATTAAAAGGAACTGCGTGGTGTGTATTGCACTTAGGCCTGATCCAGCGTTTCACATACAATTAATTTACAGATCCAGTGATTTTTAAACACATAGTTGATAAAGAAAACTGGTATCATTCCACTGACATGATCTTCTTTCAATAAAAAAAAACTTAATTTTCTACATCAAACACCTGAAGATGGTGAGTGTCTACCGAAAATGTTTGGCAAAATATACGTCGGTCGTGTGCCATTGTGGGTTTGATTCACACATAGCGTACAGAGTATTATGGTTCGTGTCAATGTACCAACGTAATAGACTTATGTTTAAGCTTTGAAACAGGATACATTTGAAAGTGCTGATGTTCATTTCAGTGTTTCAGATGCAACGAATTTGCTTACTGCTCCTGAAACATTTCCATGCCGGTGGTGGTGGTGGTGTGTGCGGTGTTTACCTCCTTGCGTGTGTAATTCCCTTTTGCTTGTGTTCCGAAAGTTATGAATAGTGAAATACAATTATGAGGGAGCCCAGTGAACCGGTTCCCGGAGCGTGAGGTTATTGCGGCACTTCCTCAGGTTCATAAACACACCAACAGCTAACGAAGAGCTCGTGTTTGCCTCCCAAGACCACGCCTTCGCTGGTCTCCCCTCCCTTACCCCCTCCCCTTGTCCTCATCATCCTACTTCCCTCTCCCTGCCTCCCCTCCCACCACCACCACCACCCTAATTCCTACATCCTCACTCCTGGACCGTCAATGCAGATGTAAAACTTGTAGGTTGTTAACGGTCATGCAAAATGGAACCTAAGCATTTCAAACTTTTATAACAGAAGGCTCAGTAGTTCGCTCATTCCTCTGCTATCATGAACAAAAGTATATATAATAGGTTTATACAGGTGACGAAGCGTGAGTCACGTTACTTATAATGAGTCACTAACGGCGCCAAATCATGAAGATAATTCCTTTTCCTCCTTCTTTTCCTTCCTCCTCGTATTGCTCCTCCTCCTGCTGCTCCTCCTTTTCCTCCTTCTCCTCCTCCTCCTCCTCCTCCTTCTCCTCCTCCTCCTCCTCCTCCTCCTCCTCCTCCTCCTCCTCCTCCTCCTCCTCCTTTTCCTCCTCCTCCTCCTCCTCTTCTGCTTCTGATTTTCCTCGTACTCTTCCTCCCTTCCCCTCTTCCGCCCATGATTCATCCTGGTCACAAGGAATTACTGGGCTCGTACGAAGGAAAATAGATGAAGCGCAAATTTAAAGAAGTTTTCGTCTTTTATATATATTTCACGTGGGCAGTTTTGGGATACTGGAGGCACGGGCGATTAATCTTAACGAGGAGAAGGAGGAGGAGGAGGAGGATCATTTAATTAATTAGAGCTTTTTGTCATTCTCCGTTATTGTACTGCCACTAAACTACTGTTATTTTTTTGTTTTGTTTTTGTATGTAAGATTTTTTTGTGCATTTGTGAGTTGCTGAGTAAAAGGGAATTAGTGAAAGTTTTATTTGTGTTATTACTGCCAGCTTATAATCGCTTCACTCTTTGTATTAGTGAACGGACATTTTTATAGGTTATTTTGAGAGAGAGAGAGAGAGAGAGAGAGAGAGAGAGAGAGAGAGAGAGAGAGAGAGAGAGAGAGAGAGAGAGAGAGAGAGAGAGAGAGAGAGAGAGAGAGAGAGAGAGAGAGAGAGAGAAATAATCAGCGAATGTATGTATTTTCTGTACGCCGAAAAATCCAACTAAGAGGAATAGCTAATAGATCATTACATAAAACTGAAAGGGTAAAGAGACGCATGTCGGTAGGGGGAAAGGGAAAGAATGTCCTGAAGAGATGCACGCGAGGGAAGGAAGGGAGTGAGGGGAGGAGTGAAATAGGGCGGTACTAATTCCTCTTCCACGTCCTCTGAGGTGGGACGAAGGGAAGCTCGGGTGGACGCAAAGCAGGATTTCTTTACGCTGCCAGACTCGAGTAATATATTATCCGATTTCCGTGTGTAGTTTTACCTGTCCAGTCCTGCCTCTGAAACCTATCCGTGGAATTTTACAGTAAAATTTTATTATTAAGGTATTTTTAGGAAAGGTAAGCGGCTATATTATGAGGTCTTCTTTTAGTAAGGTATGGAAATATGTGAGCTACTTCCACTTTTCATCCACGTAATTTGTCCTTGGCATGGTTGAGCCGTACTGTTATTACCGGAGAAAATGGATGTTGGATGTTGCCATTAGCCAGTGGAAGTGGTTCAGAGAAAGCTTGAAGCGAACTAAGTCTGGCTTCCTGATATTGTTGAAACCCGTCTTATGGAAGTAACTTATGTCAAGAGGTCTTGCAATATTGGCGGTAAAAAGCTAGGGTTGTTAAAATACATTGAAGTAATATGTCTGCCTGGTAGGATAAATATATAAACAGATTGATAGACAAGTAGATAGACAGATATATGTAGAGAGAGATATTAAAGAAAGAAAATGTCGGTGATTTTTCTTTTTAATTTTTGAAAATCATATTCAGCCGCAAGTCGCTGGTCCATGAAGGCTTCACGCTGAGATGACTGTTTTTGGTGCTTCTTCATCCTCGTCACTCGCTGCAAATGTTGAAAACGAAAATCACCTCAAAGTGTTTTTTTTACATAGTTTGTTGATTTTTTTTTCTGTTTATGATTTAAAAAGTTACATTAATGGAACTTGTTTGATGTTATATTTGGCGTTTGAGAGCAAGTAATGTATCGTTCAGCATAAAAGAAGCCTTATTAATAAGGTCAAGGCTAACGAAATATCATATAAAATGTAAATTGAAATAGAGACCCTGAAGGCTGTCCCTCTTCTACGAAATAATGTTGATATAAAATGTTCTGACGCCAAAGAAATTCTGAGAAACGCTCGTGGGGAAAAGTCTTCAAAAGGGCAAAGTCTGTTGCCGAGAAGAGAAAAAAGGATATAAAGAAAATATAGGGTTGTGTGGTAGGTGATTTTTTTTCTGTGTTGTTGTTGGCGTAGGAGATGGTGGTAGTGATTGTGGTAGTTATTTTCTTAACAGTGTCGGATATGGCGATGGTGGTGGTTGTGTTGCTAGAGGTGATTACTAAGGTGGTGGTTGCAATGCATTAGTTAGTGGTGGCGGTGGTGATGGTGATAGTGGTAGTGTTGGTAGTCGTGTGTATGGCGGTGGTGGCAGTGTTGTAGTTCGTGGTGGCAGTGGTAGTGGTGGTGTTGATAGTCGTATATTCGTTGGTGGTGGCAGTGCTGTTGTCGATGGTGTTAGTAGCGGTGTTGTAGGAGTTAATGGGGTGTTTACAGATAGTTTGTCAAGATGGTAATGGAAGTTAGGTGAAGTGAAGACCAAAGTTAGGTGGTTTAGGTGTGTGTGTGTGTGTGTGTGTGTGTGTGTGTGTGTGTGTGTGTGTGTTTGATAACTATTTGAGATGTCTTGTCATTCTCCTCCTCCAGTAGAATGATGGATGAGTGGAACAGATTTTGCCGTCATGTTGGGGTGTCAATACAATGGATACCTCCAAGAATAGGTTGGGAAAATTAATAGCCAAGGTGGAGTTAGGTTCACAGGAGCTGCCTTGCATAGGTTCTTAACTCAAAAGCCAACTCATTTTTGTATCAATGTTTGTTTTTTTATCATCAACTTCATTTTCTTTTTCTTTTCACCCTGTTGGCAAGTTAATAGTTTTGGTGGTAACACACTCTGAGGTCTTAATTATTCACCTGCATCCATTCCCTCGTAATTGGCGTCTACCTTCTAATCATATCGTTTTGTTTTTACTACCGTCTGTCTTATTTTCTCTTTCCCCTGATCTAGCCGGCAGGTCTTAGTTATCTTTATGCATCTAGTCTAGCTTTTTTTTATCGTCTGCCTTCCAATCTCATCTCATTTCGTTTTCATCATCATCTGTTTTTATATTCCTGCTCCTTTAATCCGGCAGCCAGCAGGTCTGTAATCTCCGCCCTTGATTTCTTCGGAGCTCTATTCACAGTTTCCTCTAAATCCTTTCACTTCTTATCTTCCCTGACTTGCCTAACTTTCTTTTTTGCCCTCATTTCCATTTTCATTGTTGCCTTCGATCATCATCCACATTCTTCTTCCTTCATGTGTGTGTGTGTGTGTGTGTGTGTGTGTGTGTGTGTGTGTGTGTGTGTGTGTGTGTGTGTGTATCAAGTTAATATTTCTTCTCCCTTTTATCTATCTTTCCCTCCGTCTTTGTTTTGCCTTATTGCCTTGTTATTTATCATCTGTCTGTTCATCTCCGTCGATCATCACCCACATTCCTCTTCTCGCATTCTCTTTTTCATGCGTGTTAATTAAGGTAGTAACTTCTCCGCTTCTTATCTCTCTTCCACCCCGTCTTTGTTTTCATTACTGACCCGCTATTTATTTATCCTGTTGTGTCTTCTCCGTGTAATGGTCGCCTTTATCATGTCCTTACGAGTCGTCTCAGTGTTGCAATCTCCTCGTGTTGTGATGGCGCATAACTCAGCTGTTCACGACTTACCAAATAACTGTTTCCGTAATCCGATTCTTTCTTCTATACCTGACTCGCATCTAATTAGCAGCAACTATTTTTTTTTAACTCTCTCTCTCTCTCTCTCTCTCTCTCTCTCTCTCTCTCTCCGGCAAAAATAGAGAATGAAGAAACTAATTTTGTCTTCAGTTGAGCCTTGGGAGATCAAAGAGAACTGGCGAGGGCTCCGGGAAGAAGAAAAGCCAAAAAGGAGAAGGAGTAAAGGAAAGTGAGGAGGAGGAAAAAAAATGAATCGAGAAGGAGAGAGCGAGGGAGGAAGGGAAGGAAAACATTAGCGTTATTGTAAAAAAGAAAGACCCTGGATTATAGGATCAAGGGTGAAGGGAGAATAGATGAGAGAGAGAGAGAGAGAGAGAGAGAGAGAGAGAGAGAGAGAGAGAGAGAGAGAATATGGCCAAATAAAAATAAAAAAGAAATACATACGTAAATGGCCATATGAGAAAACTGAGCTAAATTTTTTTTTATATATCAAAGAAATGTAACGAAATATACCCAACGCATATGTACTAGTCTCAAAAGTAAACGTAGGAGGGAAAAAATAATAAATAGCTGTTTTATATAAGAGAAGTAGAGTTAGGCAAAGAAGCGAACCCCTCCTCCCGTGGCCCGATCGTGTGTATTCAGTGAGCGAGGATATAAAACACTTTGCCGCCGCGTGCTTGTCCGCCGAGGTTTTAGGAAAGAGGAAGAGGAAGAGTAATAGGAAGAGGAGGAGGAGGAAGAAGAAGAGGAGGAAGGAAGAGAAAGAGGACAAGGGGGAGATGGAATAATAATAATGATACTACTACTACTACTACTACTACTACTACTACTACTACTACTACTACTACTACTACTACTACTAATAATAATAATAATAATAATAATAATGATGGTAATAATAATATCAAGTTTACCATTAAAGAATAAATAACTACTTTAACAGTGATGACAAAAGAGGAGGATAAAAAGGAGGCGGCCGCGGTGGCGGCGGCGGCAGCGACGGCGACAGCGAAGCAAAAATAGGTAAAAGTGAGCGGGAAGGAAGGGTAGGAGGAGGAGAGGAAGGGAAGCAGAAAATCCTTTTATCGTTCGCAGATCTAATATTTTCGATAGAGGTGGAAAGAGACGACGATGTGGTCAGATGCAGGAACAGTGTGGAGGGGCGGGGGAGGGGATGGGCATGGGGAGGAAGGGGAATGGTGAAGGGGAGGGAAAGGGGCGTGTTGGGTCGGTGTGTATGTGACAGGGAGAGGAGGAGAATGGGACACAAAGGGATTGTAAAGGCCAGGCAGGGGTGAAGGCGAGGGCGTGTGTGATGAGTGGATACGAGTGGCCGTGTGTGAGGGAGGACGGGTCTGGATGTGTCTGTGAGAAGGACATGAGATAGATAGATAGACAACTGGATAGGCAGATATATAAAGAGAACATAAGAACGTAAGGAGTCTGCATACAAGGCAGCTCCTGTGAACCTAACCCCACCTATCATCACTGTCCATGAATTTATCTAATCTCTTTTTTAATGTGACTATGATCCTGGCACTCACCACATGACTGCCCAGCCTGTTCCACTCATCTACCACTCTATTGGTAATCCAGTTTTTGCCTATATCCTTGTTGAATCTGAAGTTAGGCAGTTTAAACCCATTAGTACGTGTCCTACCCGGTTATCTTATCATCAGAACCTTATTAATACCCCTCATATTAAAGCCTTTCATCCATTTATAAACTTCGATCAAGTCTCCTCGCACCCTTCGCCTTTCTAGAGAGGGGAATAAACGGTTGAGTTTTAGAGAAGGAAAGAAGATAAATGGAGTGAAATGAGTGATATAAGGTGGGTAAGAAGGAGGCTCGATGGGTTAGGCACGGAAGCAGAGAGAGACAGGCAAGACTATAGATCATGTCAAGGAGGCGGTGGTGATGGTGGCGGGGCGGGAGGAGCGGCTGAAGATGATGCCCGAAAGAAGGATAGCTCGCATTAAAGAAGAAAAAGATGAAGAACATGAGAGGGGGAAAGATGTGACGGGTTAAGTATCTATGGAAGAGAGGCAGGGGAGGGGAGGAACTTATATCAAGGGAAGCCGGGATGAAGAAGACGGGATTAGAAGGGAGAGGAGTTGAATGAGGCGAAGGAGGAAGGAGTGTGGGAGGAAGGAGTTATATTAAGTACGGCGGCGAAGGGTTGGGGCTGTGTCAAGAAAAAGGGAAGGTAAAGATGGTCGGTTTAAGAGGGAGAAAACGTTAGGTAAGTTACTGAAGGGTGAGATAGAGGGTAGGGGTTAAAGGGTTTGTATTTGATAGGTATGACTGGGCAGGGTTAGGTCATGGGGTTAGGGTCATGGTGGTGGTGGTGGTTTAGCACGAGAAGGGGGAGAGAGGGGCTGCGAGGAGGAGAAAGAGGAGGACCTGTCTTACAACCACTTACCGACGGGGAACTTGAGTGGAAACTTGTCAACAGGAGTCGTTTTCGCTCCTGAAGTTGTTAAAGAAGAGAAAAAAAGTTAAAGACGGACGGAGCGGGGAAAGAGAAGAAG
>NC_066529.1:6697365-6732365 GCF_024679095.1 Eriocheir sinensis
GAGAGAGAGAGAGAGAGAGAGAGAGAGAGAGAGAGAGAGAGAGAGAGAGAGAGAGAGAGAGAGAGAGAGAATGTATACATAAAATCGTTGATATAGATGAAACATGAAGGTAGATTTTTCGCTTGAGCATTTCCTGTGTCGACACGCAACGGCCCCCCGAGCACACACCCCAACGAGGCTGGCCCGTGTGTGTGCCCTACGTCACGAGGTGCTGATTCCTGTCAAACCCAGCGACCTCTTACCAATCTAACCTAAAACTTATCTTTACCATGCATACCGCAGTTGCCTGTTTTCTACGTCTCCATCAAGTGCTATGCTAATGTTAAACTGATTTATCAGTGTTGTCCTTTTTCCTCTCCTGAGTTACATCTCGTTGCACTTAGCCTTACGAGATGTAAATCAGACTCCATTAGCATTACTACGATATAAACTTTAAAATTTTGTTTCCCCTCTCACAGGACATCAATTTCATGACTGGGATGTTGATAGTAAAGCGTAGCAGACACTACTATATACAAATTTGGTAAAGTTTCCCGAGAGAATCTTGAGTATGGGGCAGCTCCTGAACCTTCTTACATTTTGTCTTCCCTGTTAGAAGTATTGCTTATTGGTCTTACGATATGTGGTCGCTCCTTGCAGCACCTTCAGGCAAGATTAACGTTATTGGTGAGGGGGAGGGTGTATGCCGGGTGATGTGGCCAGTTCCCCTTGGTGGCATGGCCTCATAACTGGTGGTGGTGATGGTGCAAGTGATGGAGATGGAATTAATATGATCGCAGCGTGTGACCCGAGCTCCTTGATGGCAGTGTATCATCGCTGATGGTGATGGTTAGGATGGTGGCGGTGTTGCTGCTGCGGGTTGGTGGCCAACGCCCTCGTGTCTGGTCTCCATCGCTGCTGGTGCGGGTAACGGGCACGCGGGGTGATGGCCAATGTTTACTGGTGCCGGGTCGTCGTCGCCGGGAGGCATCCGTCCAGTGGAAAATTACCTGTACACACCACCGGCACTAACGAGACTTCCTAGGCCGTTAATAAGGCTTGACGGCGGACAAAAAGCAGTCGAGAATCTTTAGGATAATCTTATTTAAAAAAAATCTTATCACAGCAAGCTTTGGAAGTCGCTCAGACGGTTCTCCATGCCGCTCGCTATCCGATTAAGAAAAAAATGACCGTTTGTTCCCATAATTTTCATAGGAAGTTATTTTCTTCCGATTGTACTTTGCATCTGCGTGAGGGCCCTGCAGCTTTGCTTCTTCAACAAAGATGTTCAGTGACCACCACGTAAAATAATCAATCTCGCGCTGAAAAATTAGTAGTCTCAGAGTATTAAATATCCACAACTGTTTATAACGTAATTGTCACTTTGGTATACATATACATACAATACATAGATACAATATACATTTCATCGTGGCTCTTGAATATATCGGCTGGTGGGCAGAAAGGATGGACGATGACAGTGTAGATACGGCAAATACACAATACATTTTTTTTTTCTACATTTTGGAGCATTTCTAGCCTTGGTTGGCGGGCACAGAGGAAGCTCAGTATTCGTTGTAAAACTCTGGGTCAATAGAATATAATGTGGTCATATTATGTTAGAACATTTACTGAAAATGTTTGATTACCTTAAAATCAGACACATCGTTAGAAAAAATAGTTAAGGAAGAGTATTAAGAACGAGAATAACCTTCCAGAATTCATCCACAGAGAGAGAGAGAGAGAGAGAGAGAGAGAGAGAGAGAGAGAGAGAGAGAGAGAGAGAGAGAGAGAGAGAGAGAGAGAGAGAGAGAGAGAGAGAGAGAGAGAGAGAGAGAGAGAGAGAGAGAGAGAGAGAGAGAGAGAGAGAGAGAAGAACACTCCCCCTCCTCCTCCCTGGTGATGAATGACGCACCCCCCCCCCCGCTCCTCTCCCCTTCGTCACCACCCAAAATCTGGCCATTAGTCGCCGTCCCCCGAATCGCTGCCGCCATTCTTTAACATTATAGCGCGGAAAAATTAATGTACGGCTTTATACGAGGCCGTGACTGCCCCGGCGACTTACTTCCTGTCTAAGCAATACGTCCCAATTGTTTGATGCGGCGTGCTAGTGAGAGAGGGGGGAGATGAGAGAGAGAGAGAGAGAGAGAGAGAGAGAGAGAGAGAGAGAGAGAGAGAGAGAGAGAGAGAGAGAGAGAGAGAGAGAGAGAGAGAGAGAGAGAGAGAGAGAGAGAGAGAGAGAGAGAGAGAGAGAGATAGGGTTAGTGGGCTTGACTTTTGGGCGTTGATGTGTTGACTTTGAAAGATAGTTGTAATTAACGCGCACACACACACACACACACACACACACACACACACACACTACTATAGCACAATCAGTGAAAATCACCACCACCACCACCACAACCACCACCACTACCACCACCTCTACCACCGCCACAAGGCTCTTTGAGGGTGCCTGGATAAAACTGTTCATCAGGTGACTTAGAACGGTAGCGACTCAGAATTTGGAGCAGAAAACCAGGTGAATGAGATTTTTTCAGTGCAGGAACACGGAGACAATATTTAGATGTTTTTATTATTTGTAATTGCAAGAATTCAGGTCAAAGAAAACAAAGAAATACTCCAAATTGATTAGCGTACATACGTCGCCACAAATAACGAGATAAATAAATAGATCAATCATGAATACAAACCTAAAAAATAAAAATGAGTGAAATAAGAGAAATATTGGGTGAACAAAATACATGAATGTCTATAAATGTGCGTAGAATATCTGAACGTGAAGGAACGGTAATGTTTGTGAAAGTGTGGCAGACTTTGCCGATACCATTTTTTTGCTGTGTATATATTTTTTTGTTCTATCGTTGTCCAATTCTTTAAACCAGCCTGTACGTTATCCGGCACGGCGATGCACCCGGCTGTTCCGGTGACACAGAACACAGGCTGAAGGGGTCAAAAAAAAGGCCGCAGAATTACGTTACATTGCCCAACTGAATTGTTTATTATTATTATTATTATTATTATTATTATTATTATTATTATTATTATTATTATTATTATTATTATTATTATTATTATTATTATTATTATTATTATTATTATTATTATTATTATTATTATTATTATTATTATTATTATTATTACTACTACTACTACTACTACTACTACTACTACTACTACTACTACCAGCATTTTTGACTCCACTGCATAATACTAGGGTATTAGCAGCACTTGATTCTGAAAAGCAATATTACGGGTTCTGTTTATATTTTTTTCAGTTATTATTGAAGGAAAACGAAAAGATTTACAATTCTGAAGTTTTTTGGTGTTCAATTTTGCACACACTGTTGTGACTGATTTATTGAAAACGATACATTTTCGGGTTTCTGAATATTTTGGTGAGTGTTGTATTCTGGTTTGCTCCAGTGTTGAGAGAGAGAGAGAGAGAGAGAGAGAGAGAGAGAGAGAGAGAGAGAGAGAGAGAGAGAGAGAGAGAGAGAGAGAGAGAGAGAGAGAGAGAGAGATTTTAAATTTAGTTCATTATACTGCTGCTCCTGCCGTGAATGATGATGATTATGAGGTAAATGTAAAAATCTATCGGCTATATTTTTAGTGTGTGTGTGTGTGTGTGTGTGTGTGTGTGTGCGTGTGTGTGGTTGGGTGTGTCTGTCAGTGTCATGATGTGCTAACGATAGCCTGTCTGTAGCTGTCCATCGTGCTCGCACACACGTGATTGGCGAGAGAGGGGGAGAAAATGTGTGTGTTTTGCCTTTTCACGTTGTCAGAGTACGAACTCGTTGTGTTCATATGTGTCGTATGTGTCGCAGCATGACAGCGTGAGGTTATCGGCATCCGGTACAAGCTCTCGAATACAAAGTGTCCGGCTATAAACGTAGACAGAAAAATTACATTGGGATATACCGTTATTGCTTTAATATTAGATCGTGAATTCTCTTTTTACTTTAGTATCTTCCTATAGCATCCGTCAGAGCACATATATGCCGGAGATGTAATTTTTTTTTAGCTGGAAAGGAGCTGCCATGTGTAGGCTCTCTGGCCCTTTGTAGTCTCCTCATGTCCTTGTGCACCCTTGTATATAATATGGTTTAATCGCATCACTCTGTCTCCCTTTCTATAGAAAAGTTACGTTTCCAGGCACACCTTTATCTCATACGAACCAATCTTTTATAGTGTTCTGTTTTGGACCTACGGTGGAATGACCTTTAAGTTTTTTGATAATTGTAAATTGAAAATCGATCGCTATTTGCTATATTCTTAAACAGTATCAAGTCCTGTGTATTGTGCTTAGGAAAAGATTACCTTTGAATCTATATTTTAGCTATTTGAATTCGATTGATGAATTTCATAATAACTTGAAATAATACCTTTTTTTATATATACCTTGAGGGAGGAATGGAAGGAAAGGGATGGGAAGGAAAGGGAAGGGAATGAGGGAGGGACTGAATGAAATAATGTAGGAAGAAAGGTATCTAATTAGTACAGGTATAATATTGGAATCTACAGTTTGGTTTCAGACAATGATCGCATATTTCCCCTTCATAAAGCGAGTAATTATTTTCGAGGCTGTTGAATTGTGCTCGAGAGAATATCACATCTATTGTTAGACTTCGTAGCTCGATTGTTTATTCATCGCGTAATTACCGCCTTGGGATTTCCGTTGTCTCGTGCAGTGGAAGGAGAAGAAGAAAGAACTCCTCAGACAAATGATTGAGGAAACTTGCACGATTGGCGGGGTGCCTGCAGGGAGGGCTCAAGTGATTGGCTGGAAACTTCCTGAGCACACTTTCATGGAGTTGTAGAGGAGTGAATGGCCTTGAGGAGAGAGAGAGAGAGAGAGAGAGAGAGAGAGAGAGAGAGAGAGAGAGAGAGAGAGAGAGAGAGAGAGAGAGAGAGAGAGAGATTTGTCACACACGTATAAACACACACACACACACACACACACACACACATCATCTCTTTGTACTAATCTTTGCACCTGCCTTTTATCACGCCAGTCTGCTTCTCGTGTCTCATTTATCATTCCTCTTGTTATCCTTTTTTCATATTTTGCTTTCTCAGTTATTTTTTCCTCCTTGCTTCCTCATTACAACAGCGTAAACTATTTTCCTTCTTGCTTGGATGTTGCTCTTCGTTAGTTCCTCTTCGCTCCATCCTGCTCGACTCTTTTTCAGTGTCTGTTTGTCTGTTTGATTGCCTGTCTTTCTGTGTGTGTTTCTATTTGTCTGTTTGTGATTCTGTCTGTCTTTCTGTGATTGTCTGTCATTTTGATTCTATCTGTCTCTGTCTGTCTTTGTCTTTGTCTGTCTGTCTCTGTCTCTGTCTCTGTCTGTCTGTCTCTGTTTCTGTTTCTCTCTCTCTCTCTCTCTCTCTCTCTCTCTCTCTCTCTCTCTCCCCGCCCACGCTGCGTATACGTGGAAAACAACTCTGAACGACGAGAAAGAAAAAAAAAATAATGAGACGAATGTAAAATAAGAGGCGGGAGAATCAGGCAGGCGGAAGTGGCGAGTGAGGTCAAAATGTGTACACGGCGAAAGTGTGTCTGTGTGTGTGTTTTGGACTAACACACACACACACACACACACACACACACACACACACACACATACTTCCCCAGTGCCCTCGGGCCCCTCTGTGCCCCTCGGTTGTTGCCTGTAATGGATGAATTATGGCCGCCACCGCCGCCTCGCTGCTGCATGATGTAGCAACCCGGCGTGGAGGCTCGGCGACGCTCCCTGTGTGTATCGCAGAAAACTTGATGAGATAAAAGGAAAAGAAGCTTTAGGTGCCTGCCAAATTATATAATTTGATGAGGTTTTGAAATGGGGTAGGCATTAACTTTCGCATTACTTGGTCCATGGAACGGTCGTCATTAAGAATCGGGTACGGTGTGGCCAGGTTTCCGGGTGTCCCTCGACTTGGACGTGTCCCACGGGATGGCGTGACTTTCGCCGGGAAGGCTGAGACACCTGAGTAGTGCTGCATGTGTGGAGGCACACTATGTATGATATTCATGGCAGGCGGGAAACACGGTGCGCAGCCCCCGTACCTGCCACCCACAGGACGCAGTGCACTCCGCCTCCCTCGTGCCCGCCTCCATCAGCAGCCCACCGGCCACTTTGGGTTCTGTCTCACGCTTAAATTTGGATGGAAAATTTCTTCGAATTTTGGGGAATAGTGAGCCGGGTCGTCGCTGCGGTATTCTGCCGAATTCTTAAGACTCTGCCGCCGGGAGAGGAGGGCGGGCGGTCGCTGTGTGCATGTATTGGAAATTTCGAGCCTTGCCTGTTTTAGTCAGTTTGACATTTGCAAAAATATTGTTTCCTTGCCTCCCCGCCAGATATTTCATACACTTCAGGGCGGATGCCCCGAGTCCAAAGTACGTTTTTTCTTTAGCTTTTGTTTGTGTTTAGAAAGCACGGAGCGGAAGGAGCCTGACGCCTTGGCCCAATAATTCTTGCGCCTGCCTGGTACGATGATGCAGGGCGAAGTGAGTCTAGTGGCAGGTGGAGGAGGAGGCAGACAAGCAGCTAGGCAGGCAGGGGGATAGGTTGATTAACAGTCAGGTAGGCTGGCAAGAAGAAAGAGAGTAGATTGGTAGGTAGTTGGGTTGGTGTAGGTAAGTAGGTCGGTAGGTATGGTGATGGGAGGGAGGGAGGGAGGGAGAGGAGGTTATTTTCCTATAAAAAAAAAAAAAAAAAAAAAACCCGTCTCCAGGAAACGAAGCTTTTGTTTTAGTGAAGTAACAATGGCTAAGCAGTGAGAAGAGCTGCTGCGTGGAGACACTTTACACATATTGGGGAAGGTCATGAGTGGCTGGTGTGTGTGTGGGGGTGGGGGGGGTGGGGAACTAGAGAGGAGGAAAGTGAGAGAGAGAGAGGTTAGAGAGAGAGAGAGAGAGAGAGAGAGAGAGAGAGAGAGAGAGAGAGAGAGAGAGAGAGAGAGAGAGAGAGAGAGAGAGAGAGAGAGAGAGAGAGAATTATTACACATAACAAAACGTGAAATATGAGTATCAGGAAATCATGGAAGCGAGGAAGAGAGAGAGGGCGGAAGAAGAATACATACTACGTTAGTCAATGGAGCGGATCGACAAAGCCCGCTCACTTTTCCCCCTTGATTGGCTGACTTTGACAAAAGCATCTCCGTTGGTTCATTAGTCAGGGAGGAGGATTTTTTCCCCCTCTACCCGAAGCACCACGTTATTTGATCTCGCCCTTTAAGTGGCCATTGTAGCTTATCGGGCAGGAGACGAAGCCGGGGCGGGAGGCAATGACGGGGGAAGGAAGAAGGATGGAGGGAAAGAGGAAAGGTTAGAAGGAGAGAAGTGGAACAGAATGAAAAAAAAAAATGAAGGGGAGGGATGGAAGGAAAGGCAAGGGAAGGAAAATGAGAGGAAGAAAAGGGAGCTGAAGAAAAGGAAATTAGAGGATGGAATGAACGAAGGAGAGGAGAGGAAGGGAGAAAGGAAGGGAAGGAAAGGGAAGGGTAAGAAGGAAAATAATAGGAAAGAAGGAAGAAAGGAAGGAAAAAGAAGGGGCCGGGGCGGGAGGTGATGGCGGGGGAAGGAAGAAGGATGGAAGGAAAGAGGAGAGGTTAGAAGGAGACAAGTGGAAAAGAATGAAAAAAAATGAAGGGAAGGGAGGGATGGAAGGAAAGGCAAGGGAAGGAAAATGAGAGGAAGGGTATGGAAGTGAAAGGAAAGGAAGGGGAGGGAAAGGATGTAGAAGAAAAGGGAAGGGAAGGAAAATGAGAGGAAGAGTATAGAAATGAAATGAAAGGAAAGGAAGGGAAAGGAAGTAGAAGGAAAGGGAAGGGAAGGAAAATAAAAAAAGAAGAGAAGGGAACAGACGAAAAGGAAAGGAGAGGATGGGATGAATGAAGGAGAAGAGAGGAAGGGAGAAAGCAAGGGAATTAAAGGGAAGGGAAAGAAGGAAGAAAGGAAGGAAAAAGAAGGAAGGAAAAAGATAAAAAGAATGAAGGAAAGAAAGAATGATAGGTAAGTAGGAAGGAAGAAAGTCAAATAACTAGTCTGGAAGGAAAGCAATGGCCGGGAATCACTTGGATGTGTCCCCTCCGTTGGTCTTTGGTCCTGATAAGAGCATATTAGGTTACTCTGTTCTCATCGTTTTTACAGTCCATTTGCTCCCCGTTTTTATGATGTTTGGGGTAGCGTATCTTGTTACAGAGGGATGAGGTACTTCTCTTTGTGATTTTTATTCTTATGGGTTTCGTCTTTCCCTTGTGGCCTCGTCGAATGGCTACAGAGAATAAAGGAAAGGCAAGGGAGTGTGTGTGTGTGTGTGTGTGTGTGTGTGTGTGTGTGTGTGTGTGTGTGTGTGTGTGTGTGTGTGTGTTAAATCTATCTCTGGATTTCACTTTTCATTCGTTTGTCATTTAACTTTTACTCGTCTTTTATCTATTTCTCTTTTTTTCTGTTACTTTTTTTCTGCTTTGGTCTTGTGGAACGTGTGTGACTTTTTCTATTCATGGCCGCCAACACGATATTGAACTCTCCAGATTGTCACAGGAACTGGTTTTGTGTTATTTTTCTGCCCTTCATTTTTGCAACGTATGTGGAAGCTTAACTATCTACCTCTTTTATCACTAAGACAGTACCCCCATCAACTCCCCCTTGATAACCATCACCCATTTCCAGAAGCATGCAAGCAGAGAGCGTGTAACAACAGATAAACGCCACATACCCTCCTGAAACCACGATTAAACTCCTTGCCTGACCGCGCGTCGCATGAATACAACATTGCGTACATACGTCAAGCGAGACTGGAGTATTTGTCTCCTCGCTTGTGCCCTCGCCTCTCCTCGCCGTGTCTCCTTGCATGCACCGTGCTTTGCTCTCACTGGTCGAGGGCCGGGATACATGGGTCACGTGGCAGACACTCGGGTTAGGTTACGGAGAGAGAGAAGAGGAAAGAAAAGAGAGGAGAGGAGATTTTCGATTCGGGGAAGGGTAAGGAGAGAATGAGCGAAGTGAGGATGAGAAAGGAAAAGGATATGAGGAAAAAAGGAGAAGGAAAAAGGAATGAAAGGTCAATTAGCCAACAAAGAGTAAAATAAAAGGACCTAAGAGGGAAAAAAATAATGTTTGGAGAATAGGAGTGGACAAAGAGGAGAGAGGGAAGAGAAAAGAAAAGAGGAGAAAAAAAGGCGAGTCTAGAAAGGATAAGGAGAGAAAGGGGGGAGGGGGGAGTGAGGAGAAAAAGAGAAACGAAATGTAGAAAAGAAATAGGAGTGAAGAGGAAAGAAAAAAAGAGAAAATATAAAATGACAAACAAACAGGAACGTGGAATGAAATAAGAAGGGAAAAATGTATGAAAAGCAGCATCGGAGTGGGAAAAAGAGGAAAGGTAAAGAGTAAAAGTAGAGAAGAAAAGAATAAAGATGGAGAAAGAGGTAAAACGAAGAGGCAAGAAACAAGATGTGAAATATAAATTGACCAACAAATAGGAACGAGGAATGGAATAAGAAGGGAAAAAATATATGAAAACCAGCATCAGAGTGGGAAAAAGAGGAAAGGTAAAGAATGAAAGTAGAGAAGAAAAGAATAAAGATGGAGAAAGAGGGAAAACGAAGAGGCAAGAGAATGCTAACCCACTCAGAGGATCGCTTTAGGATTGTTTTCCCTTCTCAGTTTCCTCTTCCGGTTAGCGTTTTCTTATTTCCCGTCCTCTTATGCTGCATTTAATTTCGCTTTTGCCTCGTCTTGCAATTAAAGGTCTTCTTTTTACGAATATACGCGTGGAGATAACTCGTCGGCGCCGCACTGGTGAGGTTCCTTTGGGGAGTTTTATCTATTTCATCATCTGTTTCGTATTAAGTTTCTCCTTCCCCGTGCAATTATAATTCTTGCTTTAACGCGTCTTCGTGTGGAGATGACCCGGGTCTGTGGGAATGGTCAGGTTTCTTTTGGGGGCGAGTTTTACATATTTCTTCTTGTATTGGGTGTTTTGGTTGTCCTCTTTCATACATTCTTTTAAATATCTATGTGGAGATGACTTGTCTGCATAATAGTCGAAAGGATTATTGGAGAGTATATAATGCGTTCTTTTTTGGCATATTTCATTTTATTTTCTATTTTTTTTATGTGGAGATGAGTGGTTAGTTTCCTTTGGTGGGTTCAGTGTTATTCTTCTTCTGCGTGCTCGTCCTCGCGTTTATCTTTCTCTTATCTTATGCCCTTGTGTATTTTCTTGGGGTGTACATGTAATTCTTCCTTTCCGGGGTTTTCTCTGTGTATTTTCTTTTCATATTTGTGTGGAGATAACTCGTCTGCATGATAGTAAGTAGTACGGTGCCTGAGGGGAATTTAATATATTTCTTCTGTGTGTGTTGGTGCATTCTTTTTCTCTCTCATTCACTTTTATTTATCGGGAGGTATCTTTGCGTTCTAGTGGTAAGGCTCCTCAGGGTAATGTTATATATTCTTTCTTCAGTTACGTGTCCAGTCCTTTCTTTCTCATCCATAATTCATATTTGTATTTATCTGCAAGTAACTTTGGTATGCATGGTAGTGGTAAGGCTCCTTCTGGGATTTTTTTTATATCTATTTCTTCTTTTCAATGTTTATATCATCGGTACGGTTAGTTTTTGTTCTGCCGCTTGTATTTTTTTATATAATTGTGTAAAGGTTACTCGACTCTGGTAAAAAATAAGGCTCCTTTGGGACTGTTATGTTTTTTTTTTGTGTGTGTGTGGGTGTTTTATCTACAGTGTTATTTTTTTCTTTCAGTTTATGTAATGAGTGGAAATTCCAACACGTTTTCCCTCGCATTACTGTATCCGCGCTATCATGTATTTTTTTTTCTATCTCTTTAATGTGTCTTTATCTATTCCATGTCATATTTCTCCTTTACTTTCCTGACATGTTTTATAATTCATTTACTTTCCATATAAATTTATTCACGTTTAAATTCCTGTTCGCTCGCCATCGCTTTTCTCTTTTTTCTTCCGCCGTGTTTTCTTCTATCTCCCTTTTCCTGCGTTATTTTATATGGCAGTGAGGCTTCCTGGGCACCGTTCCCAGATTGTCGTACTCTGAGCATAGTATTTACCGGTTTCTGACGCCTAACTATTGCCAAGAAACATCAGGAATTAACTATTTTAACGATACTTATAAGTGAATCTCTTTATTGGGGTCCACGAGACAGTTTTTGGGTCGGAAGTCGGTAAATATGAGACTGAGTAAGACAATCTGGCAACGTTGTTCCTGGGTTGATGAATGTATATCTTTATCTGTTCCCTGTTTTGTTACTTCTTTACCTTTATGACATTTCACCTAATTTTCTCGTCATACGGAAATTTGAACATTATTTATTCTTCGCACAGCTTAAATGTTTTCAAAATAAGAGTACAATGACATTTCCACCGTCACTTCATCCACAGTCGCCTCTTTAAATAGCCGCCGCAAAAGAGTAAATGTGTTTTAGCCTCAAAGGTTTTCATCAATAATAAATTTCAACACCTAGATAACGTAATGCCACTCCTCTAATTAGTGTTTAAATAATACCTTCGAACTTGGCCATTTCCAGGAGCTTTTAATTGAACACGCCGCGAGCAGCACTGGATGCACGAAGCCAATGAGATGAGTGGTCAGTACCTCCTGCGGACTTACCGTTGGGTGAATTGTTACTTTCATTTATTTACGCTTTTCAAGATATGAAAGTTTCCTATATTAATGTGAACACCTTTTTTTTTTTGTTCTTTGTTCTGAGTTTTTCAGTTATATTGTCATCTTAAAATGCAAATCTTGGTGAAACACTTTTAAAGACAAGGCCGTCGTGTCTCTGTAACACCATTTTCACTCTCTCACACACACACACACACACACACACACACACACACACACACACACACACACACACACACACACACACACACACACACGCAGGTATCACTGTTAATGTTTTATTGTTTTTCACGTATTATTGCTAAATCAGTTCGAATCAGTTGACAAGTTTTCATCATTACCGGCACAGTGAACAACTTAAATTCCACCAGAGAAATTCAGATGACGCTTAAAAACTCAACATCTGTAGATTCACAAGATTTATAGCTCAATTACTGCACTATTATAAACTCGCAAGTAGTCGCACACATTTAAAATTATTATGTTGCACCTTTCAAGTGTCATTAACAGGAGCGTCGGGGTCTTGGAACACTTCACATTGTTCAGTAACTATGTAATGACTTCTTATACTACTACTACTACTACTACTTACTATTACTGCTTACTACCACAAGAGCAACAGGGAAGAAAGAAACATGATTGCACATATATAAATTGATGGTGGAACTACATTATATCATTAGTTTTGCAGCATCTTTATAGATTTTTACAAACATGATTTGGTCCCTTTCGTCTAGCCCGCGATATGTGTTCACAGCTCTAAAAAGAGTACGCTAACATTTCCATCATATTCCCTAATTTATCTCCCTCATTTTTCCCTTCCTGTCATCCTCCCGATATGACGGTCCGCCTCGCTCCATCATCATCGGTCTCGAGGCGTCGGCGGCGTCACCATACACGCGTCCCCTTTATCATCAGTCTCCCGTGTCCCCCCCCCAGTGGTCATCCTTCAACACACTCGCTCAGCCCTTCGATCACTTACCCTCCACTTGGATTATCTTCACGTTACGTCAGCCCCTTATCCCCCCCAGCGCAAACACACACACACACACACACACACACACACACACACACACACACACACACACACACACACACACACACACACACACACTTTCACGTTTTTCATTCGTAAATAATAATCCTAATTCCTTGGCGTTGTTGCATTTCAATCTCGTGTATTTATCCGTCCATGGATGCATACTCACATTAAACCATATTATTATTATTATTATTATTATTATTATTATTATTATTATTATTATTATTATTATTATTATTATTATTATTATTATTATTATTATTATTATTATTATTATTATTATTATTATTATTCCTGCACACGTTATTATCCCTATTTTACTAAAGTTCCTAAACCACCCACTTTTAAGTCTCCAGATTCCTCATTATACAAGTTCGACAAAAGTATAATGAAAGGCAGAGGCGTGGAAAGGAAGGATATACACAAAACGCCAGAACGAGGAAGCTGCAAAATGCGAAAAATGGAAAACACACAACACACGGCAACGCGCTGAATGGGAAGAGGAAAGAAGAAAAACAAGGAAATAACAAAAGCAAACAGATGCATAAGCAGAAACATAAAAGATAAAAGAGTGACGTGCATGTAGGCGGCACACACACACACACACACACACACACACACACACACACACACACACATCTGACTAAACACTGCATAAAGTCGAGGTTTCAGGAGAAGTGACTGAGGGAGAAGGATGGAAAGGTTAATCAATGCTTGAAGTGACTGCAGTGGAGGAGGAGGAGGAGGAGGAGGAGGGCAAGAAACACAGCGACTAAAACGGAGGAAAGAGTCTGAGGGGGGGAGAAGAGAAAAGGGAAGAGAAATACGAGAGAAATGCAGGGAAAACAGCTAGCGAAATAAATGTTAACTATGAAATCTTATCGTCAAATTAACCTCACACTGCACCAAACATCAGAGCAATCATCAGCATCGTTCTCTTGTACAGGTGAAGTGCTTGGCGGCTGAAAGGTCTAAGTGGGCGAACTCTTTCTGGCGTACTTGTCATGGTCGATACCTCCTTGTATGCCTCCGCGCTTTGATCGTGGCTCCTCTGTGATCTTTATTGCTCTGCTCGTCCCTTTCGTGGAGGCTGCTGTTCATGAGTGTTTCTCTCAGCCCGATGGTCCGCTTTGATATCCATTGTTCCTCTGTTTTCGTTGGTGCGTCTTTTCCTCTTTATTAGGCCACCTCTGTTGCGCTTTGCCGGCTAATCTTCTTCTTTGATGCTCATTTCTCCTCTTGATTTTTTAACCCATTTTTTCCCGCAGCATCTCTGATTGTTTGCTACTTCCTGATCTGTTTTAGTGTTTCGTCTCTAATTGATAAAATAAGTCACGCCAAGAACCTTAAAGAGATTTGTGCCTGCATTACGCTGCTTTCTGAAACAGGAGAGCAAATCTTGGGTTCAAAATATTGCAAGATCAAAGTCCGTGTGTAGGTGGCTTCACGCTCCATTCATTACTCATTATAAAGAGGAAAACTGTGGAATTATGAAGTAGACCTTTCTAGTGATGTTTTACGAAGCTACGTTATTAGTGCTTTCTCTTCACATTGTTATCAGTTGAACGTGTTGTCTGCTTCTCCAGTTTTCACGGATACTCTATTTTTATTTTTCAGTTTGTTCACAGTTTTGTCCTTTTATTGCTTTTCTCTATGAGCCAACGATTTTGTTCGCTGAGTGGATGATTATGCACCTTCACCTGTAATGGTCTAGTAAGTAAAGTTCACGTGTGGTGGATCACTGTTGTTGGCGTCCGGGGAAGGTGTAACTCGGTGATCACTCCATGACACTCATCATTAATTTTCTCGTGGGCAAACTTGGCATAATGTAGCGTGTTAGGATTGCTGTAGCAGTTAACAATGTCCTCGGATTTTCGATATTAGGGTTTGTTGAATACTCACAGATTATCCAGGATGTACGACTCAAATATTCCTAGTTATATATATTTTCTCTGCGTACAATGGAAGTTTTTATTTTTCAGCATGCATTTCATATGATACGATCCTCTCCTGATTTTTTCCCATTATTTTTTCACCATGTAGTCGCGTGATTCATGGATCTTTCATAAACATGTCTGCAAGAGTGGAATATCTTCTTTTAATCAAGTTCGTTAGTCGGCGTGAGGAAGTTGTTACCCGTTTTCTTTCTTCCACTAGGACGATCATTATTTTTTTTCATGGTGTTTGTTTTGTGCGTACGTTAGTGTGTGTGTGTGTGTGTGTGTGTGTGTGTGTGTGTGTGTGTGTGTGTGTGTGTGTTTCATAAGAGAATGTTATTTTTCTCTTGCTTTCGCGGAAATACAATCCAATTTACCTTTTTACCAAGCTTCCCAGGGGAGTGCATGTGTATTTTCGCTTCCTCACCTGCTAACTCCATCATTGCTTAATAACAGTGATCAAAGGCTATCCCAATAAATAGTTTTGAAAGGGTTAGAAGAGAGCACGACCTCCATCCCCAAAAAGCTGCCGTGAACTTGGACCTAATTCTCTACCTTTAGGTCAAATGTTCCTAAAGAGCCATCCGTTCCCACATCCTTACCTTTGTACTCAAGCTCTTATAACTATCCTAAAAATATAGTGCGGAAGGTGGCAGGATGACTAATAGGAACACACTGCCTCGTAAAGAGTGACAGAGGGAAGGAGGGATCATACAGGTAGGGGGAGATAGGTGGGTTGGGTCTAGGGAGTGGCGTTGTGATGACTGAGTCCGAATACTGTCTCTGGATATCGGGAATTTCTTTCAACTGTCAAGAGTGTGTAGCTTACTCATACACTTCTGGTAATGCACTATGCAGTCAGAAATTAGCGCAAGGTGTGGAATATACTGTGGCAAAGTATAATAGTGATCCAACACGTCGTTACCAAGAAAATCCAGAAAATCGAGGTAACACAGCTGCTGAAATGCGTTGTAAGCATGATTGAACTTCGGAAATCCTAACCATTAATACACGTCGTATGGCCACTATATGACTACAAACATTATATCTACATGTGAGTGATACTAGTTCAGTGATATTCGTTCGTTGTATTAGATTGTACAGGACATTATTTTGCTGAACAGTTCGTGAGGGACTCCATGATCTAGCCCTTTTTTTATAACTTTGGGTCCTCGTCATGTGAAGCGCCCTCGATAAGATTGGCGTTCTTTTGCCGCTTCCGCCCCCTGATTGCTGATTTAATTGACGGCACAGAGGAAGCTATGTTATTATCTCTCTCTCTCTCTCTCTCTCTCTCTCTCTCTCTCTCTCTCTCTCTCTCTCTCTCTCTCGTAACCTCACTTACCTTCACCTAATCCTCTTCCTCCTCCTTTTCCTGGTTACTGTTCTTCATATGTCTTCCTGTGTAATCCTCATCCTCTTCCTTCTCAATTCTTCTAAGTCTTTTTTTTTATAGTTACTGTAGTTTTCATTTTTCTGCTCTTCCTCTTCCTCCTCCTCCTCCAACTCACCTTTTTCCTCCTCTTCCTGTTCTTCCTTCACCTCCTCCACCTTTTTAGTCTTTAGTTGTGATTATCGTTACTGCAGTCCTCATTTTTTCTCCTCCTCCTCCTCCTCCTCCTCCTCGAACACATCATCATCCCTCTTAATTAGCGCAGTAATAAAATTAATGAAACTGCAAATTAAAGTTCCGCGCATAAACCATCATTGCCGGCCCCGCTGCATCACCTTCATATTATTTTATTTCCGCGGATTTATGGTCATGACGGTGGACGCGCGACGAAAGACTTATCCATTATTCTTCTCTCCTCTGTCGGCCGAGTAGACGGACACATTACACTGTACAGAGTCGTATTATAAGGCATTTCGCAGCTCAAGAACAAATATTTGACAAGGCTTTCGTAGTTGTGGGCATTTCCAGGTGTAGTTTTATGACCATGATGGTAGTTTGACCCTTCTTCTGTACCATGAACCTGAAGAAACACTCATTAGAACCCGACTGACCCCCTCTTTGACGTTTAGAAATAGCTGATGTGAGAAGCGAGAGTGTCTTATAATACCAATTTTTTTTTTTTAGGTGTGGGGTGTTAGGGTTAAGGAGTTTGTGGATGTGATATATATTTACACTGACATCCACTCACCCACCTATACACCCACCAAAACCCATGTCTCTCTCTCTCTCTCTCTCTCACACACACACACACACACACACACACACATATACACAGTTTATCCTAAATTCACTCCCTCTCCATTACCGCCTTTTTCTTGTTTTTCCTCAGCTTTCTTTCCCTGCATTTTCTTTCGTCTCCTGTTCTTCTTTTTTTATTTTTTTATCCAATTTTCCCCTTTACACACACACACACACACACACACACACACACACACACACACACACACACACACACTGCTACACAATTCAAGAGGGACTCACCGAAACACACGCACAAACACGTCAGCGTCCTCTGTTCGGTACATTCCAGACATCAACTCTATCCTGTCGCTAGAGAAACGAACACCCGCCATCGCAGGTAGACAGTGTAACATAAATTTGGTGTATTTTTCTCCCCTCGGCGCGAGCGAATTCTGTAACATCACCATCACCGATGCTGTCACGCGTTGTATTGAAACTGAGCTAAAAAACAGATGAGATTTACTTTGATTGGAGGTGAAACGTAAAAAACACACCTATCCCAACCACACACACACACACACACACACACACATACACACACACTAACCTATTTTGAGGTTAATAGAAGCGCTCCGGTGGCTCAATCGGTAGAGCGCTGCGCTCTGAGGCTCAACGGCCAAACAGGCGGCGGTTCGAACCCCGCTCAGGCCGGATTCTTTCGGTTGACTAGGAGTGGTTGCTATCCCCCCTTGAGCAAGGGCGATGGGGTGTGTGGTGTGTGAGGTCCTGGCAGTACCCAGAGATCGACGATAATGAGCACTTGCTCTCGTCGGGAGGGTACTTGCTGGCGAAAGCGAGTCCAATTCGTGATCAGGCCGTGGTGAATTACACACACACGCACACACACACACACACACACACACACACACACACACACACACACACACTGACACTTTACAGATCATGAAGCTCCAGGGGCACTCAATATATATTAGTATAGTTGAGATGGCTATTTATTCTGTCATTTGCGTTGGTATGGGCGGCCGTCGAGCGATCAGCGCAACATGTTTATTTGTAAAAATTGTGTCCATGGAAAGTGTGTCACGATAGTTTGGCCAGCACGGCTCTCTTTCCCGGTTCTGGTGCTACTCACGGGGAAGTGTGTGTGTGTGTGTGTGTGTGTGTGTTTGAAAACTTATATGTGTGTATGTTTGTTTTTGTGCCTGTTTACCCTAATGAATATTTGTGTATACATGTTTTTTTTGTGTGTGTGTGAATAAGTTTTAGATTATTTAACAATTTAATAACATTATGTCGGAGCGAAGACGAATTAAAATCTTTGTCAAGCTATCCATTGCGTCACTGGCTGCACTCTGGTAAAAACTCTTCAAATAATGCTTAATAATTCATTTCTTGGTTCTGATCTCGTGATAACATTTCCCTTTACACGTTTCTCTTCTTGTCTAAATCATCATAATCTTTCTTTTCTCGATGCACCTCCAACACAATATTTAACTCCACTTGCCTCCACTTGGCGTCCCTCTCCTCCAGTACCCATTGTCCTAAACAAGCGGGAGAAGTGTCCGCGGGAGCCTCGAGTGATATCCCTCCCTCGCATATCTTGATTCCCCGGCGAGATATCGTAATCACCGTCCGGCCCGCTTTGTCTCGTTATCCGCCCATCTTGTCGACGCCGCAGACCGGATTTACGTGGCGAGAGATAAGCTCCGTCTCCTCACTTTTGAGTACGAGCAAGACGAAGTGGGGCAGGAGGGCGGGCGAGTGGAGATGCGGAGATTATGAACGGAGATAGCGAACGAGAGAGAGAGAGAGAGAGAGAGAGAGAGAGAGAGAGAGAGAGAGAGAGAGAGAGAGAGAGAGAGAGAGAGAGAGAGAGAGAGAGAGAGAGAAAACGATAAGTTGGAGCTTTGATGTAAAATGTTTTATATAGTTGGCGATGTACGCGATGCATATCAATGACCATGACGCTGGCTGGCAATAGTCAACTGTTGCCAGCACAAAGAAAGGCACTGCACCTGTCCGGCACACGTGACCAAATACACACGCACGCACGCACGCACGCACGCACGCACGCACGCACGCACGCATGCACGCACGCACGCACGCACGCACGCACACACACACACACACACACACACACACACACACACACACACACACACACACACACACACACACACACACACACACACACACACACACACACACACACACACACACTTTTCAATCCTGTCACTACGTTGTGTTCGGTACGTGTTTGTGCAGATGTGATGGTGTGCATTGGTATGTTTTGATTTTGTATTTGTTTTTGTTTGTTATATGTGTTTGCTGTCAAAAATATCCCTACCCATACACCTAAAGGCAAGATTCGACTGTCTCATGATATCGAAGACTACACAGAGAACACCATTAAGCATATAGTGGTAAATGAGGAGTTTCGAGAATGACCTAGAGTCGGGAAAACGAGGCACTCAATAACAGCATAATACATCAGGAAAATTATTTATCCTGCATTAAATGTGAGGTTAATAGAACTGTTTATGATGCCGAAATCATTATTCTGCTTTTTGTGGCCGTATTTTAAATCTGAATGCACATGAATAAAATTTGAAATGTCAAAAATCAAGAATGAAAATGGAGTAACATCACAGGTGGTAACTCCGTCATTGGTATTTCATTTAATTCCAACCCACTGTGAACCTGAAAGCGAATACAAAAAAAAGCCATTAATAGTTCGAAAGGTTGCTTGAAGGAAGGATTAATCTGGCACCGTACTTTTGATGCAAACGCCTGTGATGCTGCGATACGTATTCTGTTTCATCCCATCGTACCGTGAACCTCAAAGAGAAATATACGTAGAGAGGAAGCGGCAAGGATCGAAAATGAGTAATAGTGCGGGAGACACTAAGACATGTTTATCCTGTCGCAAACGTATGATGAATATAAATGTTTGCCATGCCTCATTTGTTGCTTGGTCCATTGCATCGCGTTCGGAATATAAAAGCGAATGAAAGAGAGGAAACCGATGACCAAGTGAATAGCACGCACCGTTGCCAGATTATCGTACTCAGAGCCTCGTATTTACCTGTTTCTGAGCCATAGCCATTGCCAAAGAAACACCAATAACTAACCACTTTAACGATAACTTTATATGAAGGCAGTTATTGGGGTCGACGAGGCAGTTTTAGGTCGGATATCGGGAAACATAGGAGGCTGAGTACGACAATCTGGCAACACAGATAGCATGACTAGAACTGTTAAGAGACTTGGCCCCGCACTGTACCTTTGATAAATAGAAACTCTTGTGATGTCGCAGTGCATGATCGGTTTTATATCATCGCATTATGCATCTGAAAACGAATTAAATAATCAGTCATCTTTCTGGCGGTTATAAGAAGCTTTAAATTTCCCCAGTCAACTCGTGGTGAATATATTGAACGGACTTGTTGTAGTGCCGCTTCATATATTCTGTTTAATTCCGTCGTATAGCGCATCTAAAAACGAATTAAATAGAGAAAAATTTAAAGACTTGTGCATCATACTGTTATTGAGTTATTCGTTGTCCCGCCTCTGGGTCCTTCTCGAAACTTCGCCTTTACCTCTATATGTTCAAAGGTGTTCTCTGTGTGGTCTTTGATATCACGGGACATTCGAGTCTTGTCTTTGGGTGTGTGGGGAAGGATATTTTTAACAGCAAACACGTACAAACAAACAAATACAAAATCATAAGACCCGATTCATATATTCTGTTTCATTCCGTCGTATAGTGCATCTGAAAGCGAATTAAAGAGATCTATTTTAAGACTTGTAATGCCCCTTCATATACTGTTTTCTTCCGTCGTATTGTGCATCTGAAAGCGAATTGAAGAGAGGAAATATAAGGACTTGTAATTTCGCTTCATATAATTATTTTGTTTTATTCCGTCGTATTGTGCATCTGGAAGCGAATTAAAGAGAAGAATTTTAAGACTTGTAATGCCCCTTCATATATTGTTTTATTCCGTCGCATTGTGCATCTGAAAGCGAATTAAAGAGAGGGAAATATAAAGATCGATGAGGGCAATTTATTAGGCACGTTTTTCCAGGCTGGCCCTCCGCATGGCCCGGGTGGCATCTGTCCTTATTAATGTCCATCGACACCTGATAACCGGCCATTAGTTACCGCTAATGCTTGGACTATTATTAATCTCTCTCTCTCTCTCTCTCTCTCTCTCTCTCTCTCTCTCTCTCTCTCTCTCTCTCTCTCTCTCTCTCTCTCTCTCTCTCTCTCTCTCTCTCTCTCTCTCTCTCTCTCTCTCTCTCTCTCACGCACGCGCACACATACACACACTCACACAAACACACGCACACTCATTTGACTTGCAATCATTCATTTCATCTCTTGTGACAGATTTTCTTTTGCATAAGTTCGTAAAGTGTTGCAGGATTTAAGGTGTCCGGCGCGGGGTGGGAATGTGGGATGCGCGGCCTTGTTAGCATTCCTGGTCAAGGCTTCTTAACTTCGTAGTGAGGCAACCTTCCTCTTGGGCTTTTTGAGGGGGAAGAAAGTTGCCCAACGTGTTACAGCCCTGCACAGCAGCCTTCAAGTTAGTGGCAAAGGGAAGGGAAGAGAAAAGCAGAGAAGAGAAGGAAAAGATTGGAAAAGAAAGGAAAGATAAACAAAATATGGAAGAAAAGGAAATGAAAGGGAGGGACAGGAAGAGAAGGAGGGGGAAGGAAAGGGAAGAGAAGGAAAGAGAAAGAAAGATAAACAATTTGAAAGAAAAGGAAATGAAAGGAAGGGAAAGGGAAGGGGCAGGAAGGGAAGACGGGCGAAAGGAAGGAAAGGAAAGGGAATGAAAGGGAAGGGAAGAGAATGGAAGAGAAGGTAATTAAAGGGAAGATGAGGGAAGGATGGAAAGGGACATAAAGGAAAGGGAGAGAGAGAAAGGAAGGGAAGGGAAGAAAAGCTAAACTGAGAAGTGGATGAAAAGAAAAGTGGAAAGTAGGAAAGGGAAAAAAATAGGTTAAAGGATGGAAAGGGATGAGGAGGAAGAATAAGCGGAGGAAGCGAGAAGTTAGTGTGTGTGTGTGTGTGTGTGTGTGTGTGTGTGTGTGTGTGTGTGTGTGTGTGTGTTTCTACGTGCGTCTGTCTCTGTGTCTCTTTGTCTGCCTGTTTCTCTGTCTGTCTGTGTCGGTCTTTGGATGCAAGAGGTCACCTTCACATGCTCTCCATAAGGTCATGAGGTCG
The DNA here is from genome assembly GCF_024679095.1 of Eriocheir sinensis. Taxonomy (NCBI): domain Eukaryota; kingdom Metazoa; phylum Arthropoda; class Malacostraca; order Decapoda; family Varunidae; genus Eriocheir; species Eriocheir sinensis. The sequence goes on from NC_066529.1 coordinate 6,719,374, forward strand.
CCGGTGATCTCGTTACTCCCATTCGTCATTCTAATATATTGTTGTTTTTGCTGTGTTGTTTGTCGTTTGGTTCTTCTAACTTGCCATTATTCTCAACACTATTATTGTTATTATTGTTTTTATTTCCATCGCTATCTTAATCATATTCGTCGTCAGTAATATCGTCATAAATTCAGCATTTTTTTTCTCCAACACGAGCGAGGTAAATATTAATTCTCGCTTTCAAAGTTAGCTTCATAATTACTTCCTTATTAACATTAAACAAAATTATATGAGAAAAAAAAATCCACTCCAACTTTATATCTCAACGTTGATGATGTATTCGAATTATTCCTTTGGGAAATGTAGAAATATTAGATTTTGTACCGAGCGTTTCTGAACCTGAAGCTCATTAGGGGCTGGAAGGGTTTTGTGGGTGTTCTTTCTCGTGCGTAAAAATGGTAAGAAAATAGTTCTCGTAGGGTACACCACGCGCCTTGGCCTCTTTTGCGTCTGTTTGTAGAGGCGGGACGAAAATTTCACATAGGTAATTAGGATGTTGGACAGGTAAGTATATGAGAGAGAGAGAGAGAGAGAGAGAGAGAGAGAGAGAGAGAGAGAGAGAGAGAGAGAGAGAGAGAGAGAGAGAGAGAGAGAGAGAGAGAGAACGAACATAATAACATTCCTTGCCTCCCCTTGACTACAATGAGCCGTCGCGCCCTGCAGGCTAAACGTGATATCCTTCACATCCGGTTTGTCCGCGAGCAGAAGTGCAGGTTGAGCAATCTTGGACTGAGGGTCAGAGCAGATGGAAGCTTGTGTGGGTAGAGAATAAAGGAGCTTGGAAAGAAATTTGCAGTCTCTTACTATATCTGCCTGGATAAAGACTATTCCGTGCGGCCTGAAATGATTATAAAGGAAGTTTATATAAATTAAAGTGAAGTTATGTGTACGGAACTGGTGTGTGTGTGTCGGGTGGGGGGGTGGGGGAGGGAAACAGATTGCCTCATTGAACTGCTTGGCTTGTCGCAATATACACGTTGAATTAATATGTTTTTTTCCCTTCACTCTTCCTCCATAGTTTCAAACACCTCCGACCTTTTAACGTTGCGCAAGCCTTCTTTTTCCTCTTAACAGTAATTCCTCTGCTCCCCGGGCACGGCTTCCCGGAAAGAGATTAGCCGCGCTCGTGTTGTCGTCTGCTTCTCCTGAACCTCGAAGGCAATGAACTCCTGGCATTCCCTGCAGTAGTAATTATTTGTTGTTCACGTGATTGGATTAATAATGCAAAAATCTATTCTTTTACTAGTTTTCTTATAGTTGTAAATGATGTATAAACGGTTTGTAATGTGTGTGTGCTTTGAAGCACTCGATAACAAAACCCAAGCCACTATTTAACTCTTTTTGTGTGTAGCTCTAGTGATTCGTGTAATGTTGTTAGGCCAGCATCCTTCCGCCTCTTCCCTCCCTTTTAGTTAATGGATAATATTAGATAGAATGTCAAAATTTCATTAGGCCGATGTTCTTCCTTCCGTTTCCTTCCCCGTAGTCATGAAATTGTTATTATATTTTGCATCTTTGAGCCAAAACCTGAGAATAAGATGGCAGTGCAAAGTTGTAAGATGCTTTAACACTTTTTAAAAGTTATTCAATAATATCCTTACTACTCGCATCCTTTCAGTCATAAATTACATAGAATTTGCTTCCATTCGTAGGTCGCCATGACTGCAGGTTGACATAAAAAATTATTGTTGTTTTGCTCCTTCCTAAAGAACATTTGCTGATGACTTTATTTATAATTACATTACCAACTTCCACGAAAAGTAATCATTGTTAGCGCAGCCATATTATGATGGATTAGAATAACTACTACATATTGTATTAGAGATACTTATTTAGCAATATTTTAAATTACAGCGTTACCAGGTTAACGTGGAGCTTTGATTCCACGAATTCCAGTGATTATGGAATCTTGATGTCTTGTAGCCTACTCAGCGTTTATCGTTGATTTTGTTTATAACCACATTTCCTTCTGGCTCTTTTGTTAATTATATTAAGCTGTTTACCTGAGTGGCGAGAACTTTCCTTCCGGCCCCGGCCCCGTCAGACGTGTGGCCGCGGTGCATGGCGTGGTGTGGCGCGTCGTGACCCACTTGGTCGCTAAGAAGAAAAGTGATGTGAGTAAAAAACTGGAGCAAAGATAAAAAAAAGCTAAGCATGGAATCAAAAGTGTGCCGAACAAAAACTATCCCTTTGATGCACACAAAACAAACAAGTATGCAAGCGATAAGAGATCACCGCCGTAATGGATTGAGATCACTTTGTGCCCAATGGTGTCCCTGGAGGCTGTTCAACTCTTCTCTCCACCAGAGAAAGAGGTAACCAGGGCGGATGACCCCAGGCATGGCGTGGCTGTGATGGGAGAGCGGCTGCATTGCATGTCAGACCAACAGTTACTGCGAGGCAAGTCACGAATGTTGTATGCAATTAGTAGGAATCAGGTCAGAAGCATAGAAAGAAAACATTCCCTTTGCCACCCAGAGAAAAATAAGACGACCCCCCACCCCACTCCAGTTTCGTTCCGTTCATTACACACGGTAATTTGTCCTGGGATCCGAAGAGCAGAAAACAGTGAACGTTGCTTACTAAATCATGTAAACAGGAAAACTGACAAGCTGAAACATTTGGTAGGAAGAGTTTTGAAAAGCCACCTGCCACATTTTTATAAGAAATATATGCCGTGGAAGGTTGAAATTGTCGAAAGTCATTGATTTAGAGACAGGAATTAGTAGTGATGTCATCAAGTTTACGGATGATACAAAGATCAGCAGAGTAACTGAGTCGGATCAGGACACTAGTATTCTCCAGGATCAACTAAACAGATTGTATGATAAGGCGGGGAAGCAGCAGGTGTAGGGCAGTGTCGGGAAGTGCAGTATTCTGAGTGTAGTTAGAAAAAAAAACTTCATGTAATAATTGTTTAAATGGCACTCCCCTAAGCAGGTCTAGGTGCGGGAGGGATTTAATGATGGGTTTTAGTGAGCTCTGGTCTCCGTCCAAGGGCACAATGCATTCAGGCTAGAAATCGTGCAAAAATGGTACTGGGATTAATTTCAAGAAGCGTGAGCAACAGAAACACCGAAGTCTTCCTCAAGCTATATTTAGCACTAGTTAGACCTCATCTCGACTATATGGTTCAGTTCTGGTCACCTTACTGTAGAATGAATATCAAAATGTTAAAATCGTTACAGAGGATGATGATAAAGAGCCACGGGTTGAGAAACTTGAAAGACAAACGATTAATTTTACATTCTCTAGATAGCTGAAGGGTGCCAGGAGACTTGATCAGAGTTTATTAATGGATGAATATCATTAATAAGGAGGATATTGACAAGATTCTGATGGTAAGAGAACCAGGTAGGACACCAAATATTGGGTTTAAACTGCATATATTCAGATTCAATAGGGACATAGGCAAAAATTGGTTTACCAACATAATGGTGGATGAGTGGAACATGCTTGGCAGTCATGTGGCGAGTGCCAGTACGATGGCCACATTAAAAAGATGATCAAATAAATTCATGGATAGTAATATTAGGTGGTGTTAGGGTCACAGGGGCTACCTTTTATAGGTGTATTGGCCTCTTGCAGACTCCTTATGTACTTATGTTCTTACAGAATAAAGATAAATAAATTGTTTGAAATTTCCGAGAGTCAAACACCTTTAGATATCACTATGATCATGTTTTGCGGCATCTTTTTGTATTCCCTTCCTAGAAGCTGCAGTAAAGGAGGCTTTTTAAATATAGTTTAGAATTCAGTGCCTAGACCGTCTCCCGTAAAATAATATGTAAATCTTAAATCAGAAAAGACGGAGCCGGGCGTTGTGTAAATGTCATACGTGGATTGTGTGTGAAATATTAAGATGAAACAAGAGATCCATCTGTATGCAACGAGGACGGAGGGAAGGGGACGAGTGGTATGGTCAGGCGAGTGTTGGTCAGGGTGACCTATTTTTGTACACGATGAAGGGGGCACAGTCATCGGTCACAGTCCCTGGGAGTTATGGAAGCGGTGCGAAGTGTAATGATTTAGCCCGCCCCTCGCTTAGCTGTAGAAGGTATTAGGAAGCGAGAACAAAGGAACGATATTGCTCTTCATGTGTCTGAAGGAGCCGAGTTTTCTATGGACAGCTCGATAAGAAGATAATCTTGCTCCAGTAACCTCCTTCAGGTATGCTTTAACCTGTGTTTCAATTAACTAGACGCCAGATGTGAAGGATGGACGAAAAAGGGAAAGAAAGAAAGATTATTTGCATTTAACTATGATAGAGTAATTGTATTTTTCAAACAGTCTGTTAAATAGAAAAAAAAATGCTCGAGTAATCTTTTTCGAGTTTTTTTGTGAACTAATTATTTTTCATCAGAGCAAGTTTAACACGTGGATATATTTTGCCACCTCAACCTCTCAAGTGTAGTGATTTAACCTTCCCTCCGATTAGCCAAACACCAGCTGCTAAGGGAAGGAGGACAGAAGGAATACTGTTGTTTCGTTTACTTTCCGGGATGGTAATACTTGGATAAATTTTTTCGTCTAACCTTCTGACTTGACCCGATTCAGCAGGCACCAGGCGCTAGGGATAAAAAAAAAGAGAGAAAAAACGCTTGCTGGCACGTGTCTTTGTGAATGCTTCCTCTCTCTTTTTTTAAGGAGAGCTTTACGAACCGAGGTATTTTGCCCGATTAACCCTCTTTTCCCCGCCAACCATCAAGAATGAGAATGAAGTTTTGGGTGCATGTCTTTGTAAGGAAGCTATCTTTTATATACGCCGTAATATATTAGGAAATTATTCCCCCGGTATCCTTCAACTCCTCCCCGCCTTTGAGACCGTAGGAGTGGGTAGGCAGTGGGAGATTAGGAGGTTGTTTACCCTAACTTTAGTAGAACTTTCAGCGGAGTTCCGCCTGAGAGACTCTTAAGAAGTTAATGACTCTCGGGATGAGGGAAGAGATTGTCAGAGGGATCAAGGAGGGATGCTGACTGATGGGGAGCGCCGCCCCTTAAACACAGCAAGACGGGACGAGGAGGAGGGATTAGAGGCCGCCTTAGGAATCCGTCTTTTGGGCTTAATATTGAGTGTTTATAGTTTACACTTTATGAAACAATAATTAAAAAAAAAAATACAGCAAATTTATACCGGAATATTACTCCGTGATAAAAATAGAAAAGCTGCAGTGGAATGACATTATAACTGAATATAACTTTTTATGAATAAATAACATAAAAAAACTATAATAACATAACAATTTCACTGATTAGTTTTCATGTATTTTAAACTCTACTTCCAATGGTTCAGTCTTATTTAACTAACTATTTAACTGTTTATGAACGATTGGTACCTAAAAGTTCATTATAGTACGAGTTATCAAACTGTTTTTTAGTACTTAATGGTCGATGAAAGGGGTTAGAACACTATTTTGAGATACGAAAGTAGTTTTTGACACACGAGGATATTAGAAGACTACGAGAAGCCAGTTGGTCAACCCATTGCCTCACGTTTCACTTGTTAGTAGATTACTCCTCCCCGTGCATTGTTTTGGCAGCACTCTTCCTTTCCATTCTTGTGTTGCTCCTCCTTCAGGTCGGATCTCCAAGCAGTCTTGTTTCTTGTTATGATATTGCTCTTCCCGTTCTATCCCATGGCTGTTGTATTTTCACTTCTCTCATTGCTTTTCTTCCCCGTTCGTTTTCGTGTGAGTTCTGTTTTCCATTCACGCATTGCCTTTCCTCAGTTGTTTTTCCGTACGTGGTTTTCTCGACGGTCTCGTCTCCCTTTCTGCTTTTGCTTTTCCCTCTACTTTCATATCGCACAAAGCTGGCGCCGGAGTAAACGAGGAAAACTATAACGTAGAGAGAGACCTGGCGCTAAATTTAATGCAAGCAAACTCCTCGGATAGAAATGCTCACTGGATACCCTGGAGATGCACCTGTTTCAACTGAACTATGAAAGTGTTATGTGAAAACGGTAAGAGACTCAACTGACTGAAGCGAGTTTGCTGACCCGATCTCCACCAATCTAACACGCTCCTCTGAAATAGGTTACTTGACCTGCAAACCGAAGTATTGAGTGTCGGGTGTCGCGTGAAAAGAGGATCGGGGAAAAAATGTAATAATAGAAGAAGGTGGAGGCGATGGAGAGGAGTAAAGGAAAGAGAATGAAGCTCAGCGGATTGAGTGAATGGTCTCTTTGTTGGAACATTGCCCCGGATTGTGTGAAGAGATAGATAGATAGATAGAAAGATAGACAGATAGATATAGAGAGACACAGACAGACAAACAGATACAAACAGAAAGACAGGCATACAGACAGACGAGGCAAGAGAACAGTTACCATGATCTGATGTTGTCAAAGGGCGAAAGACACCACAAAGTTTTTCACGGCCATGACATTCCCTGCCTCGCCCTCAAGCCTTCATTCTTGTCCCAATTTTTCTTTTATAATGTCAGCTGCACGATGACCACCACCCGATCTAATTACTCATGTAGCATAGCCTAGTATTGTCTTTCTCCATTGTGAGCCTCGCCTCTCACATGGTTCTTTAGTCACCTGTCAAATTATTTAACCACTTTACGCTACGAAGGTTCATAATTCTTTTCCGCGTCGCCCATTTATTGCCTGATTCGAGTGTTCATACAAAACATCCGTGTGTCGATCCCTCTCTGTGTGTGCTGTGCCTCATGTCACCCTTCATGTCTGTTAAATGTATATGCAATTTTGTTTCAACCTTACCGCTGCTAGACTCACCTTGACGGTTACGCAATATGAAACACTCCATCAGAAATACAACACTGCCGGTCAAGGCTTTTTTTTATTATTGTTTCCTTTTTTTTGCCCTTGAGTTGTCTCCTTTGTTGTAAAAAAAAAAAGGACAGCACCACCGTCGACAAAAATATTTATACGAGAAGACGCAATCACAAATGGAATCTACAAGAGGCAAATATGCTAATTGTATTAAAGATGTGCCCTGTGGTTGAGGGGCGTCGCTTATATTGATTTAATATATATGTTTAGCCAGTCAACGGCAACACTTCTAGATACAAAAAAGATTGACCAAACGAGACGCTGTTATGCAAGAACACTATAAGAGTTAAACATAATATATATATATATATATATATATATATATATATATATATATATATATATATATATATATATATATATATATATATGTATATATATATATATATATATATATATATATATATATATATATATATATATATATATATATATATATATATATATATATATATATATATATATATATATATATATATATATATATATATATATATATATATATATATATATATATATATATATATATTAATGACTTCTGAAACGCTTAAGTCGTAAACTTCATCCCTTTTAACAAAAAAAAAAAAAAAAATTGTTTCATTTATATGACAATCTTATAGATTGACAATAACTTGTTTCTAACAAGAGAAACGAAGACTAGAAATATGTCATTTTAGATTTGTCCGCAGGAGTGGAATGAAAAGTAAACTTTTTTTAACAGACGAAGTTTCAGAATTAATAAAGTTCGTATTTTTTTTTTTAGCGTTCTTACAAAACTGCGTAACCTTGTGTGTTTTGTAGCTAGTAATTTTGTCGTTCGCATACTAATCCATCTATCTTTCTATCTATCTATATCTATCTATCTTTCCATGTCACTTTTTTTTCGTTCTCTTTGTTTCTTTACGTTTCGCCTTTGGCGCCGGTATATAGGCTTTCTTGTTGGATCTGGTGGTCTAACCCAGCCTTTTATGGCGTAGGCAAGTATTTACAGTGGCGCCATCTTGCTTGGCTTGTGCTGCATAATTACGAGAGCTAATAAGACACTCTTAAGGTACAGAGAAAATACTTTGAAAAAAAGGTATCCTCAAGACACACAATGGGAAGATAAGCTCATGGCAAGGATTTCCTTTAATTAACATGAACGACGCCTCTGAAGTGCAGGGTACGGCTGAGCTCCTCGCCGCGCCGTGAGCCACCGCTATAGACGAAGTTCTTCCACGTGGCCCATTCATGCCTTATTAGTCTCCTGCTCCATCCATTCCGCCACAGCCGCCAGCCAGTACTCATCAAAGGTGGGTGTCGCGGCTCACCAGAACACCGTCGCAATGCGCACTTGGAGGGCGTGGCACGGAGGAAGGCTGAAAGGGATTGGAGATGGTTTCGTAAGGAAGACATTTAGTTCAAGTTGTTATGAATGGCAGATGGACAACCGAAGTGAAAATACACTAACCCAAGAATTATAAAACCCGGAGCATGGAACCAGTTCGGGGGAGGGGGGGGGGGTGCGATAAACTACAGCAACATCGGTCAACCCTGGAAGAGGTAGAAATTACAGGGAAACGCCATTTTCATTTCATTGATGGCGGTGTGTGAGAGAGATGTAGCGGAGAGATGATGGCTCGATTAATGGGCTTATCATATTACTAAGGAGCGTTTTTAGACACTCAGATGTCAAGTGTTTGATCAATGAACACACACACACACACACACACACACACACACACACACACACACACACACACACACACACACACACACACACACACACACACACACACACACACACACACACACACACACACACAGACACAGATGCGCGTATGAAGCCACCATTTCAATTCACTCTTAATATACTTATGATTTTTGCTCTCCTAAATTCCCACTCATTAACTTGATTTTTCACAATTGCTAAAGTGCAGAGTTGTGTATCTTTAATGTGTGTGTGTGTGTGTGTGTGTGTGTGTGTGTGTGTGTGTGTGTGTATCGTCGTCGCCTCCGCCTTGGTACTTCTCTTCCTCCTCCTCCTCCTCTTCCTCCTCCTCCTCCTCCTCCTTATTCACCCTCTCTACATTCTCATTATTCGGGTTACAGTCATTTCCACCACGTACATTTTCTCTCTTCAATTATCTTTCCCTCTCCTCCACTATTTGTCCTCCTCTTCCAAATTTCTTTCATCGTCTCCCTTTGCGTCCTTTCCTTCCTCTGCTTTGTAATTCACGTCTGCTGAAGACTCGCGAGGGTGATTTTATGTAATTCGAGAACTTGTACGGGTCTCTCTCTGTCTGTGTCTCTCTCATTCTCTCTCTCTCTCTCTCTCTCTCTCTCTCTCTCTCTCTCTCTCTCTCTCTCTCTCTCTCTCTCTCTCTCTCTCTCTCTCTCTCTCTCTCTCTCTCTCATATCCTGTGCCTCTTTTTTTTATTGCGACATATCTTCCTCCTCCTCCTCCTCCTCCTCCTCCTCCTCGTGTTCTTCTTCCTCCCCTTCCTTGTTGTTACGGGTGTGTTTACTAAAGGTTACATTTGCTCCCTGCATGCTCAAAGGAGAGGGTGATCAGTGTGTGTGTGTGTGTGTGTGTGTGTGTGTGTGTGTGTGTGTGTGTGTGTGTGTGTGTACACGCCCGCGCCCTGTCGTCGTCCTCCGTCAAAGGGAGCAAGACAGGGCAGCAAAGGGAATAATATATGAGGCGTAAAACCGAGCACTGCGTCCGCCTGAATAACATGACACCCGCTCTTCCTGTGACACATAATGAGCCGCATGGGGTGTTTTTTTTTTATTTGAGTTGTTATTGTTTTCTTTATTTCTTTTCTATTTTTTTAGCTTTTTTTCTAGCAATATATTTATACATACATGCATATACATATTAGTCCATTTCAATCTATCAGTCTCGAATCTTTATACCATTTGTTTCCCTATCTATCTACCTATACATCTACATCTGCATCCATATATCTGTATCTGTCTATTAAAGTATCAGTCTATTTATCTATCTATCAATGTATTTTTCTCGCATATCAATATTCGTGTGTCATGGATGTATTTATTTTTCAAGTGAGCGCAATGTAAAACTTCATTCCTTACGCTCAATAAAGTTCTTCAACTTGCTTATTCCTGAAGATTGCTTTTGTAAATATCAAGAACGAGTTTTTGTTGTGTAGTGTTTTCATGAAGCGAGAAGTATTCTTTAGTAAAACCTGCACTAGAAGCCTTAGTTTGGGCCTTTAGCAGAGGACAATTTGATCGCACTACTTTCACCTTTTTCTCTGCGCCGTGTCAAGTCTCCTCTAAACACCACAACACTTTAACTTTATCGCTAACCTACACCCTTTTTAGTTCACATTCATCTTCCCATAGTTAACATCACTTGTCTCTCCCTCCCTGCACTCAGCGTTCACCTTTCTACTGGCGCCCTCTCCGTTCTTCTCTTAGCACCCCAACGCCTCGTGTCCCAACAGTATCCGTTCTAAACTTTATCGCCAGTTTCGAGTTTCATCCCACTTTCGTACCCATCACTTTCGTCTCCCTCCCGTCACTCAGCTTTCATCTTTCTCGCGGCGCTTCGTCCAGTCTCCGCTAAGCACCCAACTCCTCGTGTCATTATAGTAACCTTTGTAAACTTTATCTTGAGTTCAGAGTTTCAGTCCCTTGCTCTCCCGCCATTATCCCGGGGTTCATTTTTCACGTCGCGCCCCGTCTAGTCTTTGCTAAGCTTTTAACACGTCGAGTCAACAAAGTACTCTCGCTAAGCTTAATCGCTATTTTAGTATTCAGTCCCTTCCACCCAGAGTTCACCTTCCCTCACTCGCCTCCCTATTCAGTATCGGCTAAGCAATCTAGCGCTTCGCCTCAATATATAACCGTCCCTAAATTTTGCTTTTATATTTGTCATACTACGTTCGCTGCCATCACTTGCCCCACACTCCCTTTAATCAACGTTCAACTTTTACCTGCCTCTACCCTGTCTAACCACCACAAAGCGTTACTTCTATATGTCCACGAAAATGTATAACTTTTGTATTATCACTTCCTGTTCTCTGTCAGTCTCATGCCTCTCCTTCCATTTACAGTTCACTCTCCAAAAGTCCTTGTGCCCAGTGTCCGCCAGGCACCGCAGCGCGCCCCGTTGGCATAGTACCCAAACTAAACACTACTCGCCTTTACAGCCTCTCACTTCCCCTTTCCCTCCCATTACCCGCCGTTCCCTCCATTCACCCAAGCGTTCATCCTCTACACACACTGTCCTGTCCAGCCTCCACTCAGCGCCGCAGCACGCCCTGTCAACACAGCACCTGAGCTAAACTTTACTCGCTTATATAGTCTTTCACCTCCTCTTTCCTTCCCATTATTCGCCTCCCCCAACCATCACCCAAGCGTGCATCCGCTACACACCACACCGGCCTGTACAGTCACCGCTAAGCTCCCAAGCCTAATGCGTCCTGTCAACATAGAAACCTCACTTAACCGAATAGCTTGGCCTCTCGCTCCGTTTTTGTTCACGCTTCCCCCACCCGTCACTCAACACTTACCCCCCCCCCCCCCCAACGTGCCAAGCTGTTCAGTCACCGCTAAGCACCCCAGCTCGTCCTCCCAACACAGTACCTTCGCTGAACTTTATCCTCACCTCTTTCACTTCTTTCCTTTTCATTATTTGCCTCCCCCTTTATTTAGTGTCCCCTCCATCCCACACGCTGCCCTTGTCTAGTTACCGTTGAGCAGCCCTGCGCGGCGTGTCAACAAAGTACTCGCAATGACCTTTACTCGCCCCTGCCTCTCCTTCCTTCCCATTACTTGCCTCGTTCTCCCTTACCCGCCGCTCATCCCCTTCCCGCCCTACTGTCCAGTCCTCGTTCGGCACGCCGGTTCTCCCCGTCAACACAGTACCTTCGCTAAATTTCATTACTATGGTATATTCTCTCACTTCCTTTTTGTTTCCATCTCTTGCCTGTCTCTCTCTTCATTCAGCGTTCACCTCTGCCTACCACCCTGCCCAGTCTCCACTAAGCTCCAACGCCCACCGTCAACTTTGAATACACGCTACACGCTGAATCATATCACGAGTTCAATGTTTCCACTCCTCATTCTTTTCCACAACTTCCTTTTCCCTCCTTTCCATCATTTGCTGCCCTGTTCAGTCACCGCCAGGCAGCACAGTGTTTCGCGTCAACATACCTCGTGATAAACTCTACTCAATCATTCAATCGCTTAGTCTCTCCATCTCATTACTTGGCTCTCCCTCTTCACGCAACTTTTATCTCCCTCCGGACGTCCACTCCCGCTCCTCCTCTCAGTATAATAGTACCTTCGCTTAACTACATCGCTCCTGCCGTCCCTCTCTTCCCTACTCATCATTACGTGCCTCTCCCTCCCTTCACTTAGCGTCCTTCACTCTCCAGAAGACCCCCAAATCGCCCAATCCTATCACCGCTAAGCATCTCCACGCGCCGCGTCAACACAGTACCCACGCTAAACTCACTCGATTATATAGGCACGCCCCATCTTTCCAGTCCATCACTTACCTCTCCCTCGCTTCACACCTTGTTTTCCCGCACGTGCTGTCCTGCCTGTGTTAAGTATCCAAGCGCGTCGAGTCCACACACTACCCTCGCTGGTCATTACTCGCACCTTGCACCATCTCCTTTGTTTTCCCTCCCGTCATTTTTTTTCTTATCTGTCCCACCTTACTTTACCTTACCCTTACCTTACCCTTACCTTACCCCCACCTTACCTAACCCCCACCTTACCTTACCTTACCTTACCTTACCTTACCTTACCTTACCTTACCTTACCCCCACCTTACCTTACCTTACCATACCCCCATCTTACCTTACCTTACCTTACCCCCACCTTACCTTACCTTACCTTACCCCCATCTTACCTTACCTGACCTTACCTTACCTTATCTTACCTAACCTCCTAACTCCTACCTTACCTTACTCCACCCTACCTTACTTTACCCTCACCTTACCTTACCTTACCTTACCTTACCTTACCTTACCTTACCCCACACCCACACCTTATCTTACCTTACCTTACTTTACGTTTACCTCTCTCCCGCCGCCATCCTGCCCAGTTTCCCCAATGCACCGCGCCAACAATTTACCTTTACTAAACTTTATCGCTAGTTTAGTATCCTCCTCCTCCCTCGCATATAAAT
>NC_066529.1:6737365-6807365 GCF_024679095.1 Eriocheir sinensis
CATGTGAATGGCCGGCGGCGCGCTGCACCTCTAAGCTTCTCTGAATTTTTGTTCATAAACAGTTTTTTTCTTTAAGCTCCGTCCAGCACTTTTAATTATGTTTCTAGATTTGGTAATTTGCGTTAATTAAATTATACTAGAATATTTAAAAATGAAAAGCTGATATTGCTCAGTTTTGGCTGATGAATTATCTGTGAATGAAGCTTATAATTTAATATTAAAAGCTGTCTCTCAAGTGTTTTCAGAATCACTTAAAAAGGGAAATTGTCAGAAGAATTTGTATATTTACTTACTAATTACTGTCATGTGTTGAACGTCTAGTCTGCTTTCTTTTATTAATGATGGAAATGTACGGTTGGAGAGAGATTAAGAGCACAGACAGACAGACTGACCTAAATCCCACAAGATTTATACATAGACTAAACAAGGTTCCTTCAACTCATAAACACCGTGATGACGTACGACCCCTGATCCGCGTGGGGAATAAAGCGAGACAGACTTCGGTAATGTCCTCCGTCCCCTGTTGTTATGTGTTCCGCGAGTCATTCCTCCATTAAGATGACGTGAAAGGCTAAACTTTTCCACTTCATAAATATTCCACGAGTCAATTTGAGCAGACCCGACAGCGAGTGAACGATAATTGCCCCACATAAATGATCTGTAATAAACGCGTAATATCCACTGCAAAAGGCGCTTTATTATGCAATTTACACCCTCTTGAAGCGGCGACAAGTCTTTCGCAATGCCCTCCCCTAAAGTACCTTCGGAGGCGAGCGATAATTACACGTGATTGGCGGTGATTAGCGCAGAATGGGCGTTGATAGCCAGCCAAATTGTGTTATTTAGCTGGCGGGCCATTATGACTCCCTCCGTCACCGCTGCAGTAGACCCGCGCGGCCTCCTCCAAACTCATTTTATCGCCTCCATCATAATACTACTTTGTCATGGCCTTCGAGGTGTAAAATTTTCAAGACCACATTTTATGGCCATCCTCCGTTGAGCGAGCTGGTGAGGCGGGGCAGGGGGTGGGAGGGAGGTGGAGAGAGAGGGAAAATTGGCGTCGTTGTGTAGAGAGTTAAGAAGGGTTGAGGTGGTTGGCGTTGGGTTGACGGAGAGGGAGGAGAGTTGCTTGGCTTTTTTTTTTAGAACTAATAGCTTGGTTTGAGTAGGCAATGATGGGGAGAAAGGGGAAGGAGGGTTGTTGTGATTAGGCTGATTTGGCAGGGTTTTTGAATGCTAATAGAGAGGGAAAGTAGGGTTGTTGTGATTTTGCAGGTATTTGAAGACTTAAAGCTTGGTTTGAGAAGGTTGGGATGGGGAGACAGGGGAAGGAGGGTTGCAAGGAAAGTTGAACTGATTTGGCAAGGTTTTTGAAGGGTAATAGCTTGGTTTGAGAAGGTTGAGAGAGTATGAAGGGAGACTGTGGAGAGTGGAGCGTGTCTGAGAGTCTCGTAGGAGGAAAGAGAAAGAGAGAGAGGGAGGGGGGGTGGGTGAGAAGGCGTGGTGTGTGTGTGACTTGTGAGGGTAAAAAGAAGGGTAGGTAATTAGTTCGAGAGAGTAAGCAGGAAGAGAGAATGAGGAGGAAGGTTACTGTAGGGGATGGGGTTGGATCGGGGGGGTGCTGGATGGGGGGTGAGAGGGAGGACGGGAGGCGTGGAGTAAAAAGGAGGCAAGCAAAGTGGGAAAGGAGATTAAAACGGTTGAGGGACGGAGTAGCATGGTTAGTCTGGGCGCTATCAGAGAGTAATGAGGAAAGGAGAAAGATTGGGAGAGGAGAGTTTTTTTTTTTTACTCTCTCTCTCAATCTATCTATCTATCTATCTATCTGTCTATCTATCTACTACCTATCTACCTATCTATCTATCTATCTATCTATCTATCTATCTCTTTCCTCCTGCTAGCACTCACAAAAAAAGCCCCACACTCTCTTGCCCCTAACCATCCTAGTGTGTGTGTGTGTGTGTGTGTGTGTGAACGTAAAAACCATGGACTCGTATTGGCGTATTGGCTGCAGCAATTATCAAACACTGGAGTGAGGTAAATTTTAATTCCCTCTGCTACAGGTTTTATGGCTTCGATTGTAATACCATGATTGCTCTCTAATGCGTTTCAGCTCGTCAAGGTATGAATATGCAACGCCGCCGGGGAGAATGCTTATCCGCCGATGCTTTCATGACGATCGGAATTCTGAGTACCTTTTGTGATCAGACGGATGGAGACAGTGTGCCGGGCGTTCCTCCAGGGCTGTCATTTTTTTTTTATCTTCTGATGTAATGCATATGAATATAGTGTGTCGACCTTGCTCTTAAGTCAATCATATCAGAGAGGAAATAGATAGTATCCCAGGAACAGTTTTGAAGATGAGTATGCATAGTGCCGGGCGTTCCTCCATGGCTGTCATCTTTTTTTTTTTTTTATCCTCTGACGTAATGTATATGAAGATAGTGTGTCGATTTTCCTCTTTAAATCGATCATATCAGAGAGGAAATAGATAGTAACCCAGGCACAGTTTTGAGGATGAGTCTGCACAATGCTTTCACTGATAATAGGTTAAAATACCGACCAAAAAATATAGAGGGTAAGATATAGAGGACCTTAGGGAGTAAATACAATATCATGCATTATAAATCACAAATGCTAAACTAAGACGCCTAAGTAATCACATAATCGTTGGTTCAGACACTGTCGCGTTTTTCGTCCTATTAATTATTTATAAGTTACGATATTATTGTTAAGAAGAAAACGATTAGCCGTATCTTTTTCCTGCTCTTTTGTATTCAGCCTTTCCACCTGAAGCGCCTTTCTATCATGTTACTTGAAGCACGAACGGTCATCCTACTCAACTCATATACAGTTTTCTCCTTTAATCCAACCCTGTTTTTACAGTAAAGGAAGCAGCTGAAAAGCAAAAAAAGAAAAATAATGAGAAGAAAAAAGTCTGCTGAACACTGTCCCTATATAAAAGAGTTCAGAAGAGTGGCCAAAAGAGAGGAGTTTAAGTCGTAGGCAGGAGGAAGCACCGACAACGACAGCAAGTTCTTTTCCCGTCCTTAAACCAAAACTACTTCTAGAAATGCCTAAAACTCCTACGAAAGCCTTGTCAAATATGTGAACTTTGGCGACGAAATGTTTAGTACGGCCCATAGTGTCTTTCTTCCATTTTTTCCTTAATTCTGCCTCGACTTGTGGTGCTGTTTGCCTCCTATCCGCCCTAATCTTACATCTACTTATACTCATGTCTGCTTCCTATCATTTCCTTTGTTGCTGCACCTCCTTCTTTGTCCTGTTCCTCTGGTTTCCTTCTTTTTTTTCCTTTTTTCTGCCTCTTCTTGTGCTGTCTCCCTTCTCTCTCCCCTTCTTTTACGTCTACCTATAGTCTGGTCTGCCTCCTATCATTTCCTTCTTTATTTCACCTCTTTCTTTACCCTGTCTCTATCCTTACTCTCGTCTTCCTCCTCTATCTTCCTCCCTCTTCTTTTTCTTTTATCTCAGGGCACTTGATGGAGGAGGAGGATCAGTAAGGCGTCGTCGTG
This sequence comes from Eriocheir sinensis, assembly GCF_024679095.1. Lineage (NCBI taxonomy): Eukaryota > Metazoa > Arthropoda > Malacostraca > Decapoda > Varunidae > Eriocheir > Eriocheir sinensis. Next base: position 6,740,899 of record NC_066529.1, read on the forward strand.
TCGCTTTTATTCCAATACTCTTCGATGGCGCGCAATACTTTTCCCCTGCCTTCCGCTTCGTGGCCTGGAGAATCTGAACACACAAAAAAGGAGAAATATTTGACTTTAGAGCCGTGAAATCTCTCCCGAATTTCTCTTTCTCTTTTTAATATTTGCGCCAAGCCTCTGCCTTTACTTCCCCGTGTCCCGCAGATTAATTCCGTGCAGTGTGGAGGCCGCCAGGTGTTCCCTCGCCCCCCGCCACCTGCTGCCGCCCTCCTCCTCCCTCCCCCTCCTCTGTGCCGCCGCTCACGAGTATACTGTAACTTTCTCTTAGGCGTCACTGGGTAAAAACACGGACCATTACTTCCCCGGCCAAGGACTCCATAATGCAGCAGCCGAGGAGCCTTTAATATACAGCTGACTCGCGCAAATGACCTTCAAAAGAATATAGTGTATCCTGCTACTCCTTAAAATCCAGGGAAGAACCGCGCCGGCTGCCTAGCTCACCAGTTTTTGTATATTTTCTCCATGCGAGGGTCGGGTTAAGAGAGGGTCCGCGGAGGGAGGCTGAGAGGGAGTGGGAGGAAGGGAAGAGGTGAGGATGATAGGTATTATGGGTGAACATACATATATATTCATGCTTACTTATAAATAGTGGTTCCATGCAGAGAACGGGGCGAGGGAGAAAAGGAAAGGTTATGGTTAGGAAGATGAGTGTTCTACGCATGCATTCATGAACAGAGAAAGTGGGGATACATAATGAAAAAGGAGTATAAGAAGGGTAGTGGTGAGAAGAATTATATGTCCATGATAAGCATACATTTTTACAGAAATAGAAAGAGAGGATCAATGCAGATAAAGATACGAGGGAGCAGAGGAATTATATTATTGACATAAGGGAAATGTCATAAAGTTCGAATACCTTTTTCCTAGAGCGGGAAGAAACACACTAAGGACTAAATAAATAGTTAAAAAGATTTTGTCCACATTCACAGCTTTTTATAATCATGGCGGCATTTCAAAAGATCAAAGTCCCGGGAAAAAAAAATATCCCAAAAAAGAGGACAAAAGGGTTGCCATGAAAAGTATGTATGAACAAACTTTTGAGGAGGGAAAGCTTGTACAAATCTGACATGAGGCTTTTGAAGACGAAAAAAGTAAACTGAAAAAAATAGGAATTAGTTATTAGTTGAAAAAAAAAATTGCAAGAGAAGAGCGAGATCCGTGAAGCGATGAGAGAGAGAGAGAGAGAGAGAGAGAGAGAGAGAGAGAGAGAGAGAGAACGGGGGGGAGGGTGGGGGGGGGTGAAGGGAAGGGGAATCCGCGCGAAGCCGTGTTGACATTCACTCCTCTGCATCTACATACACATCCCGCGCTGCGCCGCTTCGGAAGTTGATGTTTGTGTAAAGTGTGTGTCCTGGCGGTCTTGTTCGTGCGTATGTGTGTGTGTGTGTGTGTGTGTGTGTGTGTGTGTGTAGTGCATCGTTATGTTCCTCACTTTTTTGTCATCGTCCTCGCTTGTAGTCGTCGTCGTCCTCCTCGTCGTCCTCCTCCTCCTATTCTCCCTCCTCCTCCTCCTCCTCCTCCTCCTCCTCCTCCTCCTCCTCTTCCTCCTCCTCCTGCTTTGATACACTCTTCCACGGTTTGTTTGTCCACGAGTCAGTCAGCTTTCCTCTTTCTCGAGTTTTCAAGTTCTCTTTTTACGCCTCCTTGCCTGCTTGGCGCTCCTGTTTGCGTCTATCTTTGTATCGTCGCGTTCCGCCGTTGCATACCTCAGTCTTCACATGCACTGCACTCTCCGTCTTGTCCATTTCCTTTGTCTTTTCTTTTTGTTCTATTCTCAAGCACATTTATCTTTTTTTTGTTGTTGTTGCTTTTCATAATTTTGTCTTCGGTGTTTTATCATTCTCTATCCTCATCAGTATCATTTTCCTCTCTCTGCATGCTCTGTCTTGTCTGTTTTCCTTGTTTTCCTCCTCCTTCTATTTATTCGCATGTACATTTATATCGTCCTTGTTTTTATTACCTCCCTTATCATTCTCCATCTTCAACATTATTTTTCACTTCCCTTTCTCTGTTCGCTCTCTTTCTTCTCGCTTTTCGTCCTCTTTCTCTTCATCTTTCTTGGCGTGCTCGCGTTCTTTTGGTTTCTCTTCTCCCCGCTCTCCTATTTCCTCTTTCTTCTGTTTTCTATATTGCTTCTCTTCTTTCTTCACCTCATCGTTCTCCTGTCACTCATCTTTGTCCTCATTTTCGTATTCGTTTTCTTTATCATCCTTTACTCTTCTTAGACAGTATTCATCTTTACTTCATTTTCTTCCTCTCCTTCCTTACTCTTAGCCCTTCTTCTCTTCATCAACCACTCCTTCCTTGTATTCCTCATCTCTCATTTTTCTTCTCTCGTCTGCCTCGTTCTCTACTCATTCTCTTCCTCTTCAACCTGTTCTTCCTCCTCTCCCTTTATCATCCTCGCCTCTTCCTAATCTCTTATATTCTCCTCTCGTCTTCTTAATTTTTCTTAGCATTCTCTTCATCTTCCTTTACTCGCTTGTTCTTTGTGTCAGGGTCGATACTTGCGGGTTAATTGCTGTCCCGGGCGCAGAAATTAATGTCCCAAGTTGTAATTTGTGAGTACATTTGCCGAGGAGAACGAGACGTAGCAGAACCGGGAAGATTACTTGCTTTCTCTCCCCGCCACCAGTGTATTCTCCCTCGTCATGTTCCTCCCCTCCCCCTTATTTTCCTCCCTCCCTTCCTTCTTTCTGCCTTTCGTTTGTTTTCCTTCACTCTTTGTTCTCCCTCCCTCCGCATATTTTCTTACCTTCCGCCTTTGTTTAGTTTTTTAATCACCCTTATTTTTTCTTTTCTTCCTTTCTTTTGTTCCCTTGTTTTCGTGTTCTCCTGCCTGCGTGTTCTCTCTCACTTACGTTACCTTCCCTTGTGCTTGCTTGCTTTATGATTATCCGTTTCTTATGTTTTTCTTTCGTCTGTGTTCTCTCCTTTATGTTTTCTTTTTGTCTTTCTTTTCTTTCCTTTTAGTTTTTCATTTCCTCGATATTCTCCTTCCCTTATGCTCTTTTCCCTCTTTCGTTTGTCTTCCCCTTCTTGTCTCATTTATATTCGTCTTCCCCTTAATCTCTCGTCTTCCTTGTAACCTCTTCCCTTTTCCTCCTTCCTTTTGTATTCCTGTCTTTCATCCTCCTGATACTCTCTTTCCTTTTCCTTCTTACTTATGTTTTCTCAATGTCTATATGTTCACCTTCCTCTTATAATTATGTTCTCTCCCTTCCCGTTCTCTTTCTCATATGTTATTTCCTTGCTTTCTTTCTCCGTTCATTTTTACCTCCTTGTTCTTCTTTATGTATTCTCCATGTTTATATGTTCTCTTTCCTCTTGTTTTCTCCCTTAAAGTTCTCCTTCCCAAACGTTTTTTTGTGCGTGTTCCCTCCGTTCTTCTTTTTTTTTTTACCTTTTTGTTCTCCTTTCTTGCTCTCTGCCGCTCCCCCTCCCCCTTGTTATCATTAGAAGCTGGAGTGTCGTATCACCCCTTCCCCACCCTCTCCCACCTTCGCAAGCCCTTTTCATAAGACTTCCAGGAACATTAATTTCGGATCTCTGAAGAGGAGTTCCTATATATGCTTGGCAGGTTCGTGTAGTCAGATTAGTTTTCCCGAAAGATGAGTCAAAGTTAGCTGTGTTGACGTTAATCTGATGGCGCTGCTTTGGATACAAGTTTCTGTAGAGTAACACACACACACACACACACACACACACACACACACAAACACACAATTTCTTTTCTCATTTATTGCTTCTCCGTCTTTTCAAAGCCTTTTGTTTTTTATCCCTTCCTATCGGGCTCTCTTCTCCTCTCTCCCTAGCTGCTTTTCTTCCTCGTTTCCTTCGTGTTTCCTCCTCGTTTGAGTTTGAGCGCCTCCAGACAGGTCATGGAAGCAGTGTTATTAGTCGGAACGTACGGTGAATAATAACAGATGAGATCACAAGAATACCGAACGTCCCGTGATTAAAAGAAGGCAAGAGGAAAGGGCAAATATCAAATTGTCAGAAAATCATTTACAAAACACACAGCGACAAGGACACGTATGTAAGGGATGTTTGCTAGTCATGGTACACTCAAACATTTACGTTGAAAGCTTCCTGTTTGGGTGTTTGGCAATGTAAAGCGCCGCCAGACTCAGGTAACTAAAAGCCGACAGCCTGGAATGATGTGACAGCTCTAGTTGGTGTCCTTTTCTGAGTGAATAACCGTACCAAGTTGTGTGATGGTACCAGACAAAAAGTTATAAAAAAAGAAAAAGAAATAAATGGAGAAACAGGGAAGAAAGAGAGGTACGGAAGAGAGCGACCAGTTTGGTGGAAAGACAGACCAAGAAGTGAGAAACAGGAAGTAAGAGAAATAATTAAGAAGTGAAGAGAGCAATTATCGAGAGGAGAGGTAAGAAATGAATGAAAAGAGGAGAAAGGAGGGAGAGTGGGAGGAAAGTGAGAACCAGGAAGTGAGAGAAATATGAAGTGAAGAGAGCAATTAGGGAGAAGAGAGGTAAAAAATAATTGATGAAAAGGAGAAAGAAGGGAGTGAGGCAGGATCAAAAGAAAGATGAAGGGGAAAGAGTTAAGAAAAGGGGAGGAAGACAAAAAGGCAAACAAGTGAAGATAATTAAATGAACTAAGACAAGAACGGACGGTAGAAGAAAGAAAAAAAAGTATATATAGAATAAGTAATAGTGGAAAGGAGGGATTGATAGGGAGGGAATGACAAGAAGGGAGAATAAAAATAAGAAATGAATATAATAGAGCGAAGAGAGGAACTTAGAAAGAAAAAAAAAACAAGTTAGTCGGGAAAAGAAAATAATGACAGGAAAGACACGTAAAAGAGAAACAAGTATGGTAGAGAAAGACCAGAGGCGCTCAACAGACAAATCCCATTCAGACCATCTACTTGGCATCCGTTCCAGCAATAACAGCATACCACAGCCTCTTCCCTACAAGTTCTCCATGAAAAAAGTATTGCTGCCTAATGAAACATCTAACATACTACTTCTCGCTGTCAGTAAATGAAGGCGCAAATAATCCTTAAAATCTGTTGGGTCAGTGAAGTGAGCATGTGTAATTCAAGGAAAGTAAAGCTGTTTAGAAGTTGCCGTTGGTTTTCAAGTTGGCTGGAACTGAAATATCTTAGGTTTGAAGAGCTTAAAATACGACAAGGGAAACCAGTAGGGAGGAGAGATACAGGAAGTGAAGAGAGGTGATATATCTTAGGTTTGAAGGAGCTGGAAATACGACTAAGAGACAAGTGCGGAAGGGAAACCAGTAGCGAGGAGACATACAGGAAGTGAAGAGAGAAGGGAGATGAGAAACAATGCCGGGAAGAAAAACGCTTGGAGGGTAGAAACTGCAGGTATTGGGAAGTGTATTTCTATTGAGCTGAAGATCGTAAAAGTGTGTTGGACAATTTTCTCAATAACCTTTAGGAAAACGAAGGTCTTTCTCCTCCTCTTCCTCCACTTCCTTCTCCGCCTCCTTCTTGCCCTCCTCCTGTGTGTGTGTGTGTGTGTGTGTGTGTGTGTGTGTGTGTGTGTGTGTGTGTGCGTGCAGTAGGTAAGGTTTTAGAGCTGCATTGAGTGGGAAGGAACATAACGTGAGAGAGAGAGAGAGAGAGAGAGAGAGAGAGAGAGAGAGAGAGAGATGCAAGTGTTAGACGTCAGGAGAGAGAGAGAGAGAGAGAGATAGTTGAGAGAGAGGAGGAGGAGGAGGAGGAGGAGGAGGAGGAGGAGGAGGAGGAGGAGGAGGAGGAGGAGGAGGAGGAGGAGGAGGAGGAGGAGGAGGAGGAGGAGGAGGAAGGGGAGGAGGAGGAGGAACACGGTAACAATGAAAAAAGTATTATGCAACAGAAAACATGCTACCTTTTAAAAGGCTTCATCCATTACTAATTCAATACACTAGCATGGCACTAATGACCTGTTGAACGAATTAAAACCCTGACCTGTATCACTTTCCTCCGTAGTTGTTTCCTTCTCCAACGTCAAGAGGTGAGAAAGGAGAAAAGAGATTAAATAAAGAGACCAGAAGGAGAAACAAAAAATAACGAAGTAAGGTAAAATGCTGCAAGAAAAAGTAAGAAAAAAAAACATTCTAACCTTTAGGAGACGAAAGAGGAGGGGCAAGACGAGGAGAAAAAAAAAGCTGACGGTGAAGGAGGAGAAAAATGTGAGAAAAAGTGCGGAGACCAGTGGTAAAAATAGTACCTAAGAAAAATTGATGTAGGGAAAATGTTGTAAGCCGAAAAAGGAGGAAGAGAAGAAGGCGGAGGAGGAGGAGGAGGAGGAGGAGGAGGAGGAGGAGGAGGGCGACGACGACGACAACGACGAATAGGAGGAGGGCGATTGCATGGAGGAGAAGGAGGAAAAGAAGGAAGAGGAAGAGAAAGAAAGAAAAAGAGAAGTAGGAGGAGAAAAAGAAGAAGAAGAAGACAAAGAAGATGATGAAGAAGAAGAAGAGGAAGAAATAATACATGAACTTTTTAACTTCGTCCTTCAGTGGTGTAAGTCTACGAATACACGAAAGACCAGTGACGACTTTAGTATAATCGATTATTTTTCATTATAATCGTCATACTTTTCACTATTCATACTTTGCTACTGGATTTCAATTGTTCTCTTTAGATCACCTACGATAATCATCATTTTTTTCTTTATTTTATTTCCTACCCTTTCTTTGGCCTTAGACTGTAAAATAAATAAATAAAAAATGTAGAAAACGAAGCACGAAATATGGACTGCCACGGTTGCCTACATAAAATACAACAGCGTAGAAGCTTCCGTTGTCCTTTATTTGTATATATTCTTCAGAAAAAAAATTTGTTGCACGCCAGCACGACTGCTACACATGCACTGTCCATTAAAGGGAATAAGGCGCCCTCACCACACCACAGCACAGCACACCGCACCACACCGCACCACCGCTCCTCAATCCCTCCCTATACCCCATGCCCCTTTCCCCCGACCACTGCCCCTTCCTCCCGACCACTGCCCCTTGCCTACGACCACTGCCCCTTCCTCCCGACCACTGCCACTTCATCCCGACCACTGCCCCTTGCCTCCGACCACTGCCCCTTCCTCCCGACCACTACCACTTCATCCCGACCACTGCCCCTTGCCCCCGACAACTGCCCCTTCCTCCCGACCACTGCCCCTTGCCTCCGACCACTGCCCCTTCCTCCCGACCACTGCCACTTCATCCCGACCACTGCCACTTCATCCCGACCACTGCCCCTTCATCCCGACCACTGCCACTTCATCCCGACCACTGCCCCTTCATCCCGACCACTGCCACTTCATCCCGACCACTGCCCCTTCATCCCGACCACTGCCACTTCATCCCGACCACTGCCCCTTCATCCCGACCACTGCCACTTCATCCCGACCACTGCCCCTTCATCCCGACCACTGCCCCTTCATCCCGACCACTGCCCCTTCATCCCGACCACTGCCCCTTCATCCCGACCACTGCCACTTCATCCCGACCACTGCCCCTTCATCCCGACCACTGCCCCTTCATCCCGACCACTGCCACTTCATCCCGACCACTGCCCCTTCATCCCGACCACTGCCACTTCATCCCGACCACTGCCCCTTCATCCCGACCACTGCCCCTTCATCCCGACCTCTGCCCCTTCATCCCGACCACTGCCCCTTCATCCCGACCACTGCCCCTTCCTCCCGACCACTGCCCCTTCATCCCGACCACTGCCCCTTCATCCCGACCACTGCCACTTCATCCCGACCACTGCCACTTCATCCCGACCACTGCCCCTTCATCCCGACCACTGCCACTTCATCCCGACCACTGCCCCTTCATCCCGACCACTGCCCCTTCATCCCGACCACTGCCCCTTCCTCCCGACCACTGCCCCTTCCTCCCGACCACTGCCCCTTCCTCCCGACCACTGCCACTTCATCCTGACCACTGCCCTTCATCTCGACCACTGCCCCTTCATCCCCACCACTGAACCCTCATCCCGACCACTGCCCCTTCATCCCGACCACTGCCACTTCATCCCGACCACTGCCACTTCATCCCGACCACTGCCCCTTCATCCCGACCACTGCCCCTTCCTCCCGACCACTGCCCCTTCCTCCCGACCACTGCCCCTTCCTCCCGACCACTGCCCTTTCCTCCCGACCACTGCCCTTCTCCTGACCACTGCCCCTTCCTCCCGACCACTGCCCCTTCCTCCCGACCACTGCCACTTGCCCCCGACCACTGCCCCTTCCTCCCGACCACTGCCCCTTCCTCCCGACCACTGCCCCTTCCTCCCGACCACTGCCCCTTCCTCCCGACCACTGCCCTTCCTCCTGACCACTGCCCTTCATCCTGACCACTGCCCTTCATCCTGACCACTGCCCCTTCATCCTGACCACTACTTCATCCTGACCACTGCCCCTTCCTCCTGACCACTGCCCTTCCTCCCGACCACTGCCCCTTTCTCCCGACCACTGCCCCTTTCTCCCGACCACTGCCCCTTCCTCCCGACCACTGCCCCTTCCTCCCGACCACTGCCCCTTGCCCCCGACCACTGCCCCTTCCTCCCAACCACTGAACCCTCCTCCCGACCACTGCCCCTTCCTCCCGACCACTGCCCCTTCATCCCGACCACTGCCCCTTCCTCCCGACCACTGCCCCTTCATCCCGCCCACAGCCCCTACCTCCCGACCACTGCCACTTCCTCCCGACCACTGCCCCTTCATCCCGACCGCTGCCCTTCCTCCCGACCACTGCCCCTTCCTCCCGACCACTGCCCCTTCCTTCCGACCACTGCCCTTTCCTCCCGACCACTGCCCCTTGCCCCCGACCACTGCCCCTTCCTCCCGACCACTGCCCCTTCCTCCCGACCACTGCCCCTTCCTCCCGACCACTGCCCCTTCCTCCCGACCACTGCCCCTTCCTCCCGACCACTGTCCCTTCATCCCGACCACTGCCCCTTCCTCCCGACCACTGCCCCTCACCCGTCCCCCTCCCGCCCGGTGCTCCCGACTCGCCTCTTTTGTCTACATGATTTTCAGAAATGAATTGTGACGCAGCGAACCCACAACACGAACTAATAACGATGAATACTGCCCAGCACATAAAATGTTTCTCTCTCTCTCTCTCTCTCTCGCTCGCTCGTTCGCACGCGCGCGCGCCTAATTAGTTTTACAGAATACAGAATTCGGAAATGTATCACCCAATATGCTCTTTTGTGTGTGTGTGTGTGTGTGTGTGTGTGTGTGTGTGTGTACGTAGTTATGCATATTTATTCAGCTATGTTCGATTACTCTGTTATAATCGCCCCTGTTTTATCGCGACCGTTTTGTCTCCTTTTTTTGTCTCCTCACGATTTCCGTCATATTTTTACAAATCCTCTTCCTTCGCGTCTGTCTTTCTCTCCCTTTGAGTCGGTCTGTTTCGGTCTTCCCTACACGTCACAGGCAAGCGTGCGGGCAAAGGTGACTGGCGAAAAATTGCTCTCCTCTCACAAATCAATAGCTTTTTGATTGGACAGCAAGACGAAGTAAAGGAAGGAGGGAGGGAGTGCCGAAGAGGAAAGGAAGGATGGATTGCAGAAGGGAAGGGTTCTCGGGTGGCGGGTGAAGGGAGGGAGGAAAAAAAAAAGGAGATGAACTGTTACTTCTCAAGAGTTTCCACTTCTCTGACTGGAACTCCGACGCGCCGTTCCTTCATCTTCCACTCACCTTTTTTTTTTAGCTTTGCCTTTGCCTTCTTTGGAGAGTTCCACCTCTCCGCCTTTCCAATTTTCTCGACTTTTCTTAAGTTTTAATATCTCCCCGTGGGCGTCCAATCTCTCTCTCTCTCTCTCTCTCTCTCTCTCTCTCTCTCTCTCTCTCTCTCTCTCTCTCTCTCTCTCTCTCTCTCTCTCTCTCTCTCTCTCTCTCTCTCTCTCTCTCTCTCTCTCTCTCTTTTATTTAAACTGACAATCTGTAGTACACAACATATTTGTTTTTGTCAACGACACTTTATGCGATCGTTCGTAACGAGAAGCATATGTTTCACTGTGCACTTTTCAGGGCTTAAAATGTCACTTTTTCTTGTGCATTATTTCAAAAGCCATTTACACTTGTTCACTGTGTATTTAGCATCACTAGTGGTGTGGGGCATGTTCTTCGCCACCAGTGAGCAGCCACTTTTGCCTGCTGGGTGGACATTTCCCTCACTGTTGGCCTTGCTGCCGTGAACGTGTTCCACAGGCGGGACACCCTGGAGGTGAAGGTCCTCTGGTGCTGGCTGGCGCGTGACCTTGGCACCCCGACCTGCTCGTGGCTGGAGAGTACCGTTCTCGTATCTCTCACAGCCTTTCGCGGGGGGAGCCTCAGCCTCGCCAGGTGTGGTACTCCTTGTACCTGGGCCTTGTGGACCACCACCAGCGCAGCGACGTCCCGGCGGTGCTCCAGAGTGTCTAGAGGTATAATATCCTGAGGGGGCGGCTGGGGGTTGTTCTGTAACAGTCGCTGCACCCGTCGCTCCACCTTGTCCAGTCTCTCCAAGTAGGGTCTTACCTCTCTCTCTCTCTCTCTCTCTCTCTTGCTTTCTCTCTTTCTATTTCACTTTCAGCCTTTCTGTGTTTGTTTACTCAATATTCCTTATTTTATAAATACCAATCATTCCTTGTTTTCACTCTTTTCAGCTCACAATTTTTTTGTCTTTCACCAAGCCCTATCTTTTGTAATCTATCGCATATCACCCTTTCTATTCTTTCCCGTTGAAGAATATAAAGACACTTATGTATTGCAACATCTCGAAGACCGTCACATCCTTCCTGCTACATAAGTGAGTGAGTAGTCGTGGCCGTGATCGGATGTGTTGCGCCTGGCTCCGTGTGGAAAGTGCTGTGTCGACATGACATGGCCCCGTTGGATTTGTGTTACGTTGGTAAGGATTTCACAGGCGAGAAATGGAGTGGATGCTGTTTGTGCCCTAAATGGTGTCATGTGAAGTGTGCTCATTTGTCTGGAATTAAGCAAAAGAATATACCTAAAATTAATAGGATATGCAACCCATGCCTCCATAAAGCATCTCTGGCTACCAAAATTGTGGAAAAAAGGGGATGAATTCAAGCAAGAATTATCTAAGGAAATATCTGTGGTTAGGAATGAAGTTGAATCAAGGGCTGTGAAGGTGTAGGAGGAGCTGGGATCAGTTGTTGACACGCTCAAACGTGCTGAGCATGCTGAATCTAGCTGGGCTGAGGTGGCAAAGAGAGGCAAGAAGGTCAACAAAAATCTCTTAGTTTTAAAAGCTTCTACACAGGAAAAGAAGGCAGCAGACATGAAGGATGAAATCTCCCAGGCATTGAATGGTATTCAAATAACTGATTCAAGATTTACAAATAGAGGTAAGATTGTCATGAACTTTGATAATGAGAACACAAGGGATGAGGCTGCTCAAAAACTGGAGTCTGTTGAGCAAATTAACACCAAGAGTGTTGGAAAGATGAAACCAAAGATCATGATATGCAATGTCCATAAAGAGGAGACCAAGGAAAAATAAAGGAGACCATCTTAGACCGCAATGAGTTCTTACACGCCATTGGGGGTGTTGAGGATAAGATTGAGCTGTTTTTTAGCAAGCCCGCGGCTGGCGGCACGATGCACTACATTTTGAGGTGTGACCCAACTGTGAGAGAGCTGATTCACAAGAATCACGACAAGTTAAAATTAGAATGGAGAATATGCACAGTGAGAGACAGATACCATGCAATTATATGCTATCATTGTCAGAGATATGGCCGTCTTGAGGCCAACTGTACTGCCAGGACCAATGGAGATGCCCCAAATTGTTTCAAATGCGCTGGCAATCATAAATCACAGGAGTGCACCATGGCTGAGAAGAAATGCATAAATTGTGTGAGATACAAGAAGCCTGAAATCAACCACTCAGCGAATGACCAGTGTTGTGTAGTTCTCCAGACTGAAATTGAGAGAATTCGTAACATGACTGACCATGGCTATTAATTAGTGTCTGTACTCAAAGATAAATTGTGTGTGATGAATGTTCAGTGTGCTGGAAATAATTGTTGAATATTTAATTGTGAAACTATAATGAAAATAGCAGACATGAACACTGAACTAATTGTTATATGTGATATTATTCGTGAAAGAAAATAAGACAATCACTCACTCACTCACTACGATGTTTGAGAATAAGTGCATCGAAGACTATTATTGAGGCTAACGTTGAAATTGTTGACGGCCCTCGTAGAGCGCTGCATCAGCGGCGGAGCAGGGCCTGAAACCTCAGCAACGGTAAACGGTAAGCGGTAAAATCCTTGTGATATGTTCTGTATTTTCTGTGATAGCGCTTAGAACAAACTGTGGAGTATGGAAGCACTTACTGATCTAATATTGATACTTTTATTTGATTATCCTTTGCCTTTTGTTCAGGAGCGGCAGGTAACTCGTTTTTTTGTGTGTGAAGATACCTGAACTTGAATTTGATACTTCTATTTTGACACTTTCGCTCATTTTTTATAAAAAAAAAAAATATTCAGGGTTGTAGTTTTTTTTGTGACATACATGATGGAATGAATACCTTTCCGTGCCGAGAGACAGGCCCATCCACAAGTCATACTGCTGTTCGTAAGTTTCTAAAAATCACTAAGAATGGCTCGCGGGAATTGTATATCGGGGGCCTCCCACGCCACTGCTTCCCCTTGACCCCTTGCCCAACAGCCCCCTCCATCACTGTTATTCCCGATATTAAAAAAGTTCCTGGTCCTGAAGGTAATAATAATTCGGTCATTAAGTCCACGGTTGTGGCGATAAGGATTTCAATATCGTTGGACCTTTTTATGGTTCCTTGATTTTCTTCGTCCCCGATACTTAACGCCAACCTGATACTCCCAACAAAATTAGACAGTTTTTTTTACCTTCAATGTTACGTCCAAAGGAAAGAGGATAAAAAGATAAATGGTTAGATTCTATAAATTGTTTGTTGCAAATTAGTTATATAATTTTGGATAGTCCCATGAACTCATTTCAATATATCTTAAAGGTATTCAGGTACTGCCTTAAGAACATTTAAGGACAGTTGTTTTAAGGAGATGATCCAAACACGATGTATAAATTTATTAATTCGACGTGTGATTGTGTGTGTATGTGTGTGTGTGTGTGTCTGTGTGTGTGTGTGTGTGTGTGTGTGTGTGTGTGTGTGTGTGTGTGTGTGTGTGTGTGTGTGTGTGTGTGTGTGTGTGTGTGTGTGTGTGTGTGTGTGTGTGTGTGTGTGTGTGTGTGTGTGTGTGTGTGTGTGTGTGTGTGTGTGTTGTGAGGGTGTGTGAGGGGGTGGAGAATGGTTCCGTCCTGTCGCTTTTTTTGCAAGTTACATATATCTCCTTCCTCTCCTTTCACTCTCCCCTCCTTCTTTTACCCACTAAATCCTTTCATCTTTTCACTCTTCCGTTCCATTTTTGTGGTCCAAGTCGCATACACGTAACACACCCGTACTGACACACACACACACACACACACACACACACACACACACACACACACACACACAGACACTTAAAGAAGTTGACTTTAAGATTAATTTTTTTTATAACATTGTAGTCAAAACTTGCTTCTTAGATGCAAGTATGTGAAGTATAAAGTGTACTTGTATTAGATGCGTGAAAGTGTAGCATAGTTTTTTTCAAATATATTTTTTAATAAATCTTTTTTTTTCACTTTTTTTTTATATTATACCTCTCGCGGCTTCCCTCTCTGGGTACGAAAAAAATGTGAAAGGGCTATACAGAACTTTTATTGCCTCAAGATTACCAAATTCGCAGACCGCAGGGAATGTGTAAAATATAATTTGGAGGGTGAAAGTGAAGGCGGTCAGGGGACAGCGTGCTTCGGTGCAGCTGCCACACGCTGGGAGGAACACGGCGGAAAAGTCACTGTTTTTATGGCAAGCCACGTCTAATTAGTCGTTAGGGAGCTGTTCTATGGCATAGTGGGGAAAAGAAAAGAATCGTAAGATCCGAAAAATAAATGCTCTGGAAAGGATGATCAAAAACGTTATGTGGCCACATTTTTCACGATGCTAAGTAGTTATATTCATAGTTCTTGTCAGAGTCTATCAGCACTCAAGACCCCGCTGTGCGAATTCGATTTGAATTGAAAAAAAAAAAAAGCTGGAGAAGTCTAATTGGCAAATTGTTGCTGATTCTGATCTGTAGACGCTTACGATTTTTATTAATTCTGTCTTGTGTCGGGGTGGCAGATCTTATACCAATAAAATTTATACTCTTCAGGCTCTGCCTGTTAGACGATGATTAAGACTACAGAGGAGCTCGATCATCGCAATACTGCAGCTCTTTCCTTTTATTTTTTTATTGTATACTTCTGGAGGAATTTGCTCATTTATTGGCTGATGAACTTTGGAATTATATGCTTTGCAGAGTCCTTTGCAACCTAATTACAAAGAAATACATGTGCAGCACACACGCACGCACGCCTACGAAATGATGAACTACAGGAATACGCCCCGCAGTCATGAATATACGTGTAAACTGTCGCGTTATCACAGTCACTTATGATCCGATTGGTGGGTGTTAAATGTATTGGCAAAGGAGACTTTATGAAACCTTTTCCAAGACAATCTTGTTCTGCATGCCAGGTGATCTTGTTCAACTTAAGGTAGTCCGTTCACAGCATAATGTTGATGATGAAATAGCATACAAAAGTTTACAACGTCTGCTATTTCTTTATATCTTAAGAAAAAGTTTTAAACCTGAATTTTCCTTTGCTTCGCACCTTGCTGCTCCTGAAAGTCAGCGAGGAGAGAGGAGGGACAAAAAAAAAAGGAGTGACGCATGTGCGAAAGGGGTGGCAGGGAGAAGACCGATGGGCTGCAGTACTTGGCGTGTAGCGGTGCAGAGGGACCGTGCGTGTGTAGGTAGGAACCAGTAGGAGGGGGGTGTTAGGGTGGTGAGTGCAAGGTGGGGGCACATGGTTGTCAGGGGAGACTGGGGGATCTGGACGTGGAATGAAGGGAATAGGGAGAGGATAGGAGTACGACTGGGAGGGTGAGGGAGTAAGGCAGTGACGGGGGGTGTTAGGGAGGGGGTGAAGGAAGGCAGGCTGGGGGATATGGAAAGGGTTTGAAGAGAGGCCGTAAAGCGCATGCAGCAAATGGACTGTTAAGAGAGCAAGGATGAGGCTCAGGAGAATGGGTGATGGAGTGCGTGGTTTGGTGGGTGAGGTGAACAAGGCATGAGGGTGGAGTGAGAGACATTGTATGTTTATTTTAGACTGCGAAGTGAGTCGAATCAATGCGGGTATACAAGCTCCTGTGAAGCATGTGAAAATGTTGAAGGATTTATTTTTTTTGTGTGTGTGCAGAAGGTAAAAGGCTCTCTTTTTTTTTTTTTTTTTTTTTTTTTACGTTGTTGCCTATTGCGCCGGTAGGCATCTTCCCGGTGGGGCCTGATGGTCGGCCCAAGGCTTCTTCCAGGTGGGGCCTGATGGTCGGCCCAGCCCGTTCTGGCGCAGGCGAGTGTTTATAGTGGCGCCATCTTGCATTGGCTCATGCTGCCCCCCGGAACTCGTTCTTGATTCGCTTGGACGGCTTCCTCTAGAGTCCGGGTTGATGGGTGGTCTTCAGGACAGCATGTGGGTAGTTTTAAGCCACTCGGCGGTGACTGAAAAATCCGAGTGGTAGCGTGAGGATTCGAACCCGCGTCGTCCATCACGCGGCGAATGTGGGTCCAGTACGCTATCACTTCGGCCACCGCCTACCCTTAAGAGGTGGAATGTGACGAATGTGTGTGTGTGTGTGTGTGTGTGTGTGTGTGCACCGTTTAACTTTATTCCACTTTTTTGCAGTATCGGGGATCGAACTCGGACGTGGCGCAGCGACTCAGCAGACAGAGCGGGTAAGTACATGTTCCAAGTAATATACTCCTGCCCGGCCGTTATATATGTGCCTATATCTCTGCCCCGCTTTTATGGGTATTGGTGTAGGAGGATTGGGTGAACGAGTGATATGTGTGTCGGAGAATTGGGTGAACGCGGGCGGTTGGGTGAAGCAGCGGCCGGCCAGTACCTGTTAGCGCGGGGCTTCAGTACACACGGTCCCCAGGTTGGCCTTGGAGGGTCTCTCGGCGGCGGTCGCTTGTGTCGCCCGGTGATGGTCCTCCAAATGGAGACTCGGCGTCCACACTCGAGTGGGTGCGGTAATGCGTTTCATTGTGCCCTTCCTTCCTCAGCCTCGGCGGCGGCGAGGCTGTGGTCCGGCGTGGCCTTGGAAGGTTTGGGCTCTTTTCATCCCGTCTGATGGAATGCCTCGTGCTGGAGTCCTGGGGTCGGCGATACGTCCTTCAGAAAGGGAGAAACGCGTATTGTTGGAAGAAAAGACTCGTTATAAAAACCTTTTTACCTTCAGTAAAGTGTTATTGAATCCTAGGATTGCCTGCATGAAAGTCACTTTCTTCACCTCCCTTAGGAAACAGTTGTGTACACATTACTCAACGTGAGTGATTCGAGGAAAATTTTCAGACTTTTACCCCGTCCATTCAAATCTTGTGTGTAATTTCAAAGTTTCGGTATGTTGAGAGAGAGAGAGAGAGAGAGAGAGAGAGAGAGAGAGAGAGAGAGAGAGAGAGAGAGAGAGAGAGAGATCGGTAGATACGGGTGGCTGGACTCGCTTCTGTGCAGCTTCCTCTTCCAAGAATTTAATTAATCTTTAGTCATGCCCTTTTTGCGGGAGTGGCCACCGCTGCCCCACTCAAAAGGAGGCAGAGATGAAAGTTCCTCGGGAAAACTCCGAACCACTTTGGTCGCAGTGTTCGGTGGCAGCGACTCCAGCTCCTGAATGTTTGAGTCTCGGCGGAGGCTTAAATGAAACCTGCAAGAGACCGCAGGGCGACGAATGTTGACTATAAAGTAGAATGTTTGCACCTCACAAAATGTTTCGAAGTCTTAAAGAAATGAATGGAGTTTTGTTCGTTTTGACTTTTGTGATAGTAACCAAGCGAACGTGAGAGAGAGAGAGAGAGAGAGAGAGAGAGAGAGAGAGAGAGAGAGAATGTTAAAAGTTAGCCAAGCTTTAAAGAACTGCCTGGAATTTCGATCCTTGTACCCTTTTTCTGCTGCTGCTTTGAATGTGTGTGTGTGTGTGTGTGTGTGTGTGTGTGTGTGTGTGTGTGTGTGTGTGTGTGTGTGTGTATGTGTGAGAGAGAGAGAGAGAGAGAGAGAGAGAGAGAGAGAGAGAGAGAGAGAGAGAGAGAGAGAGAGAGAGAGAGAGAGAGAGAGAGAGAGAGAGAGATACAAAAACAACAGGAGGTGGGTATGGAGTCAACTCCTATAGATAAAACTCGCCACGTGTTCCCGCCCTGTATAGGTTGTGACGTCACGGCCGCTGCATTTCACTTTGATTTGTGTCCGCAGATGGCAAGTTCCCGGCGACCTGTTAGCCTCGCCTCCGTGGACGTGCCGGATGAGCGCCGGGGAAAACTGGCCGATATTCCAGAGCCGGTGTGACGGAAAGGCTGCAAACGCGAACGTAAAACATGTGGGTCAAACGTCGACATCATGACAGCGTTTATTTGTCGAATAATCAATACATGTTCGAATTTCGGCCGTGGCAATATGAACGTTGCTGCTTTGGGGGCCTCCAAGTTACTGGTATGGGAGGGTTTTGATCGGTCGTCGTGAGGTACGGTATCGGGCCAGACGTTTGCCGTTTTCTTTTTTATATCGAGTAACCATGAACGCGTGGTAATCTCGGAGGATACATTTCCCGGCGGAGCAGATCATCTACTATTCATGGTAGATCAGTAAACCTGTAGAAGGCAATAATGCAATAGCTCACAAATCGGTTTGTCCGAATTCCCCCGTCTTTGGGGAGTGGCCAGCGTGATTTTTTATTTTTATTTTTTACGTCTTGCTTATAATACCGATAGGCTTTTATTGATGGAGCCTGTTGATCGGCCACAACCTGTTAGTGGTGCATGCATGTAATCATTCTCCGAGCAGGACGCCATTCTTGCTTGGCTAATGTTGTCCCCCAGAGCTTAGCTTGATCCTATGAGAAAGTGTCGCTAGAGTCAGGGTGGTCATTTCGACAACATGTGGGTTGTGTTCGGCCACTCGGCGGTAACTGAAAATTGTCAGCTTGCAGCAGCACCACCACGTTTTTTTATTTTTTTTTTTATTTACGGCATGCCAATATTTGCATACAGGAAAACAAGTGATGGACGTAGCCTAGTTTCAGCTGCTCTAGCAATGGCTCTTAAAGCCCGAACACTAAGCGTGATGGCGAAAGGTGGTCCCGGTAGCGTGTTGCCAGGTCCCGTTTTCTATCCCAATTTTTGCTTCCAAGGAGTGACAGTGTCGTGAAACAGCGAAGATTGGCCGGGAGCATATTTTAATGATGTTGAGTGGAGACTTCTCAGATTAATGTAAGATCCAAGGTTAACAAGTGGCTTCAAAATGCTCGTTTTCCTGGCCTATCAGGCTATAGATTATATATGCACCATGACGCAGTGTTATCATATGGCTGTAATCCCGTTACCAAGTGCCTGTCATTACCTCTTGTGTGTACGGGACTTTACTTCTTCCGTATCGGGGGTAACCAATATCAGGTACAAAGCCTCAGAGAGAACTGACTGTATTCTATTCACGGCTGGTCAGTAAATTTGCTGCTTACGATGGACAGAAAATATATGTAGTTACAGTGTCTCACACAATGGCTGCCTCAGAATCCCTTTGTACGTACCTGGAAAGTAATTCATGGTGGGTCAGGGAACGTGCACAGGACAAAAAGGACTGAGGTGACACAGTGATTGGCTCTGATTCACACGCCTCCGTGGTACAGTGGTTAGTGTAACTAGCTACTAATCCGCGGGCCCGGGCTCGAACCGTGGCCTGTAGAGTCGGCGTGCAACTCACGTAGCTCTTCATCCTCCCTTACGGGTTGGTCGATAAATGGGTATCTGGGGAAACCCGGATGTCACACTCGCTTTATGTTCCTGTGTAATGGGTTCTTACCCACCACAGGCTTAAGGACCAATGCGACGGAGATGAGCATCACGGCCACGCAGAGCTATATTGTATGTTTCCAGCTTTACCTTTATCTTACTCCCTGTACCGGTGGAGCGACAAGCCTCAGTGTGGTGGGCTAGACAGCCGACCATCCTCTGTCCGCGGCGGGTCAGTAAGTGTGTACAGGGCAGCGTGAGTGAGCAGGGAGGGGACGTGACCTAGATGCAACGGCTGCCACAATGGCCGGCCCTGAGTCCCTCTGCACTGAGGGAGTCATCACCCGCTGGCACAAAGGCCCGGGAGACGGATGGGGCCACCGAGCCGCGTGGCCAGACGGATTGTGGTTCTCAAAGCCTTTTTTTTTTTTTTTCCTTTTTTCCCTGTGTGGGGCGATTTTTGTTGCCATTCCTTTGCAAAACAAGAAAAACAAAATATGGAGTTTTTTCGGTAGGGGGTTGGGTGTTGCAGTTTTTTTATAGTGAAGATTTCCGTTACTGTTCATCTTTATGTAGCTCATAGTACATCAAATTTGATTTTTTTTGTTGCTCTCGAGATTGATATTTTCGATATTCTTTGAATTTTATAATATGTTGTTGTTATTATTATTATTATTATTATTATTATTATTATTATTATTATTATTATTATTATTATTATTATTATTATTATTATTATTATTATTATTATTATTATTATTATTACTGTAATTATTAGTATTAGCATTAATATTAGTATTAGTATTTGTTTTAGCATTTGTATTAACACCACCGCGAGAAGGAGGTTCAGAGTCTCTCTTGCAGCGAGGAGCTGCATGTGGCGTGGAAGAACTCTAACCACTCCTTGAAATCGGCTTTAGCTTCTTCCCCTAGGAGTAATGACTAAACCTCGCTGCTCCCTCGAGGCATGGGCTTAAGGTTGCCCTTATGGAGGTCAACGATGGCTGGGTAAAGTTTTAGAGAGCAAAGTCATAGTATAATATTGAAAACTTACCATATAAGACATTTTAGTAGGAGATCCAAAACCAATATTTCACTTTCAACGTTCTTATACATAAATGTTAAAGATTCGAGTTGAAAAGTTTAAATAAAACAATTTATGAGTAGAGCTGCCTCTTGTTAGCAAGGCTTAACACGAAAGAGGAGCGGTTTGAAAAAGTAATCGCCAGTAGGGGCGCAGAGAGAGTGTGAACAGAGGCGGCGCTATTTGAAGCCGCGTCCTCAGTGTATAAGAAAAGGACTGTGTACGGAGCCTCATCTTCTATTCCCAGTGTATTGTGACGCCACTCTGGTCTTAACCGAGTCAAAATTGTTATTAAGCGAGGGTCTTTAGAAAGATGGATGAAGAGGAGAAGAAGGAGGAGGAGGAGGACGAGGAGGAAGACGTAGTGGTGTTTAGGTAATAAGGGAAGTAAATAAGGTCAGTAGAAAAGCGCACAAAAGAGAAATTAAAGTTTAGATGACGGAAAAGTAAGGCATAAAAGTTAGGTCAATCTATCAACAGCGATGATGAAGAAGAAAGGAAAAGGAGGAGGTGAAAGGGCAAGAGGAAGTGGAGGTAGAGGAGGAGGAGGAGGGGAAGGAGAAGGAGAAGGAAGAAGAAGAGGAAGAGGAAGAGGAATAGGAAGAGGAAGAAGAAGAGGAAGAGGAGGAGGAAGAAGAAAAGGAAGAGGAAGAGGAGGAGGAGGTGGAGGAAAAAGAAGAGGAACATTGGGAGGATAGCAATGACAGCATACCAAAGAACAGTAACGAGTAGAGGAAGGCGTGGGAAGATGACAACACAAGACGCACCTGAATGAAAGAGAAATGAATAACCACAACAGAGAGAAAATAACAGCTCTAACACCCTTATTCCCCCTCTTTTCACCGCCATAAACAGGGCTGGCTAGTTGCCCGTCAAACAGCTCGCGAGACATTATGCATATTCCATCAGAGCGGGGCGGACAACAACACGAAACATCAAACGTGTTCTCCTCTTCCTGGGCCCCGGAGTCCCTAGCCACACACCGCACTGGGTCGTAATTGATGGCGTGCTGCTTCGCCTCGCCTCTCGGAAAGGAATGAATTGTTATTTTCGGCGAAAGACCAAAGGAGACTAATGACATGTTTTCTCTCTTTGAAACTCAGAATGTGGAGAGAGATCTCTTCACGCTAAGCAAACACTTCTCCTCCGCAGCGGGTGAGAGAGAGAGAGAGAGAGAGAGAGAGAGAGAGAGAGAGAGAGAGAGAGAGAGAGAGAGAGAGAGAGAGAGAGAGAGAGAGAGAGAGAGAGAGAGAGAGAGAGAGAGATGCAAAACAGTTGATATGAAAGATAAGACAAGACACAAAAGAGAGATCGTATAATTGCACCGGTTGCATAAATTATCAACCTTCACCATTTTTTTTATTGTACAGGTGTGTGAGTGGTATGATAGGCAGATAATTAAATAATAGACGAATAAATAGATAGATAAATCGATAACTCTGAAGCATCCACTATATACTTTTTTGTAAGTGATGTGTACAAAATGACAATGTTTCCGGGATTCAGAGGCGCAGTTTAACCTGAAGTGTTATAGATGTGTTAACTTTGATCCTGGAAATTGCGGGTTTTGAAGTTGTTTAGGGGAAAAAAACTGATGATTAGACGGTGAAGATTTATGCATGAGTGTGCCCTTGTGTATCCGTGTTAGTGGTGCCCCAGTGCGTGTGTGTGTGCATGTATACATTTTACTGGCCCTTCTTCCATCCCTCCTACCTCCTTCCTGTTCTTCCTCTCCATCCTTAGCTTTCTCCTTCCCTTCTTGTTCTATGATTCATATCTCTTAGTTTGACAAGCCTAAAATTCTCTTCTCCCTCCCTCCCTACCTCCTGTTCTTCCTCTCCATCCTTAGCTTTCTCCTTCCCTTCTTGTTCTATGATTCATATCTCTTAGTTTGACAAGCCTAAAATCCTCTTCTCCCTCCCTCCCTCCCTCCTGTTCTTCCTCTCCATCCTTCCTCTCCATCCTTAGCTTTTTCCTTCCCTTCTTGTTCTATGATTCCTACCTCTTAGTTTGGCCAGTCTAAATTCCGTTCCTTCCATTCCCTTCCCTTTCCTTTCTTTTCTTTTCTCTCCTATTTTTCCTTCCCTTCCTTTTAATATCCCATTGCTTCCTTTCCTGGTGCTTTTCTCTTTCCCTTCAGTACTCTTCTCTTACATTCAGTTATCTTTCATTACCTCCACTTCTTTTTTTCCTCTTCCGTTGCATGTTAATTTATTCACTTCCCTTCTTTTTCCGTCCCATCACCCCCCTTCTTTACCCTTCTCTTCTTTTCCATATATTTCCATTTTCCTTACTTCCAGCCCACTGATTCTTTTATTTTATCTTCCCTTCCCTTCCCTTCCCCTTCCCTTTCCCTTCCTTTCCTCTTCCGTTCTGTCCCTTCCCTGTCCTTCCTTTCCCTTCCCTTCCTATTCTTTTCCTTTCCTTCCCTTCCCTTCCATTCTTATCTCTTTCCTTCCCTGACTTTCCCTTCCCTTCCCTTCCCTTCCCTTCCCTTCCCTTCCCTTCCCTTCCCTTCCCTTCGTGGCTAAACTCAAACCTCTGCAGGGTCCACTTTGACCACCACCAATTTCCGAACCTTCCCTCTTTCCCTTCTCTCTCTCTCTCTCTCTCTCTCTCTCTCTCTCTCTCTCTCTCTCTCTCTCTCTCTCTCTCTCTCTCTCTCTCTCTCGCATCAAAATCCTTATTCTTTATGTTTTTGGGATTCTCTCCAAGGCATCACAAAAATACCAAATCGTACATCATGGTTCCCTCAATCCCATTCCACTGCGGTCACGTGCTGCTCAGGGGAAGAGGGAAGGGAATTTTAAGGAAGTGGGCGGATGGGAAGGGAATAGGAGGAAAGAATACGGAATGAAAGTTATGGAGAGAAAGGGGCGTTTAAGGAAAAGGAGGGCGGATGGGAAGGGAATAGGAGGAAAGAATACGGAATGAAAGTTATGGAGAGAAAGGGGCGTTTAATGAAAAGGAGGGAAGGGTAGAGATGGATATATAAATGGGAGAGAAAGGAAGAAATGGTTAAGGATGGGAATGGTAAGAGGAAAGAACACTGACTGGATATTATGGAATGAAAGGGGAATTGAAGGAACGAGAGGGTAGGGTAGGGAGGGATATTTAAATGGGAGAAAAAGGAAGAAATGTTTAGGGATGAGAAGGGCATGAGGAAAGAACACTGACTGGATATTATGAAATGAAAGGAGAATTGAAGGAACAAGAGGAAAGCGTAGGGAGGGATATTTAAATGGTGGAGAAATGAAAAAAAGGATATGGGAGAAGGAAAAGGGAGGAGAATGAGAGAGTCGAGGCATGTTTAAATAAAAGAGAAATGAAAGAAACGGATACGGGGGAGCTGTTGCATGGGAGAAGTGTGTCTAGAGTAGTGAGGTACGAGGAAAAAAAATGGGAATGAGAGATAAAGGCATAGTCTCTGTTTACTCTGAACCGTTTGAATGTTTTGGATTGGATGGGCATGAATCTTTTCTGCTTCATCTCTCATGAGTGCCTTAATGGGTGTCATGGAAGTGGGAGGAGTAGCTTCTAAACTGAGTGAGAGTGGATACAGAGAGGCAAAGGGAAACAGAATGAAGTGGCGCAGTATAAGGGACATGGCAGAGATATAGGGAAAGAGGGATGGAAAAATAGTGTTCATGCGTTTACTTTTTACGATATTTTGTTGTGCTCTTGGTCTGTTTCCTTCATCCGTCTTCTACGTGTTAATTAATCTTTGCGTCTTAGGTGTGTCCGGGTTGGATATTGGTAACCTACTGTTTGTACCTTTCTATATATTACCTTTACTTTTTCCTGTTTTTTATAATGAAGATAGTAATAATAATGATCATAAGAAAATAATGATAATAAAAACACGCAAACACCACCAGGGACTCAACCAGTAGAGGATTAAATAATGGGAGAACGATAGTAAAATAAGGGAAGAAGCGGGTTGTTATGGAAGGGGAAGAGCGAAAGCCGACGGAAAGTAGAAATAAACAGAGAGAGAGGGAGAGAGAGGGAAGCAGATGGGGAAAAAGCAGAGGGAGGTAAGAGAGGGGCGCATCTTGCTTTGTGAGAGTGGCGGCTTCGTGCGGCACACCTGTAACGGAAGACAGGTGTGGTAGCGGGGTAGAGAACGTGACTTGGGGAGAGAGAGAGAGAGAGAGAGAGAGAGAGAGAGAGAGAGAGAGAGAGAGAGAGAGAGAGAGAAATACACCTGTTGCAATAAGTTAAAAGGACGGAAGACGGATAAACGGCAAAGGAAGGGAGAGAGAGGGATAAAGGAGTTCAAGAGGATAGAAATAAGGAGGAAGGGGAAGGTAGAAGCAAAGGAGGAAAGGAGAGGCACGAAACAGGGTTAGGTGTCACCAAAGGGTGCGGGGACACTTGTGAAGGTCCGCCGCCAACAAAGAGGAAGGAAAGGGAAAAGGGTGCAAAGGAGGAATCAAACGAGCAGGTACCAAAAGCCCTCCCAAAATGAAGGTGTTGCGGTGTCGAAGGAGGAAACAGACAAAGGAAAAAAAAAAGAATAAGAACGGAGAGGAAAATCTGCATCAGTAGCCCCCCAAAAAATAATAATAAACATTTAGAGAAAAGAAAAATATGTCTAAATGATAAAAATAATGAACAGAAAAAAATGTGTAGGAAAAACGAGAACAGGGCATATAAACAAAACAGAAAATTAAGGAAAAACAGTAAACAGCATACAAATTGTACATCTAGGAAAGGAGGAGATACGATAATTTGTTTTTTTTTATTATTTTATTAATGATAGTGTAGCTCAGCCGTATATTAGAGCACTGAAACAACTATTAGAACAAAGAAGAAGAAGAAGAAGAAGAAGAAGAAGAAGAAGAAGAAGAAGAAGAAGAAGAAGAAGAAATACGGAAGATTAAGGAAACAAAAAGTAGATATTCGCTGAAACATTATGCAGCAAATAGAGAAAAATATCTAAACCAGAAAAATAAAATATAAACAAAGTGAAATCCTGTAAAAAAAAAAAAAGAAAGTAAATGCTCAAAACTAAGTAGCAGCAAGACCAGCCAGTGAAGGAGATGATGGAGAGGAAGTCGACGTTTGGAGGAGAGGAAGCGGACAGTGTGAAAGAGATAAGGATAAAGAGGAAGATGGATGATGGAAATAGGAGTCCATGAAAAGAAGAAGAGGAGGAGGGGGAGGGGAAGGGGCAGAGGAGGAGGAGGAGGAGGAGGAGGAGGAACTTGACCAGAAAATGTGAAATGGACGTGACTTCGGAGATCAAGTAATAAATGGACACTTAGGAGAAGAGTGAAGGAGGAGGAGAAGCAGGAGAAGGAATAGGAGGAGAACGAGGAGGAGGAGGAGAAGGAAGAGGAGGAGGAGGAGCGGTGTGCTGGCATTCAATATTCGAATAACATATCCTAGCATCACTTTACAATGTTGTCCTGTGTTCATTGTCCCTTGAACATATACGTGTGTGTGTGTGTGTGTGTGTGTGTGTGTGTGTGTGTGTGTGTGTGTGTGTGTGTGTGTGTGTGTCTCTCTCTCTCTCTCTCTCTCTCTCTCTCTCTCTCTCTCTCTCTCTCTCTCTCTCTCTCTCTCTCTCTCTCTCTCTCTCTCTCTCCCCATTCACCCCCTCCCTTCCCCTGCATCTAATATCCCCGGGCAGGTGTGTGTAGCCCTTTCTTCCCCCGTGATGCATGCTGAAAGGAAATTGGCTCGCCCCTCAAGATGTACGGCGCGACTCTTTGCTTAGGAGCCGCTCGACTTAAGGAGGTAACGTGTAAGTAACAATGGAAAGGAGGAGCTTATTTAGAGTTAATATCTTTGTAGGAGGAAGCAGACGAAACGGAGGAAGTGGCGAAGGCGAATGCGGAAGAGGAGGAGGAGGAAGAGGAGGAGGAGGAGGAGGAGGAGGAGGAGGAGGAAGAGGAAGAGGAGGAGGAGGAGGAGGAGGAGGAAACATGGAAACATTGACGAGTAGACTGCTGGAGGAAGAGGAGGAAAAGAGAAGAAATTGAAGAAAGAGCACAAGAAGAGGAAAAAAAATGGCGGTCGAGTTTATTTCTAAATTAATCGATCGTTTGTACTGAACCACTGAATTTTCGAGCCAAAGTTATTCTTCTACGAACACTTTAGTGCTAAAAACAAAATTTGCTGTTGTTCGAATGTATTTGTTTACACTTAAAATTAGTGCCTTCTTACTACGTTAGTGACTCGATATCTATCAAAATCAATTAAAATGCGTCCGTATTGAAAAAGCCATTGAATAATAGGCGCACCTTACATCACCATAGCCGATCCAGGATTCAGTACGTTTCCTAACTTTTAGGCGGTAATGTTATAATTGTATTTCGTAAAGAATCCTTATAACAAAAAACAAACAAACAAAAAAAAGAAAGAAAAGAAAAAAAAACTAAAATCATGAGTATTCTTATTCTTGATCAGGTCATTGAATAAACAACAGAACAGTAAAATGAAAATACGTTCATATTTTAACGGCAACTGTTCCCGAGGCAGCAGCGCACGCCATTTTGCGGGTATCAGATACCTTAAATAAGCATATTTTTACTGCGCAAAGCAGGTGATGTGTCATTTAGTGAATTCGTGAGCTTTCATATTTATCTATTTGTGTATATTTCATGGAGGCATAACTTACAATACTACTTTCAATTTTACGAGTGACACGAATTTGTGACTTTATCACAAATAGAATTTCACTCAGTTAAGTGAATCAGACACCAGAGAAATATTACCAGTGTGTGTGTGAATAAATACAGAGATAAGCACATACTTTGATTTAACTCTAGGATATCTGGTGAATCATTTATAAATAATAACAAAAAATCAGGATAGGCCACTCTTTAACCCGCTACCATCGTTCGATGCACAAAAACAGTCCTTCCGCCAAGTTTGTACCCCACATTTGGTGATGTTAAGTGCGCCTATTTGAAGCATTCGATCAATATCTTTCGCAGGGGTCGTTTTACAGATCATATTAAAATGTGGCTGCCTTTTCGCAAATAATTTAGTGGGGTAGGAAAACAATCATGATCTTTGACGCCCTTATTGGTGGCGAGGACAAAACTACACCGCGTTCACTAAGGGAGGTCTGACTAAGTTATTTCATAATGTTAGTTTTATGTTAATGAAGCCCAAAATTCTGTTCTCTTTACTCACTACCTCATGTATTATTCGGAGAAAGAGGAATGAATATGAAAAGGAGGAAGAGGGGAAGGTGAATAGCAAGGGTAGGATGTGGTGTTTTGGTTGAGGACGAAGAAGGAAGAAGAAAATAATGGGGTTAAGCCAAGAAGAAGAAAAATAGAAGTCATTTGTATGAAGGATTAAGAAGACGAAGAGAACCATAAACTAGAATAAGAGTATTAATGGAGGAAAAAGAAGAGGCACTGCAGAAGTGGAAGGCGAAGAAGCTGAAGCCAAAATATTTGAAAACAAGTTAAAAAAACATTTCTAAAAATCTTAGGAAAAATATATGAAAATGATGATGCTAAAAAGATGAAGAAAGAAGGAAAGGCAGTGTATGCAAAATATATTTCGAGAAAAAAAGAAGAAAAAGAAGAAGAAGAAGAAGAAGAAGAAGAAGAAGAAGAAGAAGAAGAAGAAGAAGAAGAAGGAAATTACGTAGATAAAACAAGGAATACTGCATGCACAACATGACAAAGGAAATGTAAGGAAGAAGAATAAGGAAAAAAAATATTCTGGAGTTTTGAAAGAAAATATGCAAACGTAAAAAAAACAAAACAAGAAAACAATATAATATAAAAAGAAGAACGAAAACGAAAGAAAAACAAAACTACAAACAAAAAAACGAAAACCAAATCAGAGTAAATGTAACCAGGGCAAACATAAGAGAAGGAAGAAGAAAATGGAGACAGACGAAAACCTGGAAGGATAAGAGGGAGAAGAAGTGGCAGAGAGAGAGATGGAGACAAGATTACTCTAACAAGATTTGCGAACTGTGGTGTGTGTGTGTGTGTGTGTGTGTGTGTGTGTGTGTGTGTGTGTGTGTGTGTGTGTGTGTTCTCCTACTCTCATTCCTCTCCCCTTCCTCACCCGTTCCTTCCCTCACTCACTCATCATCACTGCCTTCACTAGCTCTCATTCACTCAGCTCTCTCCTCTCCCTTGCCTTTTAACTACCACTTCACTCTTCTTTAATTTCCTACTCCTTCCACTCATCTACGTAATAGGCTTCATCCTCCCTGCCACTCTTCATCACACTTCTTCCTCACTCTCCCAGTTTCCACGTTCCCAGTATTAATATTTCATCCACCCTTCCTCCTCTACTCGTTCAGCTTTCACTCATTTCCTTCTCCTTTTCTCCTTAGTTTCCATTCATTCATCTTCAGCGAATTTTGATCCCTCCCTCCCTCAGTCAATTTTCTGTTTTCGTCTCTCATTTTTCTTCAAACTATTTTTATTTTTCATTCAGTCATTCATTTTTGTTTCTTTTCGTCATCTCCTTATTTCTTTCTCACTCAGCTTATTCGCCCTCTACACGTTTTCTCCACTTTTCTTACGTCCCATTTAATTAGCTTCATTATTTCTCTCCTCCTCCGTGCACTAATTCACTCCTCCTCCTTATTATTCTTCCCTCCTCACACATACTCAGTTTTGGTCTTTACTCATTCGTTCACCCTTCATTTACTTCTCTCATTCGCCATTTTCTCCCACTCTCTCCTTCCTTCAGTCTTCATTTCTTCACCTGTCTGTCTTTCTCTCACCTGCAATTCCTGTATTCTTCATCACATATTCGTTTCCCCTACATCGTCATCGCTAACTGCTGTCACTCTTCATTTGTCATTTCTTTCACTTAGCTTTGACCCTTTCACTTTTCACTTCCTTGTCCCTCCTCTGCATGTATCCTTAATTATTATAGTCCCTTTCACATTCACTCTTTATCACATTCCTTATCAATCTTCACTAATTTCATCAATATCTCTACTAACCCGTTTCCTCGACTACGCAAAGTATTACGTTCTTTATCCTTCTCTTTTCAACTTTCTCCACTTACGAAAACTTTATAAACACAAACTAAACCCTCTCGTAACCCTTCTACATGTTGCTTATTAACCCGTGATCCTCCGTCTGTCCTGCCTTCCCATGCCCACAGGGGACTAAAGGGAAGGGCACGGACCGGCTGAGACTCACGCACAGACAAAGCATCTCTCATAAAGGGTAAAGGAGGAGGAGAAAGAGAGTGGCTGAGGGGCATAAGGGGTAATAGAGTGTAAGGGAGCATACTGCAACATTTTGTCCTTCACCTTTTCAATGGGGGACTCTTATAAATGGAGATTGCCCCTCAGGCTTGTGCTGGGGACTATGTTAAGGAACGTAAAATGAGACGAGCTTAATGAGGGCTTAATGAATGGAAACAGAGAGAGAGAGAGAGAGAGAGAGAGAGAGAGAGAGAGAGAGAGAGAGAGAGAGAGAGAGAGAGAGAGAGAGAGAGAGAGAGAGAGAGAGAGAGAGAGAGAGAGAGAGAGAGAGTTCTCCTCAAGTATTACCTAAGAAGCAAGGGCCTATACCATCCACTTTCCCAGACTCTTAAAAGTTATTCAGCCTCCCAGAAGCCTTTCATTCCGTACACTTGGAAGTTTGGAACCTGCTCCTCCTCCTCCTCCTTCTCCTCCTCCTCCTCTTTCTCCTTCTTCTCCTCCCCCTCCCCCTCCTCCTCCGCCTCCGCCTCCACCTCCGCCTCCGCCTCCGCCTCCGCCTCCTCCTCCTCCTCCTCCTCCTCCTTTTGTTTTTCCTCCTCACTGGGACTTTCACACTCGCGGGCCTCTCAGCAACGGGGTATTAGATCACCTCCAGTAAGAGATTCTCAGCCCGTCCAAGAGCCTGTTATTAGGGCACTCCAAGTACTTATGTTAGTTTTACTGTTGAATTTGGGTCCAACTTTTGTTTTTCCTTACTTGAATAGTTATGTTTATCTTCTGTCTGATGCTTTTTTTTTTTTTAATTCACATAAGCACCCCCTCCCTCCCAGACACCTTATGTTTCTGTATAAACTATCACTTTTACATCCAGTCTCTTATCTTGTACGTATTCTTGGATGATACTGAGTAGGAAGAAGAGGAATAAAAGGAGTAGGAAGAGGAACAAGATGAAAAACGTATAGGAGGTTTTTGTAGATAGAATAAAAGAGGAAAAGGTGGAATGTCAATATTTAGCTTAATCATCTTATTGCTTACCTTTTTAGGTCCTCATAGGCAACTACTACATCATAATAACTGTAGAACCGCCAGTCATTGATATCTAACTGTACTCTCGTTGCATAAATTAATGAACCACACCAATTATGAGTCAACCATTCTCTCTATATAATCCCAACTATTTATACGTGACTGCCAATCATTATAATCGTACTTGCAGCGACCATTATTATCTTTCTATTTATACACGCACCCTTCTAGCAGTCCTTGTCACGGGTCGGTGTGTACATATTTCCCGCACTAATCATCCGTCCGTCCCGCCTTGCATACACGCCCCGCATTCACGCCGGAGGGAACCTGACGTAATTTTGCCGTGCGGGGCCCCGGAATTAGCGACCCAGTGTTGACTTTTTACCTCCCTAATGAGGACGGAAGCCATTAACGTGTGGGAATCGATGCAAATTAATTGTTAAGAGACTTTGTCAATGCGTTCCTCACCTCTAGGGACCGGTGCGAGGAGGAGGAGGAGGAGGAGGAGGAGGAAGAGGAGGAGGAGGAAACAAAGAAAAGAAGAATGGAAGGAAGGAAGAAAGATAAGAACTGGTGGAGTGGAGAGAAACAAGGAAATACATAATAATAATAATAATAATAATAATAATAATAATAATAATAATAATAATAATAATAATAATAATAATAATAATAATAATAATAACGATAATGATAAAGAAGAACAAGAACATGAAGAAAATGAAGAACAATAATAAAAACGAGAAAGAGAAAGAGGAATAAAGGGAACAAGAAGACAAAGATAAACAGAGGATATGACAACGGGGAGAGAAGGAAGAGACGAAGAGACAGAGAGGAAGGAGACTAGACTGAGGCGGAAAAAGGAGGAGAATAACAAGGAGGGGTAACAGGAAGGAGGAAGGAAGGAACCACGCACATGAAAAAGAACACGGAGAGAAAAGTGACATTTTCTCCTCATCCTCTCATCTCTTTTCGCCGCCTCCCTCGCTGCCACGCTTGACATTAATCCGGTGCATGATTCCAGACACGACGCGCTGCACTTCCCTGATGAGTAGTGATCGGGAGTGCTAGGAAGGGAGGAGACTGAATAGGGCGAGATACAAGAACATATCTGATCTAGCTCCAGCTAACAAGGTTAGTTTATGAGCGTAAGCTTCTAGGAAACTATCCCAGAAGCTAAAAGCACTTCATTAATTAGTATTTACTTCATCTTGACTACTAGATTCAGTTCTTCTACCTCAGTTATTTATGGAATAGAAAAGATATCATAATGAGGAAATCGAAGATGAATGAAGATGATTCAGGGGTTGAGAAACTGCCAAATAAGGCATACGAGGAAAAGTTAAACTGAGTTAACTCAAGATTCTAGAGAGTGGGTGAGAATTATGGATAGGAGTTTAGTAATGGATGGAGACATTAATAAGGTTTATAAGGTAATGTTGTGTTTAACAGAGAACCGACAGAACACAAAGTAAGTATTCCAAATAAAAGATAATAGATTCACAAGGGAAAATCAACAATTACATAGGCAAAAGGTGGTGTTAGGGTGGTGGATAATTAGAGTGGGCTGAGTGCCAATACAATTGTCACATTCAAAAAAAATAGAGATAAATTCATGGATTCGGAGCGATATTATTGGGGTTGGACGGGACGGGAGGTCAAAGGCTTTGCCCCTGTAGGCTCACTGGCCCTCTTGCAGACTCCTGCGTTCTTATGTTCTTATGTTCTTATATACGTGTGAGATATATAGTGAAGCAGGTGATGTTTGGCGAATTTGAGGTGTAGGAAGGTGAAGGGTTCGGAGAAGACTGTTGGGTGAGGTACACTACAAGGGCATACACAAGTGAAGTATATAGTGACTTTTATAGCGAATTTGAGGTGTAGAAAGGTGAAGGGTTGGGAGAAGACTGTTGGGTGAGGTACGTACAAGGGCATACACGACTGAGGTATAGAGTGAAACAGGTGATGGTTGGCGGTGTAATATGAAGTATAGGAAGGTGAAGGGTTGGGAGAAGACTGTTGGGTGACGTACAAAGGGCATACACGAGTGAGGTATATACTGAAGCAGGTGATGGTTTGCGGTGTAATATGAAGTGTAGGAAGGTGAAGGCATTATGTTGAGAGAAGACTGTGTTGTGTGAGGTACAAGGGGATACACGAAGAGGTACCAGAGTGAGGCAAGTGATGGTTGGCCGTGTACTATAAGGTGTAGGAAGGTGAGGTCAATATGTTGGGGGAAGACTGTGTAGGGTGAGGTGCAAGAGCATGAAAGGGAGAAATGACAGCGTAATATGAGATTTGTTAGGATAAAGCCACACGAATTTATTATACTTTACAAATGAAGTCAAAGGTATAGGAAGACTTCAGGTCAGACGGGCTACACTGGGCAGCTCCAAAGAAAGAGTCATTCACATACTACCTTCTTCACCCTTAAATCCTTGCAGCTTTTTTTTTTAACTTTCTATCCTATCTGCATTAACTATAAATCTGCCTCATTTGTTTCCTTCATCCACTACTGTTATCGTGAACCATTTTATATCAATCTCCTTCTTGAACGTGAATATCTGCAGTTTATTCTCTTTCCCACGTGTTTTAATATATCTTCAGTTTAATAATTTTCCTTACTATCTTTTTCGCATCAACTATATATATGCTTAATTTCCTTCATTCATCCACTACTACAATCGAGAACTATATTTTACCTATCTTCTTGAACGTGAAGATCTGCAGTTTATTCTCATCCTTACGCGCTCTGCAATACGTTCAGTTTAATAGTCTTCCAAAATCTCCTGTGTTCATGTCAGGACTCATTTAACAGCACCGATCCAATCCCCTCGCAGTTACCGTCTTTTCTGAGATTGTGAATTAATCTTCCCTAGTCCTTCTGAGTCGTGGGGTGAGGTGCAAAAATGACACGTGTAGTTGTTGACGTAAAAATGTATATGAACTTATGGTAAATGATCTGATCCTGTTTGGTGATAAGTCATTGTCTGCGCCTAACGTCATTCTCTTTCATACATGTATTTTTATATTGTTTACTTTGTCGTTGTGTTGATCTTACAGTACGTTTGGCTGCCATTTATTTATAGAGGTGTTTTAGTAGTTGTGTGAGGGCTTGGTTTGTGAATGTTTATATTTTTTCTCTTTTTTTTTCTATATTTATTTTCTTGCTATGACATCTTTTTTTCTCCTTTTCACTATTTTTGATTGGCTTGAGGGTGTGGTTTGTTTTTGTTGTGTAGTATTTTCTTTCCTCTTTATTTATTCATTTCCTTTTTTATTGAAGCACTTTTTCTTGTTTTCCATTTTTATATGATTGGGTTTTTTTCTTTCCTTACTGATGTCACCTTTATTATTACATTTTTTTATTATTATTATGAGAGAGAGAGAGAGAGAGAGAGAGAGAGAGAGAGAGAGAGAGAGAGAGAGAGAGCATTATAATACATATAATACAGGGTTGGCTGGCTGGCTTCGAACCGGACTAATGCACCACTGTAGACTTACGATGAATTATGGATCAGCTAATGTTAGGCTCGTAATGGGCGGAGGACGAGTAGCAGCAGCAGCAGCAGTAGCCGTAGTAGTAAGCTGTTTGTTGTAGCAGATCAAATATTTACCCGCGGAAGACTAAAAGTAGTTACCGAGGCTTATGCACGCTTTGAATCCTCTTGTACACAGTGGATACCAGAGACGTACTTAGTGTTATGGCGTGTCATTGTTTAGTTAGAGAGTTGTTTGGTTTGTTAGGTAGCTGATTAGTTTGTATGTTAAGTTTGCAGGGTAGAGTGGTGGGTAGGTAGGTTGGTAGGTAGGAAATATACGTAGTTTGTTTGCTGGTAAATTAGTATGTTATGTTATATTATTAGTTAGGTATTTAGGGTTATAGTCTGTTCACGGAGCCTGTTCATCATGAACAGGCTCCGTGAATAGACTATAGTTATATTTTCTTCATCTTTTTTCTTGTTTTTTGTTGTTATTGTTGTTGTGGTTATTGTTGTTCTTGTTAGTGTTCTGTTTCTTTTCTTTTTTTCTTTTTCTTCTTCTTTTTCTTCTTCTTCTTCTTCCTCCTCCTCCTCGTCAGCGTCACGGCTATCATCTTTTCTTTCATTGAGATCTTCCTCTTGACTGAAGGTTTATGTAACTGTTTCGTCATGACTCTTCACCGTCAGTCAGTTATTTTGATAAGTTTGCTGGCGGCTGAAGGAGAGGTTTTAATCACCTTCGATCTGGATAATGGTGTATCTTTGTTATTATTTTCATTGGAACCACCGAGTTCTTTTTTAATCAGTGTACCCCTTGTTTGCCTTTCTTGCCGTGGAAATATAAAACTTTTGTAATCAGAAAGATCAACAACGAAAATTCTGTTTTTTTTTTACAATTTTCATGCAAATTTTCAGCTGGTTAAGTTATTGTGCCGCGATCCTTTGTTGCGACGAGGCTATTAACATAGACGCTGTATATTAAGGAAGCTACCTGGCCGTGGGGGTGGGGTGGGTGGGAGGAGGTAGGTAGGAGGGCTGTAATTAACCTTTTGTTGCGTTAAATGTTTTTCCCTCATCCATAAATTCCTTCTTTGTTTTATCGCTTGAAAATTCTCAGGCGCCTCCTCCTTCCTGCCCTTCATTCTCCCTTCATTCTTCTTTTCGCCCTCGCTCCACTTTTACCTACGTACCTTCTGTGCTCCCTTTCTTCCTTCTGCTTCTCTCTTCCTCTTTCTTCCATTGCGTCCCTTACCTCTTTCCTCTCCCTCCAGCTACTTCCTTCCCTTCATTCTTCCCTCATCCTTCATTTCCGTCCCACTCCACTTTAACCTCCGTCCCTTCCGCGCCCCTTTCGTCCTTCCGCTCCTCTTTCTCTCCCTCTTTCTTTCCTTGCATCTCTTACCTCTTTCCTCTCCCTCCTCCTCCTTTCTTTCTATCCCATTCCTCCAGCATCTAACTCCTTCCTGGTTATTCTTATCTTTCCATTTCCTGCTTCCTCTTGCTTCTTCCTCCTTTCAGTTCTTTCCCTCGTTCTTCCCTTCCCTCCTCCTCCTTTTCCTTTTTTACCTCTTTGCTCTCAGTGTAGGCGTCGCCCCAGCATGGCATCCAGTCTTCTCCCACCCCTCTCTGTCTCTCTGGACCCTGAGACTTCAAAAAGAGTGGCGCCCTGAGGCAGGGTTGAAGGATACGCCGCATGCCTCCTAATGACCCTTCGTAGAGCGTGCCTTGAGTCTCCTCCCTTTGGCTCGGTGTCCCATCAGCGCCTGCTTCACCTTCCTTACAGCCCGGGTAATGGATCTTGAGGGCGGTGAGAGCGTGGAGAGCGGCGGCATCCGTGACCAAGCACGTCCTTTTTACACCGTGTCCTGTTTCGCCCCTTCGATCTGTCTCGTGTTTTCCGCTTCCTTGAGCTTGAGCACGAGTCGCTCCTCAGCACCGCGGCGGAATGGACTACTCCCTGCGTTGCTTTTTCTCTACAAATTGACTCCTGTGAACCAGACGGCGAGAAGATGTGGTCTGAGTGCTGTTAATAGGCTTGCAATGGAGCTCAAGAAAATTGGTTGAAAGAACACCGTACCAGGCTACGAAGAGCTTAAAAAAACTTGCATCCGACCGTGTTTTCATACTCGCTTTGTCTCACCTCTTCGATTTCTGCGTCCTGCCTTCCACCAAGTTGAGCTTTCTTCGACTGTGTCTTTCTACCCTCCTTGTCTTTCCTCTTTGATCTGTGTCGTGTCCTCCACCTGCTCGAGAGTTATTCAAGCTGCGCCATGCTCCTCCTTCCTCTGAGGCACCCCCTGAATAATCTCTAGCCAAAATGCTGTCGAGTCTGGGCCGGAAATACAGTGGAAGGTTTTGACTGTAGCAGGGCCACGACGGACTTGACGCAGCGACTGTACGCAACGTTGCCAGATTGTCTTACTCAGCCTCTTATATTTACCGACTTCCGACCCAAAAACTGTCTCGTGGACCCCAATAAGGAAATTAACTTGTAATTATCGTTAAAATAGTTAATTCCTGATGTTTCTTGGCAATAGTAAGGGGTCAGAAACCGGTAAATACTATGCTCTGAGTACGACAATCTGGCAACGGTGACTGTACGTAGCTGCTGTGTGACGCGACGAACTTCTGCCCTGGTGATGCTGCTTGTAATGGTTGTCTGCGTCCGTGTATCTGTGTGGTTCTTTTCGCATTTCGCGTGGCCGAGTTAGCAAGGCTGTCGGCGGGGTCAGGAGGGCCGGTGATGGGGGAGGATGGAGATGTGGCGTCCCTGCGAGCTGCTGAGAGAAGTTATGAGTGATTGTAATACTGATAATGAAAATAATGATAATAATGGTAATATTTTAAGAATAATATGTATAATCATATTCTTTGTGTGCCGACCGTCGTTTTCTATGATGCTAAGTAGAAATGACTGCAGGAACAACTAGGATGAGAGAGAGAGAGAGAGAGAGAGAGAGAGAGAGAGAGAGAGAGAGAGAGAGAGAGAGAGAGAGAGAGAGAGAGAGAGAGAGAGAGAGAGAGAGAGAGAGAGAGAGAGACCTTAAGGAAAGTCCATGGTGCCGGCTGAGAAGGAAAAGTGTCATCTTTCATGGCCTTCAAGGTGGAGTGACTCACTGACGGGCACACGGCATCGCTCTCTGCCTACCCCAACACACGGCTGCTCCGCCCGTGTTGTTGTTTACGGAGCCAAGGAAATGTCATGCAATGGACGGGACGGCAATTGCAGTCTACTAAATGGCTGCAACGCAAAAAATGTTGAAATATATTTGCCGCGATACTTTTGCCTTTGACTGCTTTCAG
The DNA here is from genome assembly GCF_024679095.1 of Eriocheir sinensis. Taxonomy (NCBI): domain Eukaryota; kingdom Metazoa; phylum Arthropoda; class Malacostraca; order Decapoda; family Varunidae; genus Eriocheir; species Eriocheir sinensis. The sequence continues at coordinate 6,777,906 of NC_066529.1, forward strand.
TAGAATAGTTTTTTCACCATGTTGATTGGTTATTTTGACCGTTAGGTTTAGCATTGTTGATCACGCTATATATGATATGAATTTACTGTGTGTGTGTGTGTGTGTGTGGGTGGGTGTGTGTGTGTGCGTGGGTGCGTCATGTGCATATAGGTCTATATACATAGTGAGCGATTTTTTTTATCATAAAAATTGAACGTAAGCATATCATGAATTATCACAAAAGTTTATAAAGGTGGGTGTATAGGCTATTTGCGCGTGGGTGCGGTGCGCATCTCCAAACCGTTGGCACTTTGAGACTGTGGTAGACAGGAACCAACTACCTTCCCCTTGTTTCCCCAGGTACCCATTTATCGACCAGCCCGAAAGGGAGGATGCACAGCTGGGTGAGTTGCACGCTAACTGCCCGGGCCGGGATTCGAACCCGGGAACTTGGAGTCGTGGCAAGATACTCAAACCATTACTTCACGGAGGCGCATATAGCTAATGGCAAACGTGCAAACCAGCGTATCAGAATAGCAAACAAATAGACAAATAAACAGACAGAGGTGTTATATTAGTAACTGTGCCAGAGGAGGATGATTACACCAACATCAGTCAGAGAGGTGTGTTAGACGTCAGGAAAGACCTTTTTTTTCTGCAGTAGATTAATGCTAAACACAACAAAGTATTTCACGCGAGAGATTTTTTCATGTTCTCTATTTCAGAGAGAGAGAGAGAGAGAGAGAGAGAGAGAGAGAGAGAGAGAGAGAGAGAGAGAGAGAGAGAGAGAGAGAGAGAGAGAGAGAGAGAGAGAGAGAGTTGAATTACAAATCTATTTTTAAAGTTATAAACCAGACGCACACACATCACTACCTGCGATTAATTAAGAGAGAGAGAGAGAGAGAGAGAGAGAGAGAGAGAGAGAGAGAGAGAGAGAGAGAGAGAGAGAGAGAGAGAGAGAGAGAGAGAGAGAGAGAGAGAGAGAGAGAGAGAGAGAGAGAGAGAGAGAGAGAGAGAGAGAGAATCTAACATTGCCTTACAAGATCCTGCGACAAACATCACGAGACAAAGCTCCTTCTTCGAGTGATTAAGGCAAGATCAATCAGGCTCTCTCCTTCCTCCCTCCCTGCCTCAGCTCGCCTCGCCTAGCACCGCCCTCTCCGCCTCTTTCCGCCCTTCCCTGCATGCATCTTCCCGCCCCGACTCTCCTTCCTGTCTTGCTCGGTGAGGAGGACGCGGCGGTATCGACAAAGGCGTGGCCACAGTACGGGTGTCCAAGAAAAGGTTGCGAATTTGAATCTCTCCTGCTTCTCCTCCTTCTGCTGCTTACAAAGGAGATGGATGAAAGGAAAGGAAATGAAAATAGAAAAGAGAAGGGGGAAGGAAAACAAAGAAGTAGTAAGAAAAGAGATGTGTTGGGAACGGAAGAGAAGTGAAATATAGGAGATATCGAAGGGCGACAGGCAGGAATGATGGAAAAAAATCAGAATCTGGTGAGTAGTCGAGGAGGGTCCAGCAGCGAGGGATCCTGAGTCTTCGGCTTTATTTGTTCTTGATGTCAGCTTTTTTTAATCGGTGTGTTCCCAAATGTTAATCACTTTGAGATATTCCCTTAAAAAATGTTGTTATATGTATATGTCGATTTGTTTTGCGATATTTGGTTACAGACAGACGAAGAAACTGACGCAGAATAGTGAAAACATGATCAATCTATTATAACATTTGAATTATGGGAGTATCACACATATATTGAAGCTAAAAGATTGGCATTTAAAGAAGAAAGGACAAAACAAAATCAAATCACAGGTGTAGTTCGTGTGTATGAATCTGGCCGAACTTGAACCTTGGATAACCTTGAACCTTGAGGGGACGGCAGAGGAGGAGGGGCAGCGGTCGAGGTGATCGTTGGGTAGAGACAGGAGAACCTCACCTTACCTGGAGCGGCCGTGGTCATGTGTGTGTGTGTGAGAGAGAGAGAGAGAGAGAGAGAGAGAGAGAGACCGGCGCTTTGCTCACTCGCTAGTATTGCAAAAGCGTAAATTTTTCACATTGCACTCGGCAAAAGGCGACTTAAATGTTCTGCTGCATAATTTATCGGGAACAAAAGTATTAGCACGAAATATGTAAAGACGCCGCCGTTCAACACCTGCGACTCACTCATTGTCAGGCGAGGGTCTATTTTTGATCGTGGTGGAAGATGTAGTGGACGATGATAGTATGGATGTGTTGCTCGCTCTCTCTCTCTCTCTCTCTCTATCTCTATCTATCTATCTAAATATATATTTATCTAACTGACTATTCCTATATCTATCTATTTATCTACCTATCTACCTATCCGTCATTTTATCTCTCACTTTTTACCTTTCTATCTATCTTTTTATCTCATTTTTTATCTAACTATCTATCTATCCATCCCTCTTCATAGATTTATCAATTTACTTATTTTCTTTCTTCCTTTATTTCCTTCTTTATATATTTACTTTTTCTATTTCTATTTCTGCGTGTACAACTTTTAATCTTCGCAAGTGCGCGTCGTTGGGCTTTATTGCAGTGAGTGTCGTCCGGTGTCGAGGGGGTGCGCGGGTGTTATTTCTGTACCTGCCCCTGAATGGAATCCTCGCTACCCACCTATCGCGCTCCTCTCGGCGTGGCGGAGCGGCAATAGAATGCTTGGGAGGAAAGTAATAATGGGGGCCCTGCTTGCACGCAGTATTGATGGCAAGCTCAGACACGCCGTTGACAAGGCTAGAGGTGGAGATCGGGGGGGGGGGTATCTGAGGTAGTATTCTCTCTCTCTCTCTCTCTCTCTCTCTCTCTCTCTCTCTTACATAAATAATGGGTGAGAGACAGCCCACAAAAGTTCTTGAGAGTAGTGAACAGACATTGATAGATACATACTTTCGGCCTCAAACTTTGGGAGATTGTTGCCGAAGTATTGGTCAATTTTTAGGTGTGCATAACTCACCTTTTCACTCAAAACAGGACATCCATCCCTTAAGAGACGGAGCTAAACAGAGTGACAGACAGACTGACAAGAAAATAAGCAAAAGACAATCGACTAAACACACATACCTAGACAGACACACACATTCATCTCTTTTATTTTTCTTCAGTTCTTGTATTCGCGTATTTTTTAACCTTTTTTTTTCTTCCAGTCTTTATTACGTTTCAACTTTTCATCATCTTATTTCTCACACTGATTTCTCACACTGATTTCTCACACTGATTTCTCACACTCACACCTAGAGACACGGACAGACAACCAGACACACACAGAGTAAAAAAAATCCTAAAGAAATCACAGCATATCCTCTTTTCTGACCTCCTCTTCGCCTCCTTGCTCTTTTACTCGCCAGGAGAGAGGCTATTGTTCTGCGGCGAGGCTGTGACGCAGAGACGAACACTTCTCGCTCCTCAAAAGACACACTCGTCACCTCTGGCCCCTCAAGGCACGTGCTTCAGGTCGCTTCAATCCAATCAAAGTGGGGAGGAGGACGAGCAGGGAAGAAAGGAAAGACAGGGAGCCGCGGTGGAAGGAAGGGAAGAAAGGGAAGGGATTTAAGGGAATATGCAAATGAAGAAAAATAGAAGATAGGAAAGTCAAGGAGGGAGGGTGGGAGGAAGGGGAGAAAGGGAAGAGAATGGAAGGGAAAAGAAAGAAAAGGGAAGGAAAGGAATTGGAAGGGAAATGAAAGAAAGTGAAAGGAGTTGAAGAGAAGGGAAAGAAAGGAAAGGAAAAAGAAGGGAAGGGAAAGGAAGGAAAGGGAACGGAAAGGAAGGGTGGAAATACGTTACAGAAGAAAAGAAAGGAAGAAAGGTTGATGTATTTGAGTTATGAATGAATGAAGAAAGGAATAAGAAAGAAGAAAAAAAGAAAAAAAATGGAGAAATACAGAACAAAAAAATAATGCAAGTAAGGATGAATTGAAAGGAGTAATGGAAAGAGATAAGCACAAGAAGGAGGAAGAGACGAGAAAGCAAGATATAAGAAAGGAGAATTTTAAGCAGATTGGGAAAGGAAAGACGCAAGATTAAAACGAAAATTGATGAAACAAGTAAAGAAAGAAAGGTAGAAAATTAGACAGTGAGAGGATACTACAACAATGGGAGTCTATAGCAAAGAGAGAGGGAGGAGACCAAGATGCATTTAGACAGACAAAGAGGAGGGAAATATTGGGGCAAGGAGGGAGAAATAGAAAGAGAAAAGGAGGGAGAGATTGACGGATGTATAGAAGAGGATAGAGAAGATAGAAAGAAAGAAGGAGACTTTTAAGCAGGAGTGTGAAAGAGGAGAAGCAAGAGAAAAAAGTGATGTGTTAGGGCAAGAAAGGAGAAAAAGAAAAGAAAGAGAAAGAGAGGGAGAGATTGACGGATGTATAGAAGATGATAGGAAAGATAGAAAGAAAGAAGGTGACTAAGCAGAAGTGTGAAAGAAATGAAGCAAGAAAAAAAGTGAAATGTTAGGGCAAGGAGGCAGAAAAAAGAGAAAGGGAGGGATCGAAATAGAATAGAGAAGAAAGAAAGAAAGAAGGAGAACATTAAGCAGAGGTGTGAAAGGGAAGAAGCAATAGAAAAAAAAGGAATATGTTAGGGCAAGGAGAGAGGAAAAGAAGAGTGGGAAGGAAGGATAAACGGATGTATAAAAGAGGACTGATAAATGGAGGCAAGGAAAGAAGAAAGGGAGATGAGTTTAAGGAGCGATTGGAAAAGAGAATGGTAGAGAGAAGAGGAAGTTGGAGGAAAATTGAGTGAGAGGAAGGCAGAGAGAGGAAGGAAGAAGGGAGGAATAGAGAAGAATGAATGAAATGAGAAGAGAAAAGGGACTAAAGGAGAGAGGTGAGAAATGGATTAGATAAAGAAAGAAGAGAAAAACAGAAGGAACAGCGAAGGAAAGAAAGGAGTAAAGACTGTGAGGGAGTGAAAATCGAATAAGCAAGAAAGGAGGGGAAGGGAGAAAGAAAGGGAGGGAGAGAGGGAAGAAGGGAGGAAGTAAGACAAAATAAGAAAGGAAAGAAGAGATGAATTTAAGAAGAGGAGGAAAAATGAAGGAATATAGATACGAAGGTGAAATGAAGGCAAAAGAGGAAATTGAATAAGCAAGGAAGGAGGGGAGGGAAGAAAGAACGGGAGGGAGGGAGGGAAGAAAGGGGGAAGTAAGACAAAATAAGAAAGGAAAGAAGAGATGAATTTAAGAAGAGGAGGAAAAATGAAGGAATATAGATACGAAGGTGAAATGAAGGCAAAAGATGAAATTGAATAAGCAAGGAAGGAGGGGAGGGAAAAAAGAAAGGGAGGGAAGGAGGGAAGAAGTTAAATAAGACCTGAAATTAGAAAGAAAGAAAGAAGAGATGAGTTTGAGACGAGGAGGAAAAATGAAGGAATATACATGAAGGGGAAAAAAAAGAGAAAATAGTAAGAGAGAGGCATAGAAGAACAGGGAGCAGGAAATAAGTGCGGAGGAAATGTATGAAAGTGAGGAGGTAAAAAGAAGGAAACGAGGAAGAAAAGCAGCCAAAGAGAGAGAGAGAGAGAGAGAGAGAGAGAGAGAGAGCAGAAGAGAACCCGATAGGAAGGGATGAAAAAAAAATAACAAGGTTTCTGAAGGACGGAGAAGCAATAAATGAAAAAAAGAAAGTGTGTGTGTGTGTGTGTGTGTGTGTGTGTGTGTGTGTGTGTGTGTGTGTGTGTGTGTGTGTGTGTGTGTGTGTGTGTGTGTGTGTGTGTGTATTGAAAAAACACACACTCTCTCTCTCTCTCTCTCTCTCTCTCTCTCTCTCTCTCTCTCTCTCTCTCCCCCACCCCCCCCTATCGCACATCTTGAAGCCAATTCCTCCTCTTGTCACATAACTCATTTAGGTGTCTGGCGCATATCTTGAAGCGAAAGATTTTAAAATGCAAATTGAATTACGAAATACTGCAGCGGGGAGGGATTAGTCTTTCGCGGCCAGGTGTTAAAAAAAATTCAGACTTGCCTTTTATTTCTCTTAATTATGATTTGTTCCATATTTCATCGCGATTTATGTTCCCCGCAGGTTGGGTTTCCTCTCCTTTCGTTCGTCTTTCTTTTGTCTTGTATCTTTTGATCTTGTGCGTCTTTAATATTAGGTTAGTGTTGATTTTTCATCTTTAATTCTCATTCTCCTTTCTCACTTTCTTCATAGTTAATAATCCAAGACTCATTCATCCCTTGCATTGTTCTTCTATCTCTTCTCGTATTTCTTCTCATATCTTTCTAAACTTTCCTTCGTTACCTCTAGTTCATGTTTGTCTTCCATCTTTCCTTCTCATTCTCCTCTCACTCTCTTCATGGTTCATAATCCAAGACGCATTCATCTCTTGTGTTATTCCTCTTTCTGTCTCTTCTCGTATTTCTTCTCGCATATTTCTTAACTCTCTTTTTCTTCTAGTTCCTGTTGGTCTTCCATCTTTCCCTTTCACATTTCGCGGCACCCTTCTCATAATAATTCACAATCTGTGACACATCTATCGTTTGTTTTCTTCTTCATTTTTTGTATTCGCGTCATTTTTAACCTATTTTTCTTTCAGTCTTTCATCTTTTCATTTCATGTCTCACACTTCATCATCCGCGACTCATGCCTCGTTTTCCTCCTCTTAAATTTCCATCTCTCATTTCCCTCGACTTCACGTGACCTTCTTACATGTTTTTTTTTTCTAACCCATTTATCTAATTCAGTTTTAAGCATAATTGAATAAAATTTTGTCGCTTTCTTGTGACCTAGTTGCGAATTGCATATTTTTGCTCCTAATTCTTTTCTCGACTTCTTTGCTCTTTTTTGGATGCGACTGGCGGAGCAGGAAGGAAAAAGGAAAGGAGAGGAAGAAGGGCGAAGGAGAAGGAGGGAGAGAGAGGAAGAATGTGAGGAGGAGGAAAGGGAAGACGGAGGGGTGAAAAGGGAGCAGAGGAATAGCGAGGAAAGAATTGAAGACAGCGGGGAAGTGGAACAAGAAAGAAAGGAGCAAGGATGAGAAGGGAACAAAGGAGAAGAAATGGAAGATAAGAAAATTGGAGGAAGAGGAGGAGGAGGAGGAGGAAGGAAGGATGTGCCGTGGGTTCCAACAAGAGCAAGAGAGCCATTTAGCATTTCAATGGCTGCGAAAAATTCCCATTGCAACATAACTTTGCTCAGAGCTGTGTGTGTGTGTGTGTGTGTGTGTGTGTGTGTGTGTGTGTGTGTGTGTGTGTGTGTGTGTGTGTGTGTGTGTGTGTGTGTGTGTGTGTGTGTGTGTGTGTGTGTGTAAATACGCAGATTTATATTTACACTCTGTAAATATACCCTTTATTTATTTATACTGTTTTCTTTTGCTTGCTTGCCTCCTCCCAACCTTTTGTTCGGTCCCTTGGCTTTTATTCTCTTTCTTTAATTCATCGTTTATTCTTTTGTTCGATCCTTCATCTATTCGTTTATTCATTCGTCTGTTTGATTCTTCCTTCGTTTCATTCTTCTCTCATCATTCATTCACTTGGTCCTTCATAGTGTCCTTCCTCCCCCTCTCCCATTCATTCGGTCATTCATTGTTCCCTTCCTCCCTCCATTGCTCTCTCTCCCTCCCTTTCTTCCTGTTGAGGTGGTCCGCCCCTTACCAATTAAGTCAGATAATAACGAACGGAATAATGACGACCGGACATCTACAAAATAAAAGTCGTGCCACCATGTAGGGCGATACGTAATCCTTTGACCTTTGCTATATATTTTTTTTCTTGGTTCTTTTCTGGTTTTTTGTTCTTTTTAGTTCTCTTCGTTTTTATTCCACATTTTTTTTTATTTATTTTCTTTCTTTTATCGTTTTCCCTTAATTCTTTCCTCCCTTCCTCTCTTATGTCCTATTTTTTTCAGTTTATCATTTGTTTCTTTTCTTTGTCTTATCGATTTTCTTTAATTATTTCCTCCCTCCCTCCCTCCCTCCCTCTCTCTCCTTTCCTTGTTTTCTTTTTTGTCTTGTTCTTTTTTTCCTTCTCTTTTCCTTTTTTTTCATTTCACCATTTGTTTCTTTTTGTCTTTCTCCTTTTTATCTTTCCTTCTTTATTTCCTTTTTTTCATTTCACCATTTGTTTCTTTTCTTTGTCTTAGTGTTTTTCCTTCATTTGCCTCCCTCCCTCCTTCTCTCCTTTCTCTCCCTCCCTCCTTCCCTCCATCCCTCCATTTTTTATCCATTTCCTTCCCTCCTTCCCCGCTTCGGCGCCTAAAATGCTCCCCGAGGAACTCTTGATTCCATCTTGCTTTCGTCTCCAGTACGCCTCAGTAGCTCCACCTCGCACTCCGCTTGCTCATTCTCTCTCTCTCTCTCTCTCTCTCTCTCTCTCTCTCTCTCTCTCTCTCTCTCTCTCTCTCTCTCTCTCTCTCTCTCTCTCTCTCTCTTCTCTTCTTTCTTTTTCTTTCTTTCCTTGCTTTCTTTCCTTTTTTCTTCCTTCCTTCCTTCCTTCCTTCCTTCCTTCCTTCCCTCTCTCCTTTCCTCCTTCGTCCAGGAAAATATTGAACTCTAAGGGAATTGCTCCCCTAACTATACTTACCAAAAGGAGGTGATTCCCAGGAACTCTTCTTCTCCTTCGACCCTCGCATCCTCTTCCTGCTCCTTCGGCTTTTCTTTCTCCTCCGCTCTTTCTTCGGGTCATCCTCCCCTTCCTCCTACGAATTCTCCACATTTTATTCACGCACCTCCTTCTCTTCCAACCCCATCTCCTCCTCTCTCTTCGCCTGTTCCTCCTTTCTTCTCCTATATCCCTATTCAAGTACACGATAAACAGGAGTAAAAAAAAAACTATGTGAATGCAAAGTAAGGAAACCAGACCAGAGAATGAGGCGCAGGGTCAGTCAGGGCACACGAGGGTCAGGAAGGGCACAGAAGCCATCAACTAACTCGGCCAACAACACTACTATTGCCGGCCCGCCTCATCCTGCTGCCTGCCGTCGCTTTTGTTAGTATGAATATGTAAATGTTATCCTCGGTACTTTGTCTGATTGTAACGGTTAATTGCACGAGCTTCCGGTGGGCCATGCGATGTCAACGAAGTGGCTCTTGGTTGTGTGTATGAAGCGTCCATTGTCATGCATGCACGAGTTTTGTTGCCTCGTACGCCGTTGTTCTACCGGGATTATTTCTTTATATGAGGTTATGTGTCATCCCGTTAAAAGTGATGGTCATTATTACTGTGGGAGGAGTATAAAAATGTGTGGGTTTGTGTGTTTTTGTCTGAGGGGGAGGACTTACCATTGTTGTCTGTAGCATGGAGGAAGTGTGTGTCTGTCTGGAGCGAGATTTACTATGGGGTCTTTTAGCATGGAGAATGTTTGTGTGATCATATCTGTCTATATGTGGTGGTGTTTGGGACGTTGCGGTTGTGATGTGGGGGAGGTGGTGATTGTTGTGGTGGTGGTGAAGCCGTGACTCTGTATTGTGATGGTGGTGGCTGAAGGTGGTGGTTATGTGTTGTTATGTGACAGTCTCGGGTTGTGTTGTTTCGTGGGTTTGTATAATGGTGGTGAGGATGTGTCGGTAAAACTGTGATGGCGTACTGTGTTAGTGGTGAATGTGATGATTGTGCTGTGTGTTGTGCTGTTATGTTGGTAGTTGTACTGGGTTGTAAGGGATGGGAGTGTGCTGCGAACTGTTTTAGTGTGTTAATTAGGATCAGAGTATGTTTTGGAGGAATAAAGTGTACTCTGATTAATGAAAGTACGATGTGTATGAGGTGATGTACGAGTATGTATATATGTATGTATGTATGTGTATGTATGATGTGAAGTGCGGTGTGCTAAGCTATATACAATGCTGGTGTGACCCTGCTTCTTTGTATGACGTTGCGGGCTGTGTGTGTTACGCTATGGTACAGAAAATGAGAAACCCTATGCGCGATGTGACTAGTGCTGATGTGGTCTTGTTAGATGGTGTGACATGGTAAGGTATCAGTGGCGCTATCTGCCTTGCTGTGGTATATCCAGTGGTGGTGTGGCATTGTTTGAGTATTATGGCGTGGCGAGGCGTTGCTTTCGCTGGGGTGTTGTGAGAGAGAGGTGTTGAAGGTCAGGCGCCAGGCAAATCAATATTCCAAATCGCATTAGCGGAGGAAGACAAACACTCGATGCTTAATGCCTCGGCGCCATCTCATCTCCAGAATCAGGTTTATTAAAGTGAATTGGTTTCTTGGTTGTTATTGATACTGATGGAAAATTGAACACTGTGCATCATATATGTGTCTGCTTAAAATAATAATTATGTTCCCTTCTTTGATGTTTTTTTTTTTCATGTCCATTCTCTTTCTTTAGCTGTCTATTGGGGTCTGTTTGTCTCCGATTTTATGTGTCTGTCTATCTTTCTGTCTTTCAGTATGTCTTTCTGTCTGGATATGTCTGGTTTGTCTTTTCTAGTTTCGTTTTGTCTGTCTTTGCTTTGTATGTCTTCGTTTTGTCTGTGTTTGTCTGTCTACTTCTATGTATTTATCTACTGTATCTATCTTTCTATATCTATCTCTGTTTCTCCGCCTTCCTTTCCCCCGTCCCCTCTCCTTTCCACACACACACCTGCTCACACCTAATATTAGCTCACCAGAAGGCTGACTCGCCAACACTCTCCCTCCGGATTATGGGTTGACAGTTACCTAATGGACGGGCGTGATTCAGAGAAATTTTCCTCACACCAAAAACCTCACCTGTATTGCCCCTCTTCTTACTGTAAAGGGAGAGAGAGAGAAAGAGAAGAAGGTATACAAACAGATACATAACAGTGAGGAAACAAGGAGACGGGATGGAGGGGATTAGCGAGAGAAAGAAAACGGGGGAAGGGAGGCGAGGTAGAGGGTGAATGAAGGGATATTTTCTACCCTTTTCAGCGGGGAATTGGCGGCGTTAATAGCACGTTCCGCCGCTAATGCTCCCCTGGGCGGCGGAGGCTTAGAGGCTCTTAAGCGTTCAGCGGCGGTGGGCGAGACGAGACTGTACGAAAGGAAGAGGGAAGGGAAGGAAGGCGAGAAGAACGGACGGAACGAAAGTTGAAAGAAATGAAGGAAGGAAGGAAGGAAGGAAGGAAGTTAGAAGTGAGAAAGAAAGGAAAGATGTAAAAAAATGAAGGAAGGAAGGAAGGAACGGTACATTTTATTTTTATCTTTTATGGGAGCGCGAGTAGCGGGCTTTTTTTTCTACTCTTTTTGTCGCCCTTGAGCCGTGTCCTTTGATGCAAAAAAAATGAATAAATGAATGAATGAAGGGAGGAAGAAGGAAAGTAAGTAAGTAAGTAAGGAAGGAAGGCAGGAAGGAAAGTAAAAAGGAAGGAAGGATGGAAGGAGAGATGGAAAGAGGGAAGGAAGGGAGGAATGAATGATTGAAGGAAAGAAGGAAGGAAGGAAGGAAGGAAGGAAGGAAGGAAGGAAGGAAGGAAAAAAGGAAAGAAGAAAGGAAAGAAATAAAGGAAAATGTATAATTACTCATTGCCGTCAGAAATGTAATATCCTAGTAAAGTTAATATACTCAGGTTTAATTGCATATCAAGATACTGTGAAATATGCTAACTCTCTCTCTCTCTCTCTCTCTCTCTCTCTCTCTCTCTCTCTCTCTCTCTCACACACACACACACACACACACACAGACACACAGACTCTAACTGCGGACCATTAAAATGAATGATATATATTTATACTTTAACGAGACGGCAACGCAGCGGCAGAAAGAGTGTACTTAATAATGATATATATAACGATAACCATAATAATAATAATAATAATAATAATAATAATAATAATAATAATAATAATAATAATAATAATAATAATAATAATAATAATAATAATGTAGTATCAACAAGGCATTTCAAAGTTGATTATAATGAACCCATAGAAGTAAGTAGTTGGAGAGAGAGAGAGAGAGAGAGAGAGAGAGAGAGAGAGAGAGAGAGAGAGAGAGAGAGAGAGAGAGAGAGAGAGAGAGATTTTTTTACTCTTGTCTGTGTGTGTCTGTAAATGGGCGGGCGAGTCGGCGGGTGGATTGTTATGTACCGGCAAGTAATCAGATGAACACACAGGCCCGGCACAATAAAGGATGGCCGGAGCGGCAGCTGAGGAAATAAATGAACCAATATCATCAGGACGGGATCATGTAAATTTCATTCGGCTCTAAACGACATTCGGAAACGGATTTTGATTTAAAGTGATTTAACAGGATCCGATTTCTCTCTCTCTCTCTCTCTCTCTCTCTCTCTCTCTCTCTCTCTCTCTCTCTCTCTCTCTCTCTCTCTCTCTCTCTCTCTCTCTCTCGCTCTCACACCCTCCCCTTTCTCTCTTGCACACTCGCTCGCTTCTGCTGCTGTAATTGTCACCCTCCTCTCTGTCTCTGTCTTTTTATTTCTATCTCTATCAGTTGATCTACCTATTTATGTGTGTGTGTGTATGTCTGTGTGTGTGTCAATGTATCTGTCTTTTTCTTTTCCTATCTATCTACTTATTAATTTATCTACCTATTTATTTATCTATCTATATTATATCAATCTATCTTTCTCTTATGATGCCTATATATTCAGTATGTTTCTGTTTATGTGTCGGTGGATGCGTCCGTGGATGTGTGTTTGTGTGAACGGTAATGGATTTGAGCTCGGCAGGTTTAAATATCAGTTGTGTCATTGCATGTGTATTGTCTGCTGCTTCAATTTCTTAACATTCTTCTCTTTATTTCTTTTTTGCAAAGTTAGATTGGTCGGAAAAGAATTTCGGGTTCGTTTATTTTTCTTCATATTCTGTATGTTTTCAGGGACAATAAAGAAATAAAACCGAAGGAAAAAACTTTCAGATCCGTGACCATTTATGATTGTACAACAGGCTCGCAACGCAGTTATTTGTTTTGGGAAAGCCTAACACTGCACTGTTTGCAATTTTTGTTAAAATATTTTGAATATACAAAATCACACGATAAATGTTTATTGCATATTCTAATTGTTTATTGTAAACAGCCAGAAATAAACCTCGTATTGTATTCCGGCGTCGATAGAAAATATATGAAAGAATTCCTATTGATTCGTATGTGTAAATACTTCCACTACTACTACTACTACTACTACTACTACTACTACTACTACTACTACTACTACTACTACTACTACTACTAAAAAATATATAATAATATTAATATTTAAGGAGTATTTGAAACATGTAGATCTAATGATATAGATAACTGAAACATGTGACTGTGATGTTCTAGCGAGGCAATCATTTTTAGCATAGCATGAGACGCGGCTAACTACGATAGCGAGGCAGAAATTTTTAGCATGAAATCGTCAAGTGTCCGCTACGGCAGGTCATCGCGGACAGCTGGGCGGATGTGCCGTGACAGTAACGCGGACGAACGCCTGATTGATCGGCGAGGCTGCACCGTGATCAAGAAACGCTCGGCCGGCGAGGACTCCGCCTGTCCGTGCCGGGCCAGAGGACCTCTTTGTGCTTCTCCTGAATAATGGAACTCACCCTGCTCGCTCACCCTGCTACGATGGATGATTGGAATATATTGTTGTTCTTGTACGTGTGTGTGTGTGTGTGTGTGTGTGTGTGTGTGTGTGTGTGTGTGTGTGTGTGTAATACTCTCTCTTTGTTTGTTTGTGTGTGTGTGTGTGTGTGTGTGTGTGTGTGTGTGTGTGTGTGTAATACTCTCTCCTTCTGTGTGTGTGTGTGTGTGTGTGTGTGTGTGTGTGTGTGTGTGTGTGTGTGTGTGTGTGTGTGTTTCAGGGGATGCTCACTCACGTTCACCCAAACCTCAACTTCCACATCCATTAGGTCATTGGTGACGGCTGGGTGGCTTTGCACTGGCCTTTGATAGTAATGGTTGGCCTCAGGTTCTTTAGTGTTAGTGACTCCGTTACGGCCGCGGCGCCCATGAAGCCACTAATTCATGGAGATTCAATTACAAGTTTTGGGAGGAACTTCAGACGGACCGCCTGGCTACCCCTGGCGCGAGGTAGTGAGAAGATGAATATTTAACGCTTCCAGACACTTGCTGACTAAATGTCTTATGTATGTATTTCCATCCTTACAGAAAGAAGAGGTGTTACTTGTCCCCGGCCAGACACTATACTGGTTTCAACCACTTGGCTTTTCAACGCCATGCGTGAGTATAATTGTTGTATTGAACGCAGACGTATTGAGTTGGTTTGCAAATGACTGAGTATACGTTCATAAAATCGTATGACTGCGTAATATGTTTACCAATACTAATTATTTATAGGGAATTTTCTGTTCACTTCACTACGAAGTGTATGTTTTTGTGTTGTTATTTTTATGTGTGTCTGTGGGGGTGATTAATACCTAAATATTCTCTTAAAAAGGTTATCTTGTTAGTTGTAGTGGTGGGACAGATGTGTGCCGAAACAGAAGCATATACCCAGGCTGTTTGCGCAGCGAAATAGGGCTGGGGATATTGACTGAGATGTATCTTGGTGACGATGAAAAGGGGGGGAGGGAGCAAGGAGGAGGATTTTAGAATGAAAAAACTAACAAATATCAGGGGTGGATGGAGAAGATAGGTGTCAATAATAACTAAAAAATAAAATGATAAGCCTACAACTAGTTAGGTAATAAGGAAGACCACCGGTGCACACGAGAAAGCCCATAAATAAAGAGAAAAAAATAGTCTGTCTGTGGGTGAAAAAAATGTGACTGTCATATCAAAAGGGGGAGTACGTAAGAAAATGGAGCTGGGCGAGTGGGTGGGTGGGGCGGGGGGGCGGTCTGTGTGTGTGTGTGTGTGTGTGTGTCTGTGTGTGTGGCGTTGGGACAGTGTAAACAGAGGCCGCTGCAGGGTATTGGCGAGGCGTCCGTGCACCGCCATCAATCACGGCGCCGAGATCCACTGTTGGAGGAAGCACTGAAGCCGAAATGATGCCCTCCTCCTCCTCCTCCTCCATCACTAATATCACCACGATCCTTTCTTCCCCCACACCACTATCATCACTACTACTTCCTCTCTTCAGCCCTGTCATGACCCTCTTCACGTCCTTCTCCTCTACTTCCTCCTCCTCCTTTTACTTCTCTTTCCTCTTTACCACCTCCTCCTCCTCCTCCTCGACGAACATCACACAACCCTCTGCCACTAGCCTCCTCCTCCTCCTCCTCCTCCTCCTCCTCCTTCACTCGCCGCTCCATCCCTGTCCTCGGCCTTATTGTTTGTCCCCGGCCTCGTGAGGGGTAACCAAAGCCCACTCATTATTGAAGGTGATGAGATAATCTGTGGCGGCGTCCCGAGGTGAGCGATGGCCTGTGTAGAGGAGGAGGAGGAGAAGGAGGAGGAGGAGGAGGAGGGGTGTGTGGCATAGGATAAAGCCCCACACTGCTAATGACCAGGAAGAGAGCGGAGGGAGAGCAACAGGAAGAGAGAGAGAGAGAGAGAGAGAGAGAGAGAGAGAGAGAGAGAGAGAGAGAGATTGCGTCATTTCCCTGCTTTGCCCTCCTACTATCTGACGCCTGGAGAAGATACAAAGAAGGGTGTGAATTACCAGCCACTTATGTTTTTATTTCGTGTTTTCGTTGTGTTTAAACGTCTTGATCGAGCTGACAAAACGAAGAGCGGGGAGTCACAAAATTTTTGGTCATTATTTTCCTTTGGTGTTTAAACGTCTGGAGAACAAGAGGACAGAGGTGGAGGGAGGGCGGGATTTTAGAGCCTCTTAAAACTGTTCCTACATTGTTCGTGGTTTGCTGAAACGTGTAGTTAGTTTCGATAAAAGTGAATGACACGAGTTCCTGGTCATTCCAAACTCTTATTTTGTATTTTATTGTGTTTAATCATGTAATTATATATTGCATCAGAAGGATATGTAAAGGATTAGAGAAGGATTTGATAGCCACTTTAATCTCTATAATTCATATTGTGTCGTGTTAAGTCCTTCAGAACTTTACGGTACTGAGAAAGCGATTTGAAAGGAAGGAGATGGCAATCAAATATTATTCCTTTTATTATAGAGTTTTAAAACCTGGAGATGTCTAGGGCAACAAGAAGACAATGTGAAGAGCGGGTGAGGGAAAAATTAACACGTTTTCTTAAGCAGATGAATGCTAAGAAAAATATAATAGTTGGTTTTAAATAAAGGATTTAGAGTGTATTTATAAGATGTTTCTGAACCACTTTACTGAGGAGTCTGCCGCCAGGAACCTCAAGATACGGCGCGGTAAAACAGATATACGTGTAATGTCTTGCCTCCGTCGCCGCGGCAGCACCACCTTGCTCTGAAATCGGTCATTGGACTTTGAGATACGAGGCAGTCAGGAGGACGCCCGAGGATTGAGAGGTCGTGCGTGGTTCCTTTGTGTAGTGCTGTAGCCGGTGATGGCTTGGAGGAGACGATGCAGGAGAACAGAAGTAAAGGAGAGAATAGGACGAGGGGAGGGGAAGAAGCTGCAGTCTGACTAGAGATCACGCTATATCTTAAGGCTCCACTTTGAAGGGTTTCAGTCTTCGATTGCTTAGAGTTGTGAGAAGCCAAGCGGAAAGAGAATGAAAAGTGAAGGAGAGAAGAAGAGGAGATGGGAATGAGAGGAAGGGAAGAAGTTGCAGTGAGAGTGGGGACCGTGATCTAACTTTAGGATCCTCAGTGAAGTGTTCCAGCCGGTGATAGCGGGAAGATGAGGGACGCCGATGCTGCAGAAGAAAGGGAAGGGAAAGAGGGGGAAAGGGAAGATAAAGAAGGAATGGGAGGAGGGGAAGAAGGTCTAATCAGCGTTAGGATAGTGACGCAACTTCAGGCTTCTTAGTATAGTGTTGCAGCTGGTGACAGGATGGAAATATGAAACGTCCATACAAAATGAGAGAGGGGTATATATGGGAAATAATGGCCAGTCAGAGAGGTAGAAATGAAAGAAATGGAGCAAAACCTAGTCACCTGGGTATCGAGGCCTAACGTAACCCTCCTTTGTGCATATATTCTCTGATCTCATTCAACGCGTCCCCCAACAGCTTATGGATCAAAGATGTAACAGGTTGAAGAAGAGTGAAGGGCAAGACAGTGGAGGAAGAAGAGAAGAAGTATTGCTTTCAGAGAGGGATCGTGCCTCTTAACTGAACGCTTCTCTGTTGAGTCTTTGATGCGTGTACTTTGCTCAGATGCTAATATCGAAATTGACTTCTTTAGCATCCCGTTCTCTTATCTTTTATTGGCGAGTCGTATAGCGGACTTTTTGTACTGTTGTTTCTGTTTTTTTACCCTTGAGCTGCCTCCCTTGCCGTAAAAGAAGTGTTAATAAGCTCAGTCCCACACAAGCATCAGAAAATCACTCGCCGCTATGAAAGACCGACGGTACATTACGATTCGAGCTGATACAGGCAGGCAAAGTTATGCCGTCGAAGAATCCATGTGTTACCGCCGCGAGGAAAACACAACCGACATGCAGTGTGTGTGTGTGTGTGTGTGTGTGTGTGTGTGTGTGTGTAGGAGAGGCGTGCCCGAGGGGGAAGTAAGTGTTTCCGGGCTCACCAGCGTCGGCAGCATCGGCTTGGCGGGGGACGAAAGGCGCCGCTTCAGGGACGACAGGTGACAAACTTTATCGTGCCGTGCGCTCCAAGTTGTTGCTCTGAAGGACGAGGAGGAAGACGAGAAAGAAGAGGAGTAAAAGGAGGAAAAAGAGGAAGAAGAGAAAGAGAAGGAAGAAGAGGAAGAGAAAGATGAGGATGAAGCGAAGGAAGAGGAGGAGAAGGAAGAGAAGGAATATGAAGAGAAGGAGAAGAAGGAGGAGGGAAAGGAGGAGAGGGAGCATAAGAAGGAAGAGGAGGTGGTGGTTGCGTGAGGGAGGGATATGACGAAATAAAGTCAAAAGAAAGGAGTGAGTGAAGTAGGAAAGAAGAAATAGAAGAAGAAAAAGAAAAAAGAAGGAGGAGGAGGAGGAAGAGGAGGAGAAGGAGGAGGATGAGACATATGATCTGGAGCATGAGTAGTTATGGGCACTGAAGGAGAGGCGACGATGGTGATGGCTGTGGCGATGGTCGTCGCGGAGGCGGTGCAAGTAGGGGATTTATTAAGAAGATGATGGGTGTAGGCGAGAAGACCACGCCAGCAAGGATAAGAGGAGGAGGAGACAGAGGAGGAGGAGGAGAAGGAAGAGGTGTACGGGGCGTTGTAAAATGAAAGGTTGTTAATAATGACGAGCAGGTGAAGACAAGATTGAAGATTCAATGTGTCCTTGTTGCTCAGGAGGAGGAGGAAGGGGACGAAGAAGTGGATTAAAAGGAAGAAGAAGAAGAAGAGGAAGGGAAGGAAGAAGAGGAATAGGAGGAAAGGCAGGAGGAGGAGGAAGGGGACGAAGAAGAAGTGGATTAAAAGGAAGAAGAAGAGAAAGAAGAGGAAGGGAAGGAAGAAGAGGAAGAGAAGGAAGAGGAAGAGGAATATGAGGATATGGTCTGATCACGTGCTGCAATCGCCGTTGCAAGTCCATCCCTCCCCGAAAGAGCTCCGAGCTGCATACCAACGGAAAAATTCATACGCACCTGTACATCACGCCTTCATACACTCGATAGGCAAGCTGAACCTCCGACTGACACACGAATCTCATTCACTGCTGGCTGGACATTGTATGGATGAAAGGAAGTTGCTCATCGGTCTCCTCTTCGACCGAATATCGAACCCAGAATTTCTTGGTTGTTACCGAACGCTGAAACGTCAATACTGTGGAGCTCAGAACTGTGTGTGTGTGTGTGTGTGTGTGTGTGTGTGTGTGTGTGTCCGTCTCGAAAATTCACACACACACACAAAAAAAAAAAGGAAACAAAAGTAATCGTTTGTTTATTGAATTTTCCCTCGAAATTACATGTTTTGGGGGTACGCAAGATTGAGTTAGGCCAATAATTTTATCCCATATTCCCGCAAACTCTCAGGCAGCCTTCATTTGTGTCTCATCCCCACCCGTTCTCTCTCTCTCTCTCTCTCTCTCTCTCTCTCTCTCTCTCTCTCTCTCTCTCTCATTACACGTATCAGACATGTACCTCCAACACAAGAGAAAACTCATTGCGTATAGTAAGCAAGACATCAGTTGTATGTTTAGGGGATTGCCGGAGAGGTGAATGGAGTGGATAGTGCTAAATAAAGCTTGAAACCCCCAAATGCGCAGAGGCTAAAATACTGTATGTAAAACTTCATCACGGGAAAACAAAATCATTCGGACTTCTAGACGTTAACAATTATATGTAAAAAGATGATATAACATATATGAAAATAAATGTAAAATAGTTTTCAGCCTTCTCAAAACTTACAATTAAGCTCCAATGGATGCGTTCTAATACAAAGCGACCACTGCTTCACGACAAGAAAACTGAGTATAGACAAAAATAATGATAGTTAAATTTTCCTAAAGTCCCCTTCGGCTTAGTCTCCCCAGCCCTCCGCGGCCTCCAGCGTGACATGTATTATCGCCCGCTCCGCCCAAACTCCACATAACCACCAAAACTTTAGCGAGGAAGAAGTTACCAAGAATTTTTTTTCAATTTTGCAAATGAATATTTTTACTTTCCGAAAATGAACTTTGGTCAATTTTGGTAATGAATTCCACTTTTTTTTCGTCTTTTATCTTACTTACGTTCATACTGCATGCATACATACATACATACATACATGCATACGTACGTACATACATACATGCATACATTCATACGTACATACATATATACATACATTCATACGTACATACGTACATAAATTCATACATTCATATACATACGTACATACATACATACATGCATACATACAGGCATATATATATATATATATATATATATAGATATATATATATATATATATATATAGATATATATATATATAGATAGGGCGCCACTATAAACACTTGCCTGCTCCATGGCCCCTCAAGCAAGCCTACCGGCGCAGGTAATTTTTATAGTGGCGCCAGTTATGCTTGACTCATGCTGCCCCCCAGAACTCATTCTTGACTCACTTGGACGGTTTCTTCTAGAGTCCGGGTTGATTTGTGGTCTCTTGGACAGCATGTGAGTAGTCTTAGGCCACTCGGGTTTGACTGAAAAATCCCAGGTGGTAGCGTGGGGATTCGAACCGACGTTGTCCATGGCGGGGTGATTTGGGGCCTGTAACCACCTACACACACACACACCCTATACACACACACACACACACACACACACACACACACACACACACACACACACACACACATATATATATATATATATATATATATATATATATATATATATATATATATATATATATATATATATATATATATATACATACATACATACATACATATAAAACTGCAAACATATGTAAATAAATATACTAAATATATACATGTATACATACATAAATGCATATATACATACACATACAGACGAGCATATATACATTATTTGTATTCATATACACATACATAGTTCATACTTGCATACACACCTACACAGACATGCATACATACAAACATACATGTGTTGGGGTCGCCGCGTAATCAAGGTAGTGGTTTGGTGTATAAATATAATCACTTTTACTTTACCCGCGTGTGAGTTACCCTCCTCTGAGCCACGCTTTTATATGGCGAGGATTTACCTTTTCCATTTACGTAAAGCTTGCCATCCGCCCCACCCCCGTCTCTCTCTCTCTCTCTCTCTCTCTTTTCTGTGTGTGTGTGTGTGTGTGTGTGTGTGTGTGTGTGTGTTTGAGAGAGAGAGAGAGAGAGAGAGAGAGAGAGAGAGAGAGAGAGAGAGAGAGAGAGAGAGAGAGAGAGAGAGATAACACATCCCCCAATTGTCGGTCGCTAATTAAACTGGATATTCCTGCTAGATATATTACCTCTGGAGGGTATAATGCTGCTACTGCCTACCTGTCACATTGATTACCTGCGTCACAATCATATGATACCCGTTGGCTTAAGGCCCGCGGGGAGAAAACGCTTCCGACTCAGCACAATTTCCCTACCCTGGATAGCTTATGAAATAGGTGACATTTTGAGTACAGAGCTTTTAATTTCATCCTAATTACGTACAGTCTTTTCCAGCGATTATGACAAACACAGTACTCACAATATGGCAACGTTTTTCCTCTAATTCGTTTCTCAAGGCTATTTTGTAACATAGTGTTGTAACTAATATCCGTCCACAAAGAGAAAACTGCAGTCGATTATATATAACGTTTTACACAAACATTTTATATATGAATAAATAGTAAAAAAAAAAATCAGCTGTTGGCCACTTCATGGTGTCACGATGTGCAGGTAAGAAGTAAAGGTGCAAAGGTGTTGTCATACGGTGATCATGTTTTTTGTCAGGATTGGTTAACGGAGTATAAATACGATGGAAATGATTACGGTGCAAGTTTTGTGCTCATCTTTTCCTACTTGTGTTCATGATTGCTTTTTCTCTTTCTCTAAGCTTCTTTAAATCTTACTGTGAGCGATGTTCTTTGGTCTTCCTTTGCCCTCTTCTAGATAAAAAAAGGGAACATATATCATTGTACTGAGTGTGTTTATTTTACATTTATTAATCTTTCTCTTGGTCATTCTTTAAATCAGTAACTTTTCTTAATTCAGTCTTACTATCCTAGCTTCCCATGAACCAGTCCCTCGGGTTAATGACTACATCAAATATATTATCTTTTAGTAATAGTATGGTACAATATGGATAAGAAAAGATAATTGGAAGTAATGTTTGTGGAATTCAACGAAATGTGAAAACAGTTCTAAAAAGTTCGGCTTGTGCTTGAAGTAATAACTGACGTATCGAATGAAGGAAGAACTTGGAATATGGCCGTCTCTTACCCTACCAGGCTACTTCATCATAACTATCCGCTCTCTCTTCAGGCCATTATGTATCCGTGAGGCGCTCATCAACTCTAGATAGATTATGAGTAACAGGTCGCATTACAGGTAGTTTGTCTCCGGTAATCTTCCCTCTTACTCCATTATATTAAGTCTGTAGCGCTCCTTAAAACTCTTCCGTAAGCGGCGCCTTCAGCTCGTCTTTCCTCCCCCTCTCCCTGGATAGAGTTAATATTAGACTAGGTAGCGTTATAGCGTTGCCGTTGATGTGTCCTATTTATCTTTCTACGTACGTCTCCTTACTTAGCTCTTTTTTCAGAAGCTACTTTTTTGAGCGGTGTATTTAGCTTCTCAGTGACCAAATCGTGAATATGATATGGGATTAGATAGCCTTTCAAGTTATCATCTCTATACGTACTACCTCCCCTTCTTGCCTCTCCGTATTCGTTCTCCTCCCAGACTCCAACGCAAGCACCGACCTCCGCCTCATCTCCCCCAAGAGTCCCATAGCTGTCGGTAGGCAATGAAGTACCGGTATTGGATTTCTCCGTCTAGGGTTACGGTTCGCCTAACAACGTCGGGGCCTCGCACGTGGGCGGTGAACATTAGACGGACTATTTTTGTTCTATTCTAGTCCAAATCGAAAAAAAGTTAACGGTATAGTTATTCTGCATTGTTGAATATTTGCAGCCTTCAGCGTCGGTTCTGAAAAAAAAAGTCGAGTATATTGGCGATGCTAGTTAATGTGAATATATTTTCCAGACCAGTTAAATAAAGCCGGAAATTACGTTTGTTTATTAACTTGTTTCATGGTATGTATTATCGAACATGGCGTCCCTAATCAAGCAGATCCTATTTTTCCGCCCAGTTAAACTCTTTCCTCACTGATGTTTTTCCTGATTAGTGATATCAAACAGAAAATATCGTTTTTGACCATAACAGAATATGAATTAGCAGAAACCGTGTCTCCTAATCAAGCAAATCTTACTTACCCTGCCAATCAATCTTCGGTCACTGAAAACTCAGCCACAAAATTCCGAGCAGTTTCGAACAAAGTGGTCTGTCCGCCTCGCCAAGGGAAAAAGTTTTGAATTAGCGTGGAAGTGATGGGCGGAGGAAGCAGAAATGATGATGATAGGCAGGAAGGAAAGAAGATTATCAGATTTAAGAGAGCACCGAGCTGCACTTTTGCTCCAAATTGACAGGTAATAAAGACCGAAGCTTTTTTCCTTCTGCATTTTGTACTTCAACGCATGGAATCTGTTTCCATCAGCTGTCTTTTGGAAATGCAGTAATTAGGATCGAGTTAATCACCATTGTTCTTGTTTGGCATCCCTTGTTTTTTGTACTGGAGCAGCATGTGTGTGTGTGTGTGTGTGTGTGTGTGTGTGTGTGTGTGTGTGTGTGTGTGTGTGTGTGTCTGTCTGTCTGTCTGTGTGTGTGTGTGTGTGTGTGTGTGTGTGTGTGAGAGAGAGAGAGAGAGAGAGAGAGAGAGAGAGAGAGAGAGAGAGAGAGAGAGAGAGAGAGAGAGAGGTAAATTAATAGATATACAGATATACATCGAAGCTATTGTTATAAATGGTGCAGTTCGATAAACATTTCAGCAGCCACAGCTTTACCCGCATGAATTTCTTTTTATCAAATACGAGAGTTAAGTCAAAGAATTTCCAATAATAATACAAGGAAGGGAAATAATTGGCAATACATGTTGAGTGTTGGATTTAAGGGACTCAGGTGCGGCGCGTGATTGGCTTCCCGTCGAGTCCCTGGTGCCCGGGGAGATGAGAGAGCTTAGCGTAATTAAAAGTTGTGAAAGGCTTCAGTCACTCACAGGGAAAGCCAGCGAATGTCCCGGTGACGCGTCGACAAACAAATAAAACAATAACACACCACGCACTGGGAAGAAAAATGAAATACCTAAGAAGAGAGAATAAAATTATTGTTTGACATCAGGTTTCAGTCGCTCACAAATATAATGCACAAGTGAAAAGTAAATGTATGATTGAAGCAATCAAAACAAATAAAAGTGGAGTACACTTTCACAACGCCGGGAAATAAAGTTATATTGAAGTAAACGTAACATAAATTAGCTTACAGTTGTTTACAGGTAGAAGATGCTCTTGTCACGGCGTAGCAAGGAAGCCGAAAGAGATTAAAGCATGCAACTAATGAATAAGATACGTTTGATGATAGTGAAAGATCTTCGTAACGGCGTAGACATCACGTTCCCGTCGCAAACAAGTGAACGCTCTTGAATATCCTTTAGTCCACTCTTGCGACCGATATAAAACGATGTTCGCTATATGGCAGTCATGCTCTCTCTCTCTCTCTCTCTCTCTCTCTCTCTCTCTCTCTCTCTCTCTCTCTCTCTCTCTCTCTCTCTCTCTCAACGCAACTTTTCTCTTCCTCCTCTTCCTGATCATCTTACATCGTCTTGTGTTCTTGCATCTTCAACATGTAAGTAATTCTTCCCTCGGTTCCCTTTGTTATCATTCTCATCTTTATTCTCCCTTCCTCCTGCCGTTCTTCCCTTTCTTTGCTCCCTTCTTGTCTTCTGTTCCCCTCTGCAGTCCACCCGACCTCAGGCAAAAAAAAACAAACAAAAAAAAAACACCTCTAGCATCTTTGTTTATTGAGGAGGAGGAGAAATAGGAGGAGAAAAAAGAGGAGGAAGAGGAGGACCGGTAACATTTTCAGCAGCATTAGTTATTGTGAACAAACTCCGGCTGTACCCCAAGTCCATGACCAAACAGTAGAGACACGCAAACACCCAGTAATTCGAGTCAATGGGAGCTAGAGTAGCGTGGGTTTCCTCGGCGGTGGGTCGGTTAGTCCGTGTTGGTAGAGGTCGCCGACCCGCACCTTCCAGACACACACAATACCTTGAGATCACAGACGCCGCTCCTCAAGACCGACTCCTATCCTCAATTATGGTGTGTAGCGGAGGATGAGGAGAACCAGGCGCAGAAGTAGTAGTAGTAGGAGGAGGGGGAGGAGGAAGAAGAGGACTAGGACGAGAAAGAGGAAGTGGAGGAGGAGGAGGGTATTAGATTGAAGAAGTGGGGAAGCGTGCTGGGGCATGAAGTCAGCTAGAGTGAGAGGAAGAGATGAAAGAGATAGATAGAACTGGAGGAGGAAGAAGAGGAGGAGGTAAGGGTACATGAGATGGAAGACAAAGGAAAAGGACAAGATGACAATAAGAAACATAACAAGATACTTTTAATTGCATCAGCAGCGGCAGGAGAGGCATCAACAGATTTCAGAGGATAATGAAAGTAGAAAAAAAAAGAATAGGAAGGAAAGGACCAGCTGGTGAAGGAATAGAAGTGGAACAATGATAAAGGTGGACTTCAGGCCAAGAGAAGGAGGTCACGAAGATGGAAACGCCAATCGCAAAGAGATTTACCTGCCTTAAGACGGCTTTTTGACCGACGGGAGGGAGGCAGGAGGGAAGGGAAAGTCGACGGCCGAGACGAGACAAAACCCTGCATGTAAAAATTGACTGCATTCTTTCTTTTACCTTTTTTTCCGTCTACTGGATGCAACTCAGAGATTCAGATTTGCTTTCCAGTTGATTTGAAATGTCGCAATTTTTCAGCGCATGAGGAAGCGGGGAATGGAGAAAGTGCACCGCTATAATATTGCCTTCCCGTGTCCTTTCGGTGGAGCATTGTTATGATTTCGCTGTTTCATCATCTTTTGCTTTTTGAAAATGCATCGAAATTCACCTACAGACATTTTACACATTTTTCTTCATTTTAAACCATCACGGCCATCAGAAATACTTGCGCAACCACCATCATCACCACCATCTTTACTGCCTCTAGAGAAAAGATGGAATAAAAGTAGTAGTAGTAATATAAGTAGTAGTAGTAGTAGTAGTAGTAGTAGTAGTGGTAGTGGTGGTAGTTGTAGTAATGATAATGATAGGAAGAAGAAGAAGAAGAAGAAGAAGAAGAAGAAGAAGAAGAAGAAAAAGAAGAAGAAGAAAGAGAAGAAGAAGAAAAAAGAAGTAGAAGTAGAAGAAAAAGAAGAATAGTTAGGAGAGAAAATTATAACAAAAATATCAACTGCAGCAACAGGATCAGCAGAAGCAACGTCACATCAACAAGTCCCAACAAGAACGCACTCCCTCCCTCCCTCCCTCATCACCCTCCAACACCAGGCATTGTCCAGGGCCAGCACGTCCCTTCACCACCTGTCCCCCGACGTTCCTCCTTCAGCGGCAAGTCCGGCAACAAGTAGCGACATGTTGAGGCGGCGCCCACTCTCTTTCCTTCCGTTGGTCCCCTTGGCTGTCAGTAAGTAAGTAAGTTATCGTACTCTGAGCATCTTATTTTCTGGTTTCTGAGCCATAACTTTTGCCAAAAAAACACCAATAAGTAACCATTTTAACGATAACTATATATAAAGGCAGTTATTGGGATCGAGGAGGCGGTTTTGGGTTGGTAATCGACAAATACAAGAAACTGAGTACGACAAACTGGCATCGTTGGTAAGGCGTCAGGAGGTGGTGGCTGATGTTGTCTCTTTCCACTTCCTTCCACTTAGAACTCACCACGTCGGCTTGATGGACACCTCAGCTCTTCCTTCCTCCTTGTTTCTCCTCCTGCTTGCTCTTCCGTCCCCTTGGCTGTCAGGATGGCGTCGGACAAGTAGCTCTGGCTGGTTCATTCCTCTTGACTTCGCCTAATTTGCTTGAAGGACTTGCCGACACACACACACACACACACACACACACACACACACACACACACACACGTACTGGTTGGCAATGACGAGGCTATCGCGTGATTAGACTATTGTAAATTACGCACAGTTGCAATCCTCCCCTTCTCCTTTTTGTCCTTCTCCTCCTCCTCCTCCCTCCTCCTCCTACCTCCCCCTCTTTCCCGCGTCCGTCCTCCATCGTACTGCCTCTATTTTTAAATATTTGCAGTCCCGCAGAGAGAGAGAGAGAGAGAGAGAGAGAGAGAGAGAGAGAGAGAGAGAGAGAGAATATTGTTTTGTATTCTCTCAGGGATTTCTGTAAATATAAACAAATACACACACACACACACACACACACACACACACACACACACACACACACACACACACACACACACACACACACACACACACACACACACACACACACACACACACACACACAGACGCGTGGACCTGTGTCGTGGGGAGCGCCGGGCTGTTGTGCTTCCCAGGCTTGACACAAACTCTACCTGGAAATGTGTGTTGAGCGGCCGGTCTTTCCGTCTTATTAGTGAGTATTGCGGCCCAAAAAGGATTGCTAGACGGGGAGTTCAGTGCGGCGGAGTGAGAGGAAGACCGCGACATTATTCACTGGCTCGCCGTTATTTGTTTAGTGGAACTTCTATTACTTGCTCTGTTGGACGGCTGTTATTTGCTCCCTTAAAGTGGCACGATAGGACGAGGAGTGGGAATGTGGCAGTCTATATTAGTAGTAGTGCTGGAAGCGAGAATAGCAGCGGCAGTTGAAATAAAAGTAGTAAAAGTAATAGTTGTACCAGGAAATGTACTGTTGCATAACACACACACACACACACACACACACACACACACACACACACACACACACACACACACACACACACACACACACACACACACACATTTTTTACAGACAAGTAGTTACCACCACCACTCACACAAGGGGTGGGGGAAGTGTGGGTGAAAGGCCTTGTAGTACCAATAGATCGGCTAACATGCTCTAAAACTCTCCCATCGTAGGTAATGGCTGGCAATCACGAATACAGCACGTGATCAGGCCATGGTGAATTACTCGCTTGCACCCAGACGCACATGTATTGGGTCTCCTATGTTGCTTTTATTTTCCTCTATAATTCTCCGCCTTTCTCGTTTTCTGCACCTTCCTGTTTCTTTATTTCGCAGTTCATGACGCAAGAATCTGTGAGAGGCTTCCTTATCATCTCTGCTCCTTACACATCACTTGCGTCTCCTCCTGTCAGTGATTTATTCATGACTGAGCAGCGGCATTTATACCCTCTTCTTTTTCCTCTTCTTATTCTGCTTCTTCTTCTTCTTCAACATTATTATTTTTTTTTACAGCACAGAGAGCAACTCAAGGGCAACAAAAAGAAAATGTAGAAAAAAAGTCCGCTAATTTTTGCTCCCATATAGCGAAAAGTATAAAGTGGCCAAAAGAGAGGTCAATTTCGGATGGAGAGGTGTCTTGATACACTCTTGCTGAAATAGATCAAGTCATAGGCAGGAGAAAATACAGCGTAGGAAGGCTGTCCCAGAGTTTACCAGTGAAGGGTATGAAAGAATGGAGATGCTAGTTAACTCGTGCATAAGGGGTTTGGACAAGATAGGGATAAGGTTGAGTAGAAAGTCGTTTGCAGCGGGGCCGCGGGAGGGGGGGAGGCATGCAGTTATCAAGTTCAGAAAAGTAGTCAGCATGAAAATATCGATAGACGATAGAAAGAGATGCAACATGGCGGCGGAATTTAAGAGGTAGAAGGCTGTTAGTAAGAGGAGGGGAGCTGATGAGACGAAGAGCCTTGAACTCCACTCTGTCAGAGCTGTGTGAGATGCATATTCCATACGATCTTCTTCAACTTCTGCTTCAACTTCATCTGTTTCAACTTCTTCGTCTTCGTCGTCGTCGTTGTCGTTGTCTTCTTCTTCTTCTTCTTCTTCTTCTTCTTCTTCTTCTTCTTCTTCTTCTTCTATTCTTACTCCTCCTCCTCCTCCTCCTCCTCCTTCTCCTCCTCCTCCTTCTTCTCCTCCGCGTCTTCATCTTTACTCTCAACCTCCTCCTTTTTATTTTCCTCATCCTCGTCTCCCTCCTCCTTTGATCACCTCAAGTTCGATGGAGGACAAAATTAAGTTTCTCTCACCCCCATTTTTGAGGAACGTGATCGAGGATGGTGAATGGAGGCGAGTGGCGGCAAGGAGAAGGAG
Organism: Eriocheir sinensis; assembly: GCF_024679095.1. Taxonomy (NCBI): domain Eukaryota; kingdom Metazoa; phylum Arthropoda; class Malacostraca; order Decapoda; family Varunidae; genus Eriocheir; species Eriocheir sinensis. The sequence continues at coordinate 6,806,587 of NC_066529.1, forward strand.
AAGGAGGAGGAGGAGGAGGAGGAGGGAAAAGTGGAGGAAGGGATGGAAAAGTCTGACAGGGGCTAATGCAGGTATGAGGAAAGTTTAAAGGAAACAATAATGTCTTGCCTGGAGCGAAATATATAGAAGACCGGAGTTGTATTATTGTTATTGTGTTGGTTAATAATTTGCCGGGGAGGAATATGATGCGTCCCTTCTCTTGCCTCCTCCTACATGTGCAGCAACGCGAGAGCAAGAAATATTTGAGCGCGTGTTGCATGTGGAAGTTATTGCAGTTTCTCATGTGTTTTGGGGCTTCACTTATTGCCGCCACACTGTTTTCTCGTTCAGGGTAATGTTAACGCAATGCAAGTGTAAGGCAGTACTAGAGAATCACCATTGTTGGGGTTACCGTGGGGCAGGGTGGCTGTCGGTGGTGGTGGTGATGGTGGTGGTGTTGAGAGCCGCGTAAGTGAAGCTTTGGTGGTAGAAAGTAGAGATATGATACGTTGGCAGGAAGCAGGAAGATTTTTGTAGTAGGACATGAGATAGCAGGGAATTGGTTTGAACAGGTGGGCAGTCAGGCAAGCATACAGGTATAATGGCAGGGAGGCAGGCAGGTAGACGAGGAAGCAGGCATGAAGACAGGCAGGCAGGCATCAGCTTTCATTAAGGAATAGCGGGGTCTCTGCAAGGGAAGGTTGTAGTATTCTGTATTTTGATTAATTTCCTGTTTACTCATCAGCCGACTGACCAACGTTGCCAGATTGTAGTACTCAGCTTCTTATATTCGCTTGTTT